>NC_067480.1:105004052-105349052 GCF_947179515.1 Apodemus sylvaticus
TTCCTTCCTTCCTTCCTTCCTTCCTTCCTTCCTTCCTTCCTTCCTTCCTTCCCTCCCTCCCTCCCTCCCTCCCTCCCTCCCTCCTCCCTCTCTCCTCTCTCTCTCTCTACTCTCTCTCTCTCTCTCTCTCTCTCTCTCTTTCTTTCTTTCTTCTCTTTCTTTCTTTCTTTCTTTCTTTCTTTCTTTCTCTTTCTTTCTTTCTTTCTTTCTTTCTTCTCCCCATTGGTTTCTTGTTACATGTGAAACTGAATTTTCAAGCACATTTCTTTTTGTTTTCTATTAAACGTATATAGCTTTAACTTTGTGTTGTGTAACTTATCTAGTTCATCATGGGTATGTGTTTTGTGCATGCGTGTGAGTGTATATGCTTGCATACATGCGATGAGGTCTGAAGAGGGCATCAGATGCTCTCTCCTCTGTCACACTCTGCATTCTTCCTTAGAGCCATGACTTGAACCCGGAGTTCAAGTCTTTCAATGAGTCTGACTGCCAGCCACCAAGCCCTACACATTTGACTGTGGTCGGCTACCATGCGGTGCCGGGGGCCACAGGTGTTCGTAGAGGGCCAAGCCTGGATTCTTATGTGGGGTCCATGCTCACATGGTGGTGAGTGCTGTCAATCACTGAGCTGTCTGTCTCCCCAGCCCCCAGACAGGACCATGTAAGAAGAAAAATAAGGATATGTTTGCAGATTCCTTTCTGATTTAAGATGTCTTTTATTGCTTTGTCTCATCTGTCCTTTCTAGTACATTCATCACTGTTTGAAAAAAGAAGGTGTTGGAATAGTAATTCTTGTCCCTTTCCTCGGTTTCAAAGAAGTTGACCTTCAGTAAGAAGCTTCTTGTGTACTCTCCACTGTGTTAAGAAACATTCTGTTCATGTTTAAGTTATTTAGCATGCTGATGCAAGGATGTAGCTTCACCTATTGAGATGATCCAAGGCCTCCATCCTTCCTCCGCTAAGGCGATATATCCCATCCGTGGATTCGTCTTCACTGTACTGTCATTGCACTTTTGGTGTAAACCCCAGTGCACTGCAGTCTAAGACTCTTTTAACCTGATCTTCAAAATGCTTTTCAAGAGTTTTGTTCAGTGGGGAAGATTGTCCTGCCATCTTCTTTCCTTCTCTGACTTCTTCCTGTATGACTTTAATATCAAGGTAATGAGGGCTTTGTGAAATGAAATTGGAAGTGTTGTCTCCCTCCAAGAGTTTAATAAATGTTGACAATAACCATTCATTAAAGGTTTAGTAGTGTCCTGCTGAGGCAGCCTGAGCTTGTCCTGTCCATCATTCGCAGACTTCTGACTTCTGATTCAGTTACTGAAATTCAGTTATAGCTTGTTCCAATTTCACATTTCCTTTTGGTTCCATGTTGGTAGAAATATGTTTTGGGGAATCTACTGATTTCTGCTAGGACGTTGGGTTTTATTTCTAGAGTAGTCTTTGTCATTTATTTTATTTTCTCTTGCTGCTTTGGGCTTAGTGGAACACCCCCTGCCTCCACTCGTGTGTGTGTGTGTGTGTGTGTGTGTGTGTGTTTGTGTGTGTATGTGTGTGTGCATGTGTGTGTATGTGTGCTTATATATGTGTGAGTTGTATAGTTATGTGTGTGTGTATATATATATATGTGTGTATACATGCATATATGTGTGCATGTATGTGTGTATGTGTGTGAGTGTATGTGTGCATGTGTATTAGTGTGTTTGTATATGTGTATGAAGTTCTTTGAGATACAAACTATTTTCTTGAGATGTTACTTCTTCCTGAATCATGATTTTTTTTTTTTGTCGTGCTAAGTCTCTTTTTGGAACTGAATGTGCCTTATCTCATATATTTTTATTATGTGTTTCCAATTTTGTCTCAAGGAAATTTTTCTACTTCCCTTTTGATGTATTCTGAGACCCACTGTTTATTTAGTGATGCATTCAATCTCCATGCATTTGTGATTTTTCCTTTGTTTCTTCTGTTGCGGTCTCTAGGCTTGTGTCATGGTGGTCAGTGTGCAACTGTCATCCTTTAAGGCATCTAAACTTGTTCTGTGTAGTAGTCTGCCCTGCCCTGGGGAATGCTCTGTGTGCTGCTGGACAGGTTGCTCTGCTGTCTGGTGATAAAGTGTTCCATGCATGTCTGGTCAGTCAGGTTGATTTATAGTGTTGTTAAAGCAAACTCATTCTTCATTTGTTTTGTCTGGATCGCCACCCCAGTGTTAACCATTGAAGTCACCTGTTGTCCATGTCTATCCACAGTGTTTACCAGAATACCTCAGAATGGGAAATTTATGGATGGGAGAGATGTGTCTGTCACTTTGGGTGTTGAGGAATCTAAAGTCAGTGTGGTGTAAGGCCCAGTCTCTAGGAAGTGTCATTTTCTGTTGCATTGGTAATTCCTCTTCTTGAATAAAGAGAGGGGACATTGGTCCCATTTGAAGGGCACTAATCCCCTTCCTGACGTTTTAGTGGTCATATTTAATTACTTCCCAGCATGCTTATCTATTCCTGCTGTCCCATTGGAGAGTTCTCCCTAACATCAGAACTCGGGAGCACCTCCATTCAGACCTCAGTACCCATGGGTGTATCAGTGTGCTTGTCAATGTTGTTTGTGCACACTTTGGTTCACTGAACAGGGTTATACATATTGATCATTTTTCATTTAATAATTGACTACTTAATAATGATATGATGAATGTATTCTACACATTTGACTTGATTTAAGGATAGTTACATTTGGTGTTTATCATTCACATGGTGTATCACTTTCCTTTACATTTTTCATCTTTATTTTTTATTCATTCATTCATTCATTCATTCATTCATTTCTCTCTCTCTCTCTCTCTCTCTCTCTCTCTCTCTCTCTCTCTCTCTCTCTCTGGTGTCTGTGGGTGTGCATCAATGGTGTGTCGGTAGAGGTCAGACTATCCTCTACCAGTTGTGTTCTAGGGATTAAAATCAACCCATTAAGCTTTACCTGCTGAGCTGTAGCTCATTCTTGGTACCTGGTTTTTAATCCCACTACTTTCAGTATCTATCTATCTATCTATCTATCTATCTATCTATCTATCTATCTCCCCTTAGAGCTAAAGCATGCCTCTTATAGGTCAAATTTAGTTGAATCTTGTTGTTTTCTGTTTTTTTTTTTAGCACCCCCCATTCTTTGATTAGGGGACTAAATCTGCTTTGATTAGGGGATTAAATCCCATAAAATAATTGCTAGTAAGATCTTACCTCTATTTTAAGCTGAGTTAATTTCTACTATATAAAATACCTGTACATGTTCCCTCCTCCACCCAGTCTTCTGCTCTTATTGTCACTGTTTGGCGGTATGTGGGATAAGCCTGGGTTAATCAACCCTGTGCCCACAACTATCTTAATATTCGATCTTTTAACTTTTATGCTGCTATTAAAATGATTTGCATACCAGCACGATGGCCTTACAGCACCCTGACTTTAATAATATACTTAATTTAGCAGTAACTTTTATACTCCATGTTTCCTTGTTCTCATTTAATGTCCTTTTATTTCAACTTAGAAGATTACCTTTGGTATTTCTTATAGGACAAGTCTAATAGTGTATTAGTTGTGGTTTCTATTGCTATGAAAAAAGCACCATGCCAAGGCAACTCTTATGAAAGAAAATATTCATTGGGAGCTTGCTTACAGCTTCAGGGGTTTAGTTCATTATTATTAAGGCAGAGAACATGGCAGCATGCAGGAAGACGTGGTGTTGGAGAAGTTGTTGACAGCCTTTCATCTGGACCCACAGGCAGCAGGTAGAAAGAACGATCCTTGGCCAGGCTTAAACATTTGAAATCTCACAGTCTGTCCCCAGTGACACACTTCCTCCAAAAAGGCCACACCTGTTCCAATAAGGCCATGGCTCCTAATCCTTCTCAAATAGTGCTACTCCCTGATAACTAAGCTTTAAAATGTATGAGCCTGTGGGGTCTACTTTTATTTAAACTACCACAAGCATAAACTCCCTTACCTTTTCTTTGCCTGACAAAATCTTCCTCTTTCTCATTTCGAAGGCACCCTTTATGGAGCGAAGCATTCTTGATTAGAGCAATTGTTTTTGTATTTGAATACTTTAAGTCTGTAATTCCACTCTCTCCTGATCCACACGATTTCTTCCTGACAGCTTACTGATCACTTTATAGGGATCTCTTTTACTTGTTGTCGCCAAATGGTTCCTTTTCCTTTTAACTGTGATTTAAATGTGTTACGTCTCAGCAAGCTCTCTCCAGGTTCAGCTTATCTGAGTCTATTGGATATTGTTCATCTGTTTGTTTATATCTCTATTCAGATTGGGAGACTATTTACTTGTCATGACTTCTATAAATAACTCTGTAGTTCCTTCTTCTTTGCCTTTTGCTTCTGAGTCCTCTCAGAGTGTTTATTGTTTTTGTTATATGTCCCATGGTTACAGGAGCTTTTCTCCTTTGGACACATCCTCGCCTTCTGGATGATTTCTAAGGATACGTTCTCAGGGTTAATGACCTTTCCCATTTGACTGGATCTGCTACTGAAGCTCTATTGGGTTCTTTAGTTGATCATTGAATTTTTCAGCTCTGAGATTTCATAGATTCCATTTTGCTTTATTTCTATTGCTTGTTCATGTGTTGATTCTCCGATCCCATTAGTCTCTGACTTCTGCTCCCAAGTAGCTCACTGACCACACATGAATGTTTTGAATATTTCTTGGACAATTTGCAGATCTGTATTCATTTGAGCACAGTCATAGGAAATCGATATTTTTGTCTTTAATGATGTCTCATTTTCTTGATTCTTTCTGTTCCTTAGAATCTTGTCTTGCTGATCTTCCACTTAAAGACGCATCCCTTTATATGTGTGGTTTAATAACTGAAATTGGGAGAGGGGTTTTGTTTGTTTTGGTTTTAGTTTTAGTCTCTAGCCAGCCCAACTAGAGATTTTGGAAGTCCGTCTAACTCTGAAGGCACCAACAGTATATCTCCCCCACTTCCTTTTCCCTTTTGATTGGCATTGAGTCTGATGACCATGAGTCTTCTCCCATGTCTATTGGCTAAGCCAGCTGTCAGTGAGTGCTTAAGCAACACTCCATGTATAGGAGTGCACGCACATACCTTCAACGGTTTGCAAACAGGATCTCAGTAATACCCATGGAAAACAAAGGCACAGGTTCACCAGTGGAGGGCACAAGTGAGAGATCCCACAGGTTTATATTAAAGTCCCTCAGTATATTCCACAAAGAACTTAGGATTACCTGTGACCACTGCTTAAGTCCATCCTATGGTGACTCTTCCCAGACTCTATCCTCAATAATATGGATGGAGTGAGGCAGATGTAGGCCTCTGGGCAATGTCCCCTGAAGCCTAATGCTGTCCCTGTGCTCTTACCTTGCCAAGTGACAAGCATATAGCATAGGTGTTCCTGTACCAAGCCACACTACTTTGAAAGAAAAAGAGTAGACTCATAATTGTAAAATTATGAGTCCTGAGATCTAGCGCATACATACACACTCTGTTGAGATTTCACCTAGGTTTCCAAAGAGCTGCTCCCATAAATAGATAGTTGGTCACATGTTATATTTTTTGGTATACATATGGTTATAGGTACATGTATGTGCACATACATATGGAGGTCATAAGTTGATATGAGCTGTCTTCCATTATTGTTCCTTTGCTTGACTATTTCCTTACCTTCAGAGGCAGCATCTCTGGCTGAATCCGGAGCTCATGAGTAGCCCTCAGTCTCCAAAGCTCTACATAGTTTCATGCTCCTATCAGATGTGCTGGACCACTTCCATCTTCTGTGTAGATGCTAAGAATCTAAATTCAGGTCTTTGTTCTTGTGTAGAAGGAACGTGAGTGACCAAGCCATCTCTCCAGGCCCACAAGCAATGTCTGCTATTGCCGCTTCTCCTATCAAGCATTGCTTTCTTTTTCTGACAGATTTTTTTTAATCTGCTTATTTTCACAGTGAGTCCATGATGATTCAGTGAAAAGGAAAAGAAGATAAGAAGAGAAGGGAGGAGAAGGACTTGGCCTTCCTCTGCTGGGAGACACCCGCTGGGTAAACTGTCCGAAGTGGGTCAGCGCCACTCCATGAACTTGCAGCTGGAATGGAGTGAGGGAAAAGGAAAGTCTAGCAGATGTTGGTGTGCTGCTTTCTACTTCCTGCTTATTGTTGTGAGACACTCTCTCCATCATGCCTTCCCCTCCATGATACACTGAAACCATAAGCCAAAATACATTTCTCCCCCCTTGAACTGTTTCTGTGGATACTTTGGTTACAGCTAATCAAAAGTAATTAAGATGTTTTTTTCTTATTCTCTAAGTTACAGAAGACAATTCTCTTATGAACCACACCTTGGTTCACACATAACCTTTGGCCCAAATTGTACCCTGCCTATAAGATGTTAGGTGACAAAGATGGTGCAGAGATGTTGGGAATGGCCAACCAATGACTGGCCCAACTTGAGCCCTATCCCATGGGAGAGAGCCAACCCCTGACACTAATAAATGATGCTCTGAGAAGGGGGTTTGCGGGACTTTCGGGGAGTGGGGGGGCTAGAAAAGGGGAAATCATTTGAAATGTAAATAAATTATATCGAATAAATGATGCTCTGTTATGCTTGCAAACAGGAGCCTAGTATAGCTGAGAATCTCCACCCAGCAGTCAATGAAAACGGATGCAGAGATCCCAGATCAACATTTGATGGAGCGCGGGGAGTCTTATGGTAGAATTGGGGAAAGGATTAGGAGATCTGAAAAGGACAGAGAGACTCCACAGGAATACCAACAGAGTCAGCTAACCTAGACACTTGGTGGCTTCCAGAACTGAACCACCAACCAAAGAGCAAGCCCAGGATGGATCTGAGCCTCCTGCACATATGTAGCAGATATGCGACTTGGTCTTCATGCTTGTCCCTCAACAACTGGAGCATGGGCTGTCCCTGAATCTGTTGCCTGCCTGTGGATCCTGTTCCCCTAACTGGGCCACCTTGTCTGGCCTCAGTGGGAGGGAATTCACATATTCCTGCTATGGTGAGGTAATACCCAGAGGGGGCCTCCACCTTCACCGAGGAGAAGGGGAGGGGGAAAATGGGGAGAGGAGCTGTATGAGGGGGATACTGGAAGGAGAGGAGAGGCTGATATTGGAATGCAAAGTAAAGAAAGAAAGAAAGAAAGAAAGAAAGAAAGAAAGAAAGAAAGAAAGAAAGAAAGAAAGAAAGAGAGAGAGAAAAGAAAAATGCTTCCTGATAGTGAAAGCACTGACTATAAGTGGCTTTAGATAGTTTTATATCATTCATTGACTCTCTTTCTCTCACCTCCCCCACCTCTCTCTCTCTCTCTCTCTCTCTCTCTCTCTCACACACATACACACACACACACACACACACACATACACCTACACACACAGACACACATACACACACACACACACACACATGGACAAGAGGAAGCAAGAGGAAGAAGGATGAGTGGAGGCCAGAGAAAGTGAGGAGCAGGCAGGAGAGAGGGGTGCTGCCCACAGGGCCCAGGGGAGCAGGTCCTCCAAGAGGGCAGCCCGCACTGACTGAAGTAGCAATTAGCGACTCTGTGAATGTGCTCCAGCTGCTATGGTGCAATATCATGGCTTAGCTAACTTAAAAAGTATAATTTTTCACACTTCTTGATGTCAAGGTACCAAGAAATCTGGTGTCTGGTGTTCTTGGTTTGGAGACTGTCCCAGTGTGCCCTTCGTGACAGAAATGGGGTAGAATGTCCCTCTGGCATGTCCTTCTCAAGGACAATATGGCTTTCACAAAGCATGGCTTGGATCACTTTCTCTTTATTCAGTCTATAACTCCAGCCGATGAACTGGCGCTGCTCATATGGAGGGTGGATCTCTCTACCTCGCTTAAACCATCTAGAAAGTCCCTTCAGGCAGGCTCAGTGGTTTGTCTCCTGGGGGATTCTAGATCCTGTGTGTCTTTCTTTGAGGATATTTTCCCAGGGTAAAGCTTCATGGCATGTGTACAGGCCAGGCACACATAATCCTGGAACGATGTATTATTTCTTCCATTCTGCCTATGTGTAAGCTAAGACAATGAAGCGTGAAGTGGCTGAGGGTTCCCAGGAGGCCACAAGCTGGGGTGACCAAGGGAGGTTGCATGTGCACCCTATGTGCTGGACTTGGGCTCCTGTGTTCCTTTGCAGTGTCTCTGCCACATGCATGAGTGTGCAGATCCACTTGGTTAGTGTAAGTCCTGGAATGCAACCTTGCAATCTCTCACACCTACAAGGCTACTCTTGATGCATTTTACTATTTACTATTCCATCTGTGCATTCAAAAGTCACTAAGTGTGAAGACAAATGTCTCAAAGAAAGAAAAATCACAAAATAGAGGACTGTCAGGTAATTCTGCATCTCACTAAATTTCACAACCCCGGAGTTCATTGCAAGGGTTGAAGAGGTATCTCAGGAGGCAGACTACTTGTCATGAAAGCATGAAGACTGGAGTTCAAAATTCCCAGTACCTCTGTAAAAGGCAGAACAAGAATGTGTGCCCCTAGTAATAATCAATCCCTGAGAGAGAGGAGGCGGAGCTAGGGTCCCTGGAGATCATTAAGCAAGCATATTTATCACACTGGCAAGCCTCAGGCCACTGAGAAACCCTATCCCAAAATCAAGGGGGATAGCTCCTGAGGAACAATATTTGAGGTTGACCTTTGACCTCCACATGTGTACCCTTGTGCACATGCACACATATATGCATGTTCTATTGTGGTCCCCATTTTTCTCGGTCCACTGAGTTCTTCTGCAATCTGCTTCCACTATGTAGAGGTTCATCCAGATTTGAGGGAGTGTGGGCGATGGTTCGTACTCAGTGAGAGAGCGGAAGGATGCTTGGCTGCCCAGTTCAAACGAGAGTGGATGACAGGGATGCTGCTGCGCCATGCTCTGCCTATGACAGCCACACACAGAATAAATACACACAAGATGGAGAGCCTCGAGCAAGACGCAGAACCACTATGAGGGTCTGTAAAATCTCAAAGCTGTAGTAGTTTCTGCTGTTTAGCATCCCATTAACTGAATAATTTCTAATTTAATTAGGCCACATTTTATACCCTGACTGTGGGTGAGCTAAAATACTGCAGGTTTAGAAAATACGCTGACTAGAAAGAAAAGTTAGAGGAAACAGTAACTGTGCCAGGACCCCCACACAGGCTGGGGCCAGCTCCAGTTTGTCTCCTCAGGCAAAGCTGCTGTCTTGAAGTCCATGTGCATGTATTGTTCTGGCCACATCAAACTGCATATAAATAAATTAACTAGATGTAAATGCAGCCAGGCACCTGCATAGAAGCATGCAGTTAGGCGTTGGTATTTTACGTGTTGGCTAAGAAAACATCTCTACAGGGCAACTCATCTGGATCTGGATGCCTTGAGGTTTTGTTGTTGTTGTTGTTGTTGTTTTTGGCTAAAACAGACTTCTGATAAGGACATGAGAGCCCACGGAGGAAAGGAAGATTTTCCTGAATCCCCAGTAGTGATCTGCTGTGTATCTTAGTTATTTGACTTTTTGGTGTAACAAGAGACTTGGCAACTGAAGGAAGGAAGGAAGGAAGGAAGGAAGGAAGGAAGGAAGGAAGGAAGGAAGGAAGGAAGGAAGGAAGGAAGGAAGAAGGAAGGAAGGAAGGAAGGAAGGAAGGAAGGAAGGAAGGAAGGAAGGAGGGAAGGGGCTGTTTTGACTCAGTTCTAGCCCATGGTCCACCTTGGTGAGGGGATCTCCGGCCGGGGGTGTGAGGCGGCATCAGGTCCTTGGTTAGGAGGCTGAAAGAGCTGAGCGCTGGTTCTCAGCTTACTTTTGACTTTTCGTGTAGTCTGGGACCTCAGCCTATGGTGTGGTTCCATCTCTGATTAGCCTAACTTAGAAACTCTCTCACAGACATGCCCAGAGATTTGTCTCCTAGGCAACTCTAGATCCCATCACGTTGACAATCAATATTAACTATCCAGGGAGGGATGGCGTGATCTGAAAACGTATAGGGAGATGCCTGTTCAGTTGAGCCTCATCTGTCAGTCCATCTGTACTGGTCACCCAATGTCTCATCTGATATCTGCGTGGCAGGGCCAGATCACCAACTGTGCTGGCTGGTCACTAACTAATGTCCCCCAGGAAGAAGGAGCCTCCATTGAGGAATTGCTTCTATCAGATCAGCTTGTGGGCATATCTGAAGGGCATTTTCTCAACTGTGAATTAATGGATGAGGGCCTAAGTCACAGTAAGTGTGGCCATCACTGGGCAGGTGATCCTGGCTTGTATAAGAAAGGTAACTGAGCAGACCGAGGGAGACCAAGCCAGGTCACGGTGCTGCTTAGTGGCCTCTGCTCTGTCCCTGCCTCTATATTCCTGCCTGAGTTCCTGCCTTCACTCTCCTCAGTGGTGGCAAGGAAGTGTAAGTCAGATAGACTTTCCTCCCCTCATTGGTTTGGTTTGGTTTTTATTGCAGAAAAAGGAGGAACAAACACCTAGACTTGCATTCCTTTGTAAAATCACATCCATGTCCCACTGCTCTTACTGGCTGCTTGAGATTTTACTTAATTGAATAACAGCTCTTTATTTCATTAGCATTTTGGAATAACATCATTAATTGAACAGGATACAGAGTGACAATATCCAGTACCTTTACAAGAACCACACAGTGCTCCAGATATGAGAGTCTGGAAGGAGGAATGAGGAAACTTTGAGCGGGTGGATGTCAAGGCAGAGATTCTGGGACTTTCTGCCCACCCATCTTCCTGGTGTTGGCTAAGTCTTTTCTAGGAGCTTTTGCGTAATGCTACATTTGACTCCAGAGCAGAAGGGAAGTAGCCCAGTGTCCTGTGTGACTGATATACACCAGCGGTTTAGAGAAGTGATCTCTGACTGTGAGATCCATGTCTGGAGGCCACATTTCTAATGGAGCAGACAGAAGTCAGAGCAGTTGTGAGGTGTGCAGCCCAAGCTCCAATGCCAGGAAAGAAGGATCATGGGAGGCAGGGTGGGGGTGGGGGTGAGTAGGATTCAGGGAGCTGTAAAGCAATATGATAGATCTTATTCTGTCTGGGTAAAGCCCACCACACACACACACACACACACACACACACACACACACACACTGCTAGAAAGGCAGATGCCAATGGATACCCAGGCACACACCGACATACATATCCATATGGGCATAGACCCACACATAGACAGCCGGAAGCCAGGCACACAGGCCTACAGATATGTGCACACAGGCATGCTGGGAGGTCAAAAGCCAATTAAGTGCTCAGGCCTCTGACCTCAAAGCCTCAGGCCTCTGACCTCATTTCTATAGAACCTACACGAAAGTATCATTCTTCCGGAAGATGGGTTATATCACTGTTTGCTTTTGATAGTTTCCAAATATTCCATGTCAGCCATTTTGTGCTGATGCATAGCCCAATAAATGTCTGTATCAGCCATGTTTAAGCTCCTACAGGGTATTTGTATTAGCACCATACTCTCTGATCTTAACCTGGCCCTAATGGCTCCCTGTTCCCAATATGAGGCTGGACTTGTTGGCAAGAGTAGGGACAGAGACACATCTCCCTGCTGTCCTTGGTGGCCGGAGGGTTTCCTTTACTCTTTTTCTTTTCTTTTTTTTTCATTTTTTTAAAAAAATGAATATCGTCTTCATTTACATTGCCAATAGTAAAACCTTTCCTGATATCCCCCCTCCCCTAAGACCCCCCAACCCCTCCCCTTCCTTCTTCCCCCTGCGTCCATGTATATGCCTCTCCACCCAACACACTCCCTCCTCCCCGCCTCGGTTTCCCTTTGTTGGGGCCTCTGTTGAGCCTTTACCTGACCAAGAGCCATTCCTGCCACTGATGCCCAACAAGGCCTTCCTCTGCCACATTTTTGGCTGGAACCACTTGTGCCCCTTGGCTGATGGTTCAGTCCCTGGGAGTCTTGGGGTATATGGGTGGCTGAAATCATTGTTCTTTCCATGGGACTGTAAACCCCTTCAGCTCCTCTGGACCATCCTCCAGCTCCTCCATTGGGGACCCCACGCCCAGTCCAATAATTGGTTGCTATCATCTGCCTCTGTATTTGTAAGGCTCTGGCAGGGCAACTTTGATTCAAGTAAAACTAGATCCGACTTGGAGAAGCTTGGGTTGACCCTCTTACAACTTGCAGTTCAGAATCCAGGGAAGTCAGGGCAGGAACGGAGAGGCAGAGGCCTCTAGGAACTGGTGCAGAGGCTGGCAGCTGAGGAACACTTCTTGTTGTTTTGCTCCCTGTGGTTGCTCAGCCTGCTTTCTTGCAGTCCTGATGATTACCAGCCCAGGGCGTGGGGGCGGGGCCGCCTCCCAATGCTATTGCCCTCCCATATCAATCACACACATAGAGAAAGTGCACCCTAAGCTTTCCCACCGGCCAGCATGGAGCGGACATTTTCTCAGTTGGGGATTTTCTCTTCTAAAATGACTTTAGCTCGTGTCGGGGTGACAGAAAACTAGACAACACAGGAGAGGGCTTAGTGGGTGAAGTGATGGTTTCACAAGTGTGAAGACCCACATTTGGATCCCAGAACCCACCTGAAGTCAGATGCAGGAGCTGCATCTATAATCCCAATGCTAATAGACTGAGACAGGAAGCAGAGACAGGAGAATGCCTGCCGGGAAGCTCATGCACCAGCTGCTCTGGCCTATTCGGTTGTAAATGACAAAGAGTTTTTTGCCTCAAACAAGTGGAAGGCAAGGAATGATAACCAAAGTTGTCCCTGGCTTCCATACTTGCAACTTGGGTAAAGCACATACCACACACCACACCATACACCACACAACATATACACATCACACACACATATCACACCACACAACATATACACATCACACACACACACGTACCTTCACATACCACACACACATACACACTACATACCACATACACACAAATACATACACATACACATCAACCCCCCCACACACAAACACATACACACACACCACCACCACACACTACATACACACACATACCACATACACACCACATACACACTACACACACACCACACACACACACATCACTTACATATACACCCGACACACAAACACATAGACATCAACCCCCCCCACAAACGCATACACACCACACACACAAACATGCACACACAGACACACACCATACATATACACCACCACACACACACATACACACCACAAAACACCACATACTACACACACATACCAAACCACACCACATACATACACACCATATACCACACACACACACACACACACACACACACACACACACACACGCACATACACGTACACCGCACCACACCACACCACAGGAAATACCCAGGGAAAGAATAAGGCATACCTGAGAGGCTGAGTGTGGAGTGGGCACTAGGCAGAGGCCTGCGTGAGCTCTGTGATTCTCATTGTCCAGCAGGTTTCTAAGAGATCCTCCCCCCCTCTACTCCCATTCCCTTTTTCAATGATTGAGACTATAGTTTGGCTCCAGAGGTGTGTAGGGTAGCATCACAGTCTGATAAGGTAAAACCTGGGGCCGTCAGGTTTGCACAGCAGTTTCTGGAAAACTGCAGCTGGGAACTGGTAAAAATCCTTGAGCAGATGTTCGCTGTGCTGGACGCCTTCTCGGCCGACCTGGTTCTGGAGTGTGAAAGCCCTTTTCCTTTTCAGGACTGTGATGCTCTATCAGCTCCCTCATGCTCTGGCCTTCATGCCATTAATTGCCACACCCGTGGGCAGCTACACTTCCAGAAGCTTTCTGAAGCCTCACATTGGAAATGCAGGGATCTCAGAAGAGGAATGTCTAGTGTTCATTTCTGGGATGCATCTGCATCTGTGCCAATCCCTGTGGTCCCTGTCCTACCTGAGTGGAAGAACCAATGTCCTCGCCAGTGACTTTCCCTTCAGGGACAGCTCCAGCATGCACTGCGCCATTCCCGCGAGTAGCTTCTCAGCAGCCCCTTCCCGAAATGCTTTCCCCTTTAATAAGAAGCCAACACGGCATGATAACCCTCTGGCTCCTTTATTTCTCCACAGAGCTGTGCGTGTTCAGGTCTGACCTTGCTGGCCTTGCACTTCGCTGGAAGCAATCCTCTTATTAAACCAGAAACCAAAGGAGACCCCTGATCCTTACCCCTGACCACAAGACAAGCCCAAGGCTGGTGTTCTCCTGACTTTGGCAGCCTGGCATTTAAATGCCAACGTCTCTCCAAAGAGCTGTGATGTGGGTGGTAGGCCAAGCCTAGCTTTTTATACTTCATCTCCCACTTACAGGAAGAAAAAAAAAAAACAAAAAGTGTCAAGAAGTCTTGACATAAGAGCTAATGGCTGACTGAACAGTGGGTACACTGTTGTGGGCTGGGACTCTAGGAGTCCCTGGCAAGGCTGGGAACCTTCCCAAGGCACTGCAGTGACTCCCCAGTTGCTGCCCACCATCTATCTATAAATTGCAGAGATGACCTATGGCTATAAAACCCAAGTTCAAGGAATGGAGACCATGTCTCCACATTTTTCATCCCAGTAGAGCCAGGTCCTAAACTGTAAAGCATGTTTGGATTAAATCGGGTTTGATGGCTCCTTCCAAGAAGGATGCAATGAAGTTGTGATGATTTGTAGCGTGTATGGCAGTTGGGTCTGGGGTAATTGGCACTAGGGGGTGGAAGACCCCCCAATACGCCATGACAAACCTGCAGCTGTCTAACTGCTTTGGTTTCAGAAGTGATATTTAGGTAAGAGGGAAGCACGGTGGCAGAAACTTGTTTATTCTCATAGTATGTGAGCTCAGTCACAGAACTGGAGGAAAAAGCTGATCAGGGCAGAGCAAGTTTATGCATGATGCCAGTGCAGAGGAGGAACAGTGGAAGCAGAGACAGGCTGGTCTTCCGGGGCTTGCTGGTCACTTAGCCTGGCTAGACCGCTGAGTACCAGGCCAGTGAGAGATGCCATCTCATAAAAGATGGAGGCATCTTAAGGAGGAATAGATGAAGTTATTCTTTTCACACATACACACACACACACACACACACACACACACATATATAAACACACATACACACACACTCATGCATATATACACACACATCCTTACGCTCACATACAAACACACACATGCACACACATGCACACACATGCACACATCCTCATACTCACACACATGTGCACACATCCTCATACTCACACACATGTGCACACATACACAAGTCTCTCACACACATACATCAAACATGCACACTTATCACACACAAATACACAGACACAAGCTCACACATACATGGACACACACACACACACACACACACACACACTGAATAGGGAGCAGAAGAGGAATTAATGAATCAGAGAACAGAGGAAGATATGGGTATGGGTATTTCTTCAGTAAAAAACTAGAAATTCCTGAGGAGAATAAGTACATTCAGGTTCTTGGCTGTTCTTGGGGAAAGCCAGCGTCAGGGGTTAACTTTCTGGCCTCTCCCGGGTAGCAAGAATATCAAAGCTGATGTTCCATGTACCCAGAGACATGGCAACATAAAACCCCACAGCAGGGGGGCAGAGTTCAGAGGCAGGAACCTGTCCGAAGCATCTGCCCCAGTTGCCCTCAATACTGAAGTCCTGGCTGGAGTTGTCTGTGCAGAGAAGGAGTCCATAGTCCTCCTTAGTGACACTTGCCCCTTTACCCGCCCCCCATGTTCAGGTCAGAATGTAACCAGCATCTTATGCTCAGGACTTACTCATTGGGTTTCATTTACCTAACAATAAGTCCATTTCCTCAAGCCAACTTCGCAATCTTTGTCTCTTGCACAAACAGGCCAAGGAATGTATTTCTGCTGCTGCAATCCCAGGTACCATCTAAGAAGCCACATCAGGGGACTCAGAAGCATGGGGGCCTTTCCTTCAGTGTGTGGCCCCTGTAGATGCGGAGCAGGTCCCGGAATCAGCTGCCTCCTCCCAGACATCCCTGTGCCTCCTGGCTTCTTAAACTTAGGGATTTCACATGTGGTCACATTTGGATGGCCTCCAAAGGTCCCCTTTTGTTTTTCTTTGTTTGTTTGTTTGCTTTGATCCTCTCAAATGATCGTGTTAGTCTTAAGGAAGCTTTGGCCACTTCTTCACTGTCTACAAAAGACATGGTCTTCAAATTGGTTTTCAAACTCTCCAGGTTTTACCCAATGCATCTTTCCTTTCTACTAGTCAACATGTCAGGGACTAACACAAGACAATTGTGTATAATTAGAACGTCCTAAACCTCTGTAGTGTCCTGTCCCCACTATTCCTGCCTCACGACACTCCTTTAATGCTACCTGTGCCAAACAGATAGATGCACCTCTGGAATCAGGCAGTGGGTCGAGACAGAAAGAGCTTTTATAAGCATTATTGAGAAATCCTGGGGATTTCTGAAGAGACTGTTAAGTATGGACCAGTGCTGAGTAAATGATGATTTTTAGAAAATCCCTAAACCACGTCAGAGGAAGCCTACACTTCCTGGGACAGAATGCTAGTGGACATGTGTGCATGATAAGGCTCACAGGAAGGACCTGGGGGTACCTTTCTAATTTTAGGCTATCATACAAATGACATCTCTGTGATTATAAAAGAGCACTGGCAGCCTAGCAAAACTGTGTCTTGTAGAGACATTTGAGATATAAGGAAAACTAGGGGCCGATTGCTGGCCCTTGGCTGCAAAGCACATTAGACAGTGTTTGCAAATGCTCTTTACAGAGCTGAAGGTTGTATTGGTCAGTTTTCTTGTTGCTCCAACCAAACACTGACACTCTATAAGTAAGGCTTAAGAAAGGAAGGGTTTATTTGGGTCGCAGCTTGAGGCGTTGAACCTCATGGGAGGAAATTCGTGGTGCAGCGCCATGAGGCAGTGAGACACACTGCAAAAATCAGCCAGGGAGCAAGGAGAGCCGCCTGCCGGAGCTCACTTTGTATTGAGACCAGGACTATAGAGCACTGGATGGAGCTGCCCACCCCTGGGCATCTTTCTACCTGAATTAACCTAATCTAAACGCTCCCTCCCAGAGGAACCCAAAGATTCGTCTTTAGGAAGATTCTAGGTCCTGTTACATTGACAACCAATATCAATCATCGCAAAAGAACACCCCAGCTGACCTCAGCTCTGCAACCTTGTGGGATCATTCTCTCGCAGCACCCATGTGAGGTACAGAGACATTCCTCCTAGAGCCTGGCTGACTGACACCTTGATTTCAGTCTTTTCAGACCGAGGAGCCAGGGCTTCCAACCCACAAAATGATGAGATGGTAGAGGAGTGATCTTCACTATCCCACTTCATGGGATCTGTTAGGTTTATTTGTTTGTGTAAGGTGAGTGCACATGGGTGAGAGTTCAACTTGTGGGAGTCGGTTCTTTCCTTTTGCCAAGTGGGTCTGGGGGATCAAAGTCAGGCTGTCCGGCTTGGCTGCAAGTTCTCTCACCTGCTGGCCATCTCCCCATCCCAGACCATAGTCTTTGAAGTCACTGGGATGGTTTTTAATAACTGCGATAGAAGTCATCTGCTCTGGGATTCACAGTGCCTGTGGCAGACCAGCATGTCCTGAGTGCCTTCCATTTGGGAGAAACGCTTACACAGTCCTCGTCCAGTTCTGTTGATTTCATTCAAAGCACTGGTTTAGAGGGTTGTTAGATATTTTCATCATCTTTAGAGATAGACAGAAAGGCACACACACACACACACACACAGAGAGAGAGAGAGAGAGAGAGAGAGACAGTGAGAGACAGAGAGACAGAGAGACAGAGAGACAGACTAACATTGCATGCATTCATACCTCCATGCCCATAAGAACATGCCTGCAAAATCATGCACATGGAGGCCTGAGGTGCATCTTGGCTGTCGTTCCTCAGGTTTTTATTCAGACAGAGGCTCTCACTGACCTGAATCTCCTAGATTGAGCAAGGCTGGGAATCTGTCCATCCATCCCAGCCTCCCAGTGCTGGAGTTGCCTGTATGCAGCCACTCACACTGGCTTTTCATGTAGATTCCGGGTCTGAACCCTGGCCTCTGTGTGTGTGCAGCAAGAACAGGAGCAGTTGGGTCTGCCTTAGAGCCTTAGGTTTTTATTTTATGAGTGGTTTTTATCTTGCTTGTAAATATGTAAGGAGAGAGGTAAGTAGTCTGAAAGTTTTCCAACTTATACCTGGTTTTGCTCAGTCTCATGTGAACTAGTAGGCTCAAACCTTGATTTTGTATGTGCGAATTTTAGAACTTCTATTATATTCTTCTTGAAGCAGCCCAGCTCTCTGGTGAATTTTTCTGAAGCCTTGGTGTCTCTTTTCTTGATGTGTTAATAATCCGTGTTTCTTGGCATATTTTTTTATTCCCTTATCTTATTGATGGTCTTTTTTTCTTAGTTGGTTTCTTGTGCTTCCTAACTTGGGATTAAATATCAATCACCACATCTCAGTCACTGAAGAGCCTGGGCATACTGAATCTTCCCTCCTCCCCCAATCTTTTTTTTTATTTTCTATATTCTTTGTTTACATTATAAAGCTTTCCCCTTTCCCAGCCCCCCCTCCCCATATGTCCCATAAGTCCTGTTCTCTCCATCCATTTTCCTATCTTTCCCCCTCCCTTTTCTCTGTCCTGGTACTCCCCTACAATGCTGGATCAAGCCTTTCCAGGATCAGGGCCTACTTCTTCCTTCTTCATGGGAATCATTTGATATGTTAATTATATCTTCAGTATTCAGAGCTTCAGGGCTAATTAATATCCACTTATCAATGATTACATTCCATGTGTACTCTTTTGTGATTGCGTTACCTCGCTTAGGATGATATTTTCCAGTTCCAACTATTTGCCTAAAAAAATCATGAATTCATTGTTTTTAATTGCTGAATAGTACTCCATTGTGTATATATACCACATTTTCTGTATCCATTCCTCCACTGAGGGATATCTGGGTTCTTTCCAGCTTCTGGCTATTATAAATAAGGCTGCTATAAACATAGTGGAGCATGTGTCCTTATTGCATGCTGGGGAATCCTCTGGGCATATGCCCAGAAGAGTTATAGGAGGGTCCTCCGGAAGTGTCATGTCCAGTTTTCTTAGGAACCAACAGACGGATTTCCATAGTAGTTGTAGCATCTTACAATCCCACCAGCAGTGAAGGAGTGTTCCTCTTTCTCCACATCCTCACCAACACCTGCTGTCTCCTGAGTTTTTTACCTTAGCCATTCTGACTGGTGTGAGGTAAAATCTCAGGGTTGTTTTGATTTGCATTTCCCTAATGACTAATGATGTTGAGCATTTCTTAAGGTGCTTCTCGGCCATCAGAATTTCTTCAGGTGAAAATTCTTTGTTTAGATCTGTACCCCATTTTTTAATAGGGTTATTTTGCTCCCTGGGGTCTAACTTCTTGAGTTCTTTGTATATATTAAATATTAGCCTTCTATCAGATGTAGGGTTGGTGAAGATCTTTTCCCAATTTGTTGGTTGCCATTTTGTCCTTTTGACAGTGTCCTTTGCCTTACAGAAACTTTGTAATTTTTTGAGATCCCGTTTGTCAATTCTTGATCTTAGAGCATAAGCTATTGGTGTTCTTTTCAGGAACTTTTTCCCTGTGCCCATGTCCTCAAGGGTTTTCCCCAATTTCTTTTCTATTAGTTTCAGAGTGTCTGGTTTTATGTGGAGGTCCTTGATCCACTTGGAGTTGAGCTTAGTACAAGGAGATAC
Source organism: Apodemus sylvaticus (assembly GCF_947179515.1). Taxonomy (NCBI): domain Eukaryota; kingdom Metazoa; phylum Chordata; class Mammalia; order Rodentia; family Muridae; genus Apodemus; species Apodemus sylvaticus. Next base: position 105,023,753 of record NC_067480.1, read on the forward strand.
TTAGTACAAGGAGAATGGATCAATTCACATTCTCTTGAATGCTGACCTCCAGTTGAAACAGCACCCTTTGTTGAAAAGGCTATCTTTTTTCCACTGGATGTTTTCAGCTCCTTTGTCGAAGATCAAGTGACCATAGATGTGTGGATTCATTTCTGGTTCTTCAATTCTATTCCATTGGTCCACTTGCCTGTCGCTGTGCCAATACCATGCAGTTGTTAACACTATTGCTCTGTTGTATTGCTTGAGGTCTGGGATACAGATTCCCCCCAGAAGTTCTTTTACTGTTGAGAATAGTTTTAGCTATCCTGGTTTTTTTGTTATTCCAGATGAATTTGAGAATTGCTTTTTCTAACTCTGTGAAGAACTGAGTTGGGATTTTGATGGGGATTGCATTGAATCTGTATATTGCTTTTGGCAAGATGGACATTTTAAATATATTAATCCTGCCAATCCACGAGCATGGCAGATTATTCCATTTTCTGAGGTCTTCTTCAATTTCCTTCTTCAGAGACCTGAAGTTCTTGTCATATAGATCTTTCACTTGTTTGGTTAGAGTCATACCAAGATACTTTATATTGTTTGTGGCTATTGTGAAGGGTGTCATTTCCCTAACTTCTTTCTCAGCCTGCTTATTCTTTGAGTATAAGAAGGCAACTGATTTGCTTGAGTTGATTTTATAACCTGCCACTTTGCTGAAGTTGTTTATCAGCTGTAGGAGTTCTCTGGTGGAGTTTTTTGGGTCACAAACTCAAAGAAAAAAACCACATGGTCATTTCATTAGATGCTGAGAAAGCATTTGACAAAATTCAGCATCCTTTCATGCTAAAAGTCTTGGAAAGGACAGGAATTCAAGGCCCATACCTAAACATAGTAAAAGCAATATACAGCAAACCGGTAGCCAATATCAAACTAAATGGAGAGAAACTTGAAGCAATCCCACTAAAATCAGGGACTAGACAAGGGTGCCCTCTCTCTCCATATCTTTTCAATATAGTACTTGAGGTCCTAGCTAGAGCAATTAGACAACATAAGGAGGTCAAAGGGATACAAATTGGAAAGAAGAAGTAAAATTATCACTATTTTCAGATGACATGATAGTCTACTCCTCCCCCACTCTTGTTCTGCCCTTCAAAGGTAGGCCGCCATAGAAGGAGATCACTTCCACACATCCTGGTGTGTGCTTGAGCCTTGTGAGGCAGTGTAAAGCCAACCTGTGAGAATTACGCTCACTGTGATCCCATCAAAGCCCCTCAGGGCCCACACTGAGACCCAGCTCTCTTCTCTTCTGTTTTCATAATCTCTGCTAGCAATCTTGGGTCCTGGATTCCAGCTAGAGACCCTGTACACATGGTGATCTGGGCACCTTCCCTGACTCCCCACAATTTCAATCTTGGTTAATATTTGGCTCACTCTGCCCTCCTTTGAAGGTTCATGTGTGTGTGTGGTATGTGTGTGTATGTGTGTGGAGTTGTTTGGGGGGTATATGTGGTGTGTGTGTATGTGTGTGTGTGTGTGTGTGTGTGGTATGTGTATGTGTATGTGTTTGAGGGGTTATATGTGGTGTGTGTGTATGTGTGTGTGTGTATGTGTGTGGTATGTGTATGTGTGGAGGTATTTGGTGTGTGTGTGTGTGTGTGTGTGTTATGTGTGTGTGGAGGTGTTTGGGGTGGGGTGTGTGTGTGTGTGTGTGTGGTATGTGTATCTATGTGTGGAGGTATTTGGTGTGTGTGTGTGTGTGTGTTATGTGTGTGTGGAGGTATTTGGGGTGGTGTGTGTGTGTGTGTGTGTGTGTATTCATGTCTGTGGAGGTCAGAGAACAATATCAGTTGTTCTTCAGATACTGTCCACCTTGGGTATTTTTTGTTGTGTGTTTATTATTATTTTTTAAGCAGGGTCTTTCACTGGTCTGGAGTTCCCCAAATGAGGCTGCCTGGCTGACAAGCCCCATGAATCTATCCCTAGTTCCCTAGGTCTTGGATGACAAGCACACCTTACCAAAACCCAGATCTATACAAAACAAAACAAACACAAGCCTCTGACAAAGAAGCTTGGGTTCTTGGCAGTCAAATGAGTAAGGCTGTGGGATCTCTGTTCATGACTCAGTAGCTGGACACCAGGAACATCACAAGAAAGACTGGCAAGTGGGATCTGTGTCGATGACAGAACACAGATCTTGTGAAGACACGGGAAACTGCAAAGGAGTGGGCTGAGTTTGAAGGGGTGAAAGGTGTAATTTGGTGAGTTTGATAATGTTGGGGATGTGGAAGATGAACTGCCTGTGTGACCCCAAAGGCAGCTTTAAACCTAGAATTCCCTCTATTCCCGAGTACGGTTTATTAAAGGATCACCTATGGCACACTGAGGCACACAGGCACCAGACAAAGGCATCCTGCTGTTCTGACCCTCCAATGCTGCATTCCTAACAGCTTTCCTTGTCTGCAATGCCAGAGTAGAGCTCGTGATTTAGAATTGACCATGGACAGTCTTAAACATAATATTCCTACACACATTAATTTGGTGAGTCCTCAGAAAGTTCAGCTCAATGAGCTGCAATACAATGTTCACTGGATAGGAGATAACTCAAAAATTCTGTCTACCGCAAAGCTCAAGTGTCTTTTATTCAAGAGGAATATGAACTGCTTGCAAACTTTCACTGTTGCTAAATTATGTTTGAGTCCTAACTGTGCGTTTGGCAACCTGGATCATTAATAGGTGCTCAGGGAATGCAAGCAAAGCAAGATCAATGTGCCTTTTCCTAGAGATATTGTGCTCTCAATAATGAAATGCAGACAGAAAAATAAATGATGACGGAACATCTGGAAATGCTCTGCAGCAAATACCAGCTCGGCAAGCCTGGGGTCTGAGTTCAGATTCATAGTGCCCATGTAAACACAAGGCACTGTGCAGGACATCTGTAACAGTAGTGCTGGGGACACAGAGACAGGAGAATCCCTGGAAGTCATCAGCCAGCCAGACTAGCTGCCTGGATGAGTTTCAGGGCCAGTGAGAGGACTTGTCTCAAGACACAAGAATAGCTACTGAGGAAGACACACTGTGCTGACACCTGGCTTGCACAAGCACCTACAAGGAAGCAAGAAAACACAAATGCACATGCATGCACACACACACACACATACACGCATGCACAAATGATAATACAACACACCAGCCAGAGAACACAAACATCAGACCTAGAAACACACATCAAGTTATTATACTAATTTTTTTTAACATTAATGGACCTTGTTCCTAGACAAGCTTTATATCTGCTGAAAAACTAAGTAGATAGCCCAAAAGGACTCACATGCACCCTCTCCCATCCCTGTTTATTCTATTAGCGCATGTCATGTTAGTGGGGTACACTCTTTAAATTTTATTAGTAGATGTTGATATATTATTATTGAATATGGTCTATGGGTTACACTAGGGCCATATCTTTGTGTAGTAAAGTAATATAATTTCACAAATGCACAATTCTATTTACTCACCATCACAGTATAGAAAAACAGTTATATTTCTCTTGCAGTTTTCTGATGACACGTGATGTTAACCAGTTTCTCATACTTTAATGTATGAAGAATCTGTTCAAATATTTTAACTCGGTTTTCCTTCTTTTGAGATTGGGCCACTTGTATTCCCACTGTTGACTTTCAAGAGAGAGTTTGCTGTAGGGGCTGAATATGGTGGAGCTGTTAGCAGTGCTTACTGTTCTGCCTGAGAACCCAGGATTGATATGCAGCACTCATTCAAGAGGCTGAAAAACTGCCTATAACTCCAGGTGCCCCTGCAGTGTGTTCATGTGTTCATGAGTGTGTGTGTGTTTATGTGTGTATGCACATGTGTGTTCTTGTGTGTGTGTATTCATGTCTGTGCACACATTTTTGCATGTGTGTACATGTGTGTCTGTGTATGTACATATGTGTCTGTGTGTGTATGTATGTACATGTGTGTGTATACCAGAGTCAACCTAGGACATTATTTCCACTTTGTCTTTTGAGACAGGATTTTTCATCAGCCTGGAACTCATCATTGGTTGAGCTAGACTTGCTGGCCAGTGTGCCCCTGGTACCCACCTCTCCAGTACTGAGATTACAAGCATGTGCTAACACTCCTGGCTTTTACATGGGTGCTTGGATTAACACATGTTCTCCTGCTTGCACAGAATATACATATAACATAAATGACAAACATTCTGAAAAAGAAATCAGAGAAATAATAGCCTCACTGATTGTTACCTGATAGCTCCAACCATAGCCTCAACGATTATTTTCTGATAACTCCAACCAAGCAAGTGACAGACTTGTATAATACAAACTTAATACACATATGAAAACAAAACAAAAACAAAAACATAGAGCTGTGGAGATGGGACAGTGAGTAAAGTGTTTGCCACACAAGTACAAGGGCATGAATTTGGATTCCCAGAACACGTATTAAGATGTATGACAAAGAGCCCATCTGCAATCCCATTGCCTCTGTGGTGAGACAGAAGACAGAAATAGGAGAATCCCCAAACACTGGCCTGTCCAGTGCAGCCATGTTTAGATTTTGTCTCATACAAAGTGGAGTTGTTCACCTTCATTGGTGGACAATAGTCAAGGTTGTCCCAACATCAACACATATATCATGCAGACACACATAGATATTTATATGCACAAACAAACACACACACATACACACACATTAACACATGCATGAATGAACACGAATGAACCAATGCATTTACAGAAAGAGAGGGACAGAGGGGAAGGGAGGAAGCGGAAGAAGGGGAAGCAGAAAGAGCAAAAGAGAGAGTGAATATATGATATATATATATATGTGTGTGTGTATATAAACTCATCTTTAACCTTGCCCTCTGAAAGGAAAGTTTACAACTGTTACTTTCCAACAAAAGAGAAGAAACTTTTTCTCCTCTCAATTTATATCCTGTACATCTGGGACATGATAGAAATGTATCTGAAACCATGGCATGTGGAGATAGAGTAATGAACATGTGATAGCCATGTGGAGGTAGAGTGATGAACACATGATAGCCATGTGCAGGTGAGAGTAATGAATACGTGGTAGCCATGTGGAGATGAGAAGTGATTAACATGAGCTCCAAAAGCCAGCAGCTCACCTAAAGTAACCTGAGCCCTCCATAGATGCCCCACAACACAAATGGTAAGACTGAAGACCAGTTAGACTTCTGGTTTGCCTGGGCTGAACACATAACAGATTACCACCAACATCTCTTCCCTGGTTTGAGTCTCAGCATTCCCTGCTCATTCTAAGAATGGGCAGAGAGTAGGGCATTGAGAAGGGAGCCAAAACATGAGCTGAAATATTATTAGTGTTGAACCTTGAGGAAAAAGAAAGTTGAAGCTGGGTAGTGGTGGCACACGCCTTTAATCCCAGCACTTGGGAGGCAGAAGTAGGTGGATTTCTGAGTTTGAGACCAGCCTGGTCTACAAAGTGAGTTCCAGGACAGCCATGGCTACACAGAGAAACTCCGGCTTGAATGCCCCCCCCCAAAAAAAAAGAAAGTCAAGGTTGCAATGTCTATATTTATTGACAGATTTGATTTTTTGTAATTTAGTTACAGTTGACACATACAGATAGATTAAGTTATACGATAAAGTCCAACTGATAAAGCAATGTGTCATGGCCCAGCTGGATTCAGAAGCATGGCCCATTCTGCTGACCAAGAGCAGAGCACACACTTTTGCATTCACACAGCTTCAGTCTGTGGTGCGTCTCCATCAAGCCTAACCAATGTTATTTCCTGAAGGAAGATGTTGAGGCTGAGAAAGTGCTCATGCTTGCCAGCTCTCGTCGAACAATCAGAAAGGAGCATGCTCTCTTTACCTAGGAGGAGCCTGATGAGCAGCCAGCACTCATCAGTTGGAAGGAGGGTACAACATCTCAGAGCATAGACTAAGAGACAGAGCAAGAACCTCAGATATTCCAGGGAAAGCAGCCCAAAGTCAAATAGGCATGTGGGCAAAACTGAAAACATCAATACTCAAAGAAAATATGAACCAATTAGTATTTACTTTATATTTACAGAATAGTTGGTTTTTGAATTATGTATCAAATCAGAATGGGACTCTGTTCAATTTAAGAGAAACGCACAGAATATAAGGACAGAGAAAAGCTAATAAGAATCTCATGGGAAAGCATATTCAAATAAACTCTTCATAAAACCCAGTATAATACGTACTAAAAGGATGTTTCAGCAGTCAGGAGAGTGTGATGGTTTGAATTTACTTCACCCAAGGAGTGGCATGATTAGAAGGTGTGGCCTAGTGGAGTAGGTGTGGCCTTGTTGGATGAAGTGTGTCACAGTGGGGGTGGGCTTTAATACCCTCCTCCTAGCTGCCTGGAAGACAGTGGTGTTCTACTGTTTGCTGTCACACTTCCTGCCATGATGATAATGGTCTGAAGCACAGAGCTAGTAAGCCAGACCCAGTTAAATGTCATTTCTAAGAGTTGCCTTGGTCATAGTGTCTCTTTACAGCAATGTAAACCCTAACTTAGACAGAGAACATATACCTCAGTGTCACCCACACTTCCAGCACCCATGTGGGAGATTCACAGTTGCATATAAATCCATATAATTCCATATAGCTGCATATAATGCCAGAGGGATATGAAGGAGCAGGGGTAGGGGTGGGGAGAGGAGGGCAGGGGTGTTGGAAGTGGGGGCAGGGCACAGCCCAGAGAGCTGCCCTACTGGGTCTAGGGCAACCAAGATAGAACATAGAATTTAGTAAGTAGTAACTTGAGATTATTGGTAAGAAGTAGATTCCAGCAGCAGTGGAGGTTAGGCAGTGACCCAGCCATTGTGCTGTTTAATATAAAAGGCTGTGTGTGTGTGTCTTTCATTCAGGAACATAGATCATTGAGGTGGGTAGCAAACCCACTGCCGGGATTTATCAATAGTTATTTCTACACACATACACACAGAATTAAAATAAAACAAAATAAGTGACAAGTTCTTAAAAAATAAAATATATAGCATGGCTATATAAATATCAGCAAAATATATTGAAGGGGAATGTGCTATCATGGATGAAGATGATCCCTGAAGGGCAAAAGGGAAAGCAATTATATCCAGGAAAGCTTAAGAAGTTTGAAATTTCTATCATTAAATGACATAGTCTTTGACTAGCCAAAGCAAGCATTAGTGTGTTTACAGAAAGCCAATTACAAATCCAGAGTTGTAAGGAAAATTTTCTACAAAGATATCTGAGTGATTAAGTTACTTAAAAGAATACATTTAGTAAATGTATAGAAATTGTCCACAGCTTTGCTGCAGTACAATGATATACAGAAATGTTTACATTGGGTGTGTACAGTTTGCTGGGTTTGGTTAATTCATATGCACATTGGATGTCATCACATAAGCAAGGGGAGCACATCCATCATTTCCAAAATCATCCCACATTTCCTTTTGTATATGTGGTAAAGACGCCTCAGGTGAAACCAATGTCCTAACAAGTCTGAACTTGTGCTGTGCCTTGTTCTTGTCTATAGATAACAGTGATAGCTGACAATGAGCAGCAGCTTATCTCTGGGCGTGGCTGTGAGGGATTATCTTGACTACAGTGACTGAGCTGGGAAGACTCACTCTAGTTTTGGATGGCACCATCCCACAGGCTGGGCTTCTGGACCTAGTAAATGGGAGAAGTGCCCTGAGTCCTCTCTTTCTGGACTAAAGATACAATATAACCAGCTGTCTTAGCCCTTGTCATCATGACCTCTCTGTCATGATGGGATCCACCCTTCAGAAACATGCTAAAATAACCTCTTCATTGAGTTGCTTTGTCAGATATTTTGCCACAATAATTTAGAAGAGGAGCTGCCACAGGCTCTGTCCATCTCAGGTAACTAAGACTTTATATCAACTGAGCAAACAACCTTCTGCCTCCTTGGAACCAGCAACCTCTGGTAACTACTATTTTGTTCTCTGCCTCTATGAATTTGATCAGTTCATATCCCTGATGGACGTGCAATATTGGACTACTTGTCCTTCAGCTGACTTAACCCATTATCGTGCAGTTTTATCCATGACTCAGAAACCAAAAGAATTTCTTTCCCCAACATAACAGAAAAAAAAAAAAACAAGTATCTATTGATACACAAATGCACAAAGAAAACATGGATTCTATTTACGATGTAATATTATTCAGGCTTTAAGCAAGTGGGGCCAGTGAGATAGGTCAGCATGCAAAGGCTCTGAGGACCCACATTAAATCCCTGGGACCCATACAGTGGAAGGAGAAAACCAACATCTGCAAGTCTTTTTTTGACCTCTACAAAGACACTATGCTACATGTATACACATACACCTGCGCACACACACACACACACACACACAAAATTTTTTAATATGTATTAATAGTATATTTTAAAAAAATCTTTCCTCAACATAAGAAAGCATCTTATTTTTTAGCATTTTCTTACTTTAGCATGTTGGTAACAAAGTCCTCATAAACAGTAAAGAACAGGTATCTAAAACATTTTGTTCTTTCTCTACATGTAAAATGAGACAACCTTTCAAGTTGTCTTTAGATTTCTGGGTAAAATGGCAAGCTGAAAATTGCCTCCCTGTGACCTGCCAAAAGAGAATCAGAATAATAAAAATAGACTCTAAAGAAAGACAGATAGGAAGTGGGCTTTTCAGAGATGTGAGATTCCTAATACTGCTGAAGAAGTATGTAAGACAACAGATGTGTGACCTCCAATCCAAAACCATAAGGAAATGAAACATCAGGGAACCAGGGCTTGTCCAAAAGATTTCAACTCCTCAATCTCAGATTCAAAGGTACTGAAAATCACAGATTTTCTAGTGGAAACCATCACTGGCCAGAAAGAGGACATAGGGAAACAGATGAATTCAGTAGAGGTTCTGGAGAGGAAAGCCAGAAAAAGTGAGAAAATCAGCAACGGGAATAAAAAGGACAGTGCAGTGTATGCTGAGAGGAAACTTCATGGCTCCTGTCAACCAGCATATGCACACATGCATAAGTCAGTGTAGGAGGAAGATATTTCAAAGCATACATAAACCATGGTGTAATTATTCAACAGAAAGGTATTTTGGTGGAAGTTTATTGACTGGAGCTGCCAGGGTGAACAATAGATAAATGTAAAAAATTTAAAGATTTTTACCCAGGACATCTATTAATATACTTAAATTACAAAGGTTTTCTATTTGGTGAAGGGAATGTTGTATAAAAATGCTTATTTATATGATGATTATTTACAAAATGCTTATGTCAATACTGCAGCGAGTGTGTGTGTGTGTGTGTGTGTGTGTGTGTGTGTGTGTGTGCCAGGCAAGGCATCGAATCTTCCTTGACCATGCAAGTACTGTATGACTGATCTAGATTCCCAGTGTGAAGAGAGAAAAAAGAAGGCCAGAAAGGTGTTTGTTGGCATTTGGCATAAACTGCATGCATGGGTTCCTAATTCTGGGATGAGACGTGAATGCCCTTGTAGACCTAAATTTCTTTAAAAAAACTGAAGCTAACAGAGAACATATTAAAACTTCATAGAGCTGGCAATGTTTATTTTATGATTCTACATGAAATCTCATCTGTTATACAATATTTCATAATAAAATGAGACAACAGCTAAAAAAGGAAGATGAATGTAAACTGAATTCTCCAGTGACTCAAAGTCTGGTCTCTTGGACTTGACTATTGACAACAGGGTCCCCGGACCTCCTAGGAGAAGGCGAGAGACAAGAGACACGAGAGATGGACAGCGAGACAGTATTCTGATCAAGCTGTCAAATTTTATTTTTTTACACAAGGCAATTTAAAGGGAAGCAAGCAAGATGTAGGAAGGGGTGAAGGGGGAAAGTCAGGTGACTCTTACATGGGAGGGGTTTGCTAATGACCTCAGTTGTCATGGTGGTTTGAATATGCTTGGCCCAGGGAGTGGCACTATTTGGAGGTGTGGCCTTGTTGGAGGAAGTGTGTCACTGTGGAGGTGGGCAATGAGACCCTCCTCTTAACCACGTAGGAGCCAGTCTTCTCCTAGAGAAGATGAAGGCTTCAGATGAAGATGTAGAACTCTCAATGCTTTCTGCACTATGCCTACCTGGATGCTGCCATGCTCCCACCTTGATGATAATAGTTTGAACCTCTGAACATGTAAACCAATCTCAATGAATTGTTGTCCATATAAGAGTTATCTTGGTCATGGTGTCTGCTCACAGCAATAAAACCATCACTAGGACAATTATGTTGCTTCCATTATTGAAATCTTGATATCACTACTGCATTTATCAACTATGGCCACCTGCATCCTTCCTTGCGTTGCCTTCTTTCAATAACGGGAGATAGAAACTTCTTCCCACTCCATAGGTAATGACAACAGTGAGAGACAGAGTCCTGACTAGAATCCAAGCCAACACACCTCCAGTGAGCAAGCTGCTGGTCACAGCGGCTCTGATGGGCAGGAAGGAGGTGTTGGGCAGAAATGTTTTCCATGGATCCTGTGGCAGTCTTGTCTTGTGGCAGATTGTGGGTGAGGTGTTTAGAAAGGAGGCACTGTGGCACTGTGAATAGTGTTCCTTTGTAGGGAGGGAGTAATGTCCATCCTGAGTGAACTGGTGCTGTTAATGTAGGCATAGCCATGCCAAGGACCAATGCCTCAGCCCTGTGGGAGTGGCAAAGTCTTTCCCACAGGAAGGTCAGATGGATGGCAAAGCATTCTTTCAGTCCAAGTGTGCATGATGACAGTGTGTGCAGAAATTGTCCACCATAGTTTTTCCCCCTGAATGTTTATAACCTGAAGGCTACTCCCCTGTAGAGACCACTCCTACTGAGATTAGCCACATTTTGCCTCCTTGCTCAGCTGTATATAATAACCCACCTCCTTGTTCAGTTGTATGTAATGACTGTGCTTCCTGTTTAGCTATATATAACAACCTTCTTCCCTTTTTACCTATGTGCAAAAATCTTGCTTCCCTGGGGTTATAATAAACACAGTGAGCTTCCAGGGGTGGGGTGGGAGTGGGGGTGGGGACAGGAGAGTTGTGGCTTCTTCATCTGAGAGCCCAGACCACCAGATCCTAGCTATTCTGTGTCTGTGTGTCTATCTTTCTTCAGTCCTTCACCACCCCAGTTGGGTCAACCACTGGATCCTTGCAGAGTGTAGCTTTAATGTAGATACTGTGCCCAGGTCTGTCCATGTGAGTCTCCTGGGCATGGGCTTGTCCGTTATGGATGGGAAAGCATGACCATGTGCCTGGTAAATGCAGCGTGGAGGAGAAGGAGAAGAAGGGGACAATGACTGACCAGTAGAGCCCCATGATGTCCCCCCCCCCCCATATCCATTCTGGAGAAGAGTCAGCCCTAGAGAGGATCTCAGAGTGGAATTGCCACAGTCCTCTTGGTGAGAGAGTCAGTTCTAGTGAAGTTGTGCCCATAGCCTAAAATAATCTATCACACAAGAGTCTGTTTAATGAGTGCAGGCATTTGGTTTGGCGCATAATGAAAATAAATCTCAGTGCAGTGTTTCTGGCTGATTTCCCCAGTTAGAGACTGTCGCATTAGTGTGACTTTCTGGCTTATAAAGCTTGCACTCGGCACACTTGAGTTCCATAAAAAGTCATTCTCCGAGGCTGCTAAAATGGCTCGGTGGATAAAGCATTTGTCACGAGATCAGAGCTTAGATGCCCAGAATCCACATAAAATCCAGGCAGGTGTGGCAGCCACCTGTGATCCCAGAGCTCAGGAGGCACTGATGGGATCCCGGAGGCAGGCTGGCTAACCACACTAGCTTGGATTGATGAGCTCTGTACTCAGCAGGACACACTGCATCATTAAGTGGGGTGGGGGTGGAACGGTCCAGGATGGTGGCTGACGTCATCCTCTGGCTTCCATGAACACATGCGCACAGGCTTGCACACAGGTTCTCCTACACATGCAAACATGCACAAACACATGCAAAAAGAAATCATGTCCCCCGTTGCTTGGCCATGTTTATCCTTTCTACCCAGAGACAGAACACTCACACACCATGGTACCACAGTGTTTCCTCAGCAGCCAAGGGGGACTGGAAGGGAGATTCTAGACCTGCCACTAGGCAGTGTCAGAACTTATGCAGTGACCTTAGGGAGGGTCCATGCTCCATACATTCTGTGCAGACCGGGCTTCATGGAGTTTCTGACTTATTTCTATACATTTTAACAGGGGCAAGGCCATGCTTTGTGATGGCTGATTCCATTTTTTGAGCCCTTGGTACAAAACCTGTCTAATGAAAAGCCCAAAAGAATGCAAAAGAACCAGGCAGGAGAGGCCTATGTACTTAATGCCTGAGCCCACACTGAGGGCTGTGCTGTTTTGAACCATTGCTATCCATCTGTCTTAGGGTTTGACTGCTGTGAGGAGACACCATGACCAACGCAACTCTTATAGAGGCTTAGTTCATTATTATCAAGGCAGGAACATGGCAGCATCCAGGCAGGCATAGTGCAGGAGGAGCTGAGAGTTCTTCATCTTTGTCTGAAGGCTGCTAGCAGAATACTGACTTCCAGGCAGCTAGGATGACGGCCTTAAAGCCCACACCCACAGTGATACATCTACTCTAACAAAGCCACGCCTATTCTAACAGGGCCACACCTACTCCAACAAGGCCACACCTACTCCAACAAGGCCACACCTACTCCAACAAGGCCACACCTCCAAATAGTACCACTCCCTGGGCCAAGCACATATAAACCATCACAACATGTATATTCCATATTATTATTATTATTATTATTATTATTACTTCTTTGCAAAAGGTTAGCATGCAGACTCCTCAGTCTGTGCTTTACCTAACTCTGGTTTGTTTGCTTGTTTTAGAGATCTGAAGTGATTTTACTTTTACTTCCTTCACTTTAAGCCAATCATTAGATTTCACAGTGATTTCTGGGGAGGGGCAGAAGGAAGGCAATCATTCAGAATGATGGAGGCCGCGGCCGGGTTGGCTCTGCTGCGGAAGCTGGAGGAGCACGGACTGCCTCGCTGGCAGGTAGGAGATGTTCAGAGAGCGGGAGAGCTGGTATTCAATGTCTTCAACAGCTTCCAGCCTTCGCCGCTCAATCAGGCCAGCACCTGCTGTGGCCAGCGATTTGGTAATCAGCTCAGCTGCCTTGGAGTCACCCTCAGCAGAGGTGATGTCTGCCTCCTTCTGCTGCTCAGTCTTTTCCACCACAAATCTGGCTCTCTCCACTTCCTGCTGAGCCACCCGATTGCCTTCTACTGCCTCTGTGACCTTCTTTCCAAGGGTCAGATGTGTCAGGGACACGTCATCCAGGATGAGCCCAAATGTTGCCGCTCACTCTGTGAGGTCATTGCGCACCTGCCTAGAGACCAGTTCTAGGTGGGTAGTCAATTCTCCAGCATCAAATCGAGCCGCCAAGGACTTGAGATTCTCTGTGCTGATAGACGGCAGCATCCTCTCTCATCATAGTCCTTGCCAACGCTAGTGTAGATACGAGGAAGCTGGCTGACCACCAGCAGGAAGAGGATGTGTAGCGTGATGTTGACGTTCTGCACGTCTTTACTTCCAGTAATGACTGGTTCATTCTGTGGTCGAGAGTGACAGTCAAAGATAATTTGTTTCTGTACCCAAGGGATGAGAAAGCAAATCCCTTCTGCTACCACAATGTCCTGTACTCCATGGGATAGGTCAAAGAAGACAGCTCTGTGTGCAGCATCCACGTGATATAAAGCAGAGTTCCCCACGCCTCCTGCAACTCTAATGCCAGGCCAAGCTTTCTGATGGACTCAAACAGTTCGGCAGCCATGACTCCTTCTGTTGCTTCCCCTCACACCTGGTTTCACTCTGACCTCCACATGAATTCCCCTACCTATTTATGTAAGTGGTTGTGGTCTATAAAGTTTGCACACAGGATGATGCACAGACCCCAAAGAACCGCGGCATTCATCTTAGAACACGTGCATGCCTGTGGAGCAGCATCCATCATTAAGATTTCGACTGTGACTCACCTCAGATGGAACACCCTCCCTTGCACCTTGTGCCCGAAGACTTTTCCCTGCTGTTCAGTCTCCACAGAAGAAATGGAAGTGATCTGTGTACTCCAGGAGTTCCAGGGTAAGACTTATACATGGCTTGGGAGATGGCCACGTTTGTGGCTTGCTTGACATCCAGGCCTGAAGATTTAAGTTCCATTCCCCAACCCCTGTAAAATCTGCAAATGGCAGCGTCTGTGTACAATCCCAGCGGTGGGGTTTGCTGGCAAGACAGCCTAGATAGGTCTACAGCCCGTGGGTGGATGAGAGACCGCTATCTCTCAGACAAAAGATAGCACTTAGGAATGACACCTAAGGTGATTACCTGACCATGTAAGTGTGCACACACACAAACACATACAGACAAACACACACACATATTCCACACAATGCATTTGTCTAGGTAAGGATTCTTCATTCAGTATTGTGTTTCTGAGATCCATTCCCATTATTGCTTATGTCCTTGAATTGTCCCTTTAATGGATGCTGCTTGGCCTCACCACTAACCCTGAGCATGTGTCCCCAAACATTTTCCAAGGTCACTAAAATACAATGGAGACCATGGGATGTGGAGCTTTGCCACTAGACGTTGGCCCTGCCAGCCCCAGTACCAGGTCTGCTATCCCTGATACCAACTTCACATCATCCAGGTATGTTCCGCCTTACTTAAACCCATTTATGTACTGATCAATATACAACCCCCACTTTTGGCCCCAACTCAGGGAGCCACTAGTCCTGTTGTCCCTGAAGCTCACACTCTAACAAATTGGACCCTGTAGGGTCCCATGACACCCTGATAGATGCCTACGGTGCTTTAGGATTTTATTTATTTTGCCTATCTCATATGAACAGAATAATTATTGTAAAACTGTGTGTGTGCATGCCCATGTGTAAAGTTTTTTATTTTTCTTCAATAAAATTAGGGTTTGTAGATGTAGCACATAAAAAGAGAAAATAGATTTTAATTACAGATAAGGATACAGATAAGCAGTAAATTTTTAGTGTAGGTATGGCCCATGTAATATTTTATTGGATTATACTTAAACAAAAGTATTCATTTTTTTCTGAAATAACTAACTCAAAATCCTGCACTTGGTAGGCATGAACACTTAGCTCTGAGAATCAGCACATTCCTCCATTTTCGTATGTGTCTCTGTGTATGTGCACATGTGTATATGTATGGTACGTTATGCAATTGTGTGTGCATACATGTCTATTGGTGCATGTATGATCTTGTGCCTATGAAGACCACAGACCAATGTCCACTGTCTTCTCCAGTCACTGTCCATGTTGCTTTGCTGAGAGAGAAGATCTCTTGAGACCTCGAGCTCATAGTTCATTGAGGATGGTTGGCCAGTGAACTCTGGAGGATTGACCCGTTTCCCTACTCCCAGCACCAGACATAGAAATGGCAGGGATTCTACATGTGTGACAGGTATATTACCAAGGGAACCAACATCCCAGCCCTTCACACTCCCCAAAGTTGTGGCATCATTCTCCATGTCCATCAAATGTGCGGGTAAACTCTGGCTTCCCCATCTCTTCACCATTCTTGGAGCTATATAGTCTTTCCCATACTGTAGAAAAGATTGAGACACCCCATGGTCCTATGGTATTTGGGAAATTAGAAAAACAACTGAAAATCTTCTGCTGTCACTGTAAAACATGGAGGAATGACAGACACTGGACAGATAGACCAAGGCTGCTGAGGATGCTCACAGCAGGAAAGATGAAGGGAGCTGATGGGAGACAAGGAGACCATGAAACCACTCCAGGTGTCATCTAGGAGATGGGGTACATAAAGCATGGGACCCGAGGAATCTTACTGAGAGTGCAGCAGTGGAAGAGGACACAGGAGAAGTGGGGCCTCCTGCCAGCCGTCCTCAGATCTGTCTAATCAGCAGAGGCAGTATCACCTGGGAGGTTGTTAGGAATGCACAGTCCAGGCCCTGCTCCACAGTCTGCTGGAATCCATGCTTGAGCAGCCTCTGTAGTTGATTCTGATGCAGGATCACCAGCAGGTGAAGAATCACTGCCCTGAGGCAAGACTCATCCCAAAATAAATAATCTGACCTTTTATTTCCTCATACATCAAATCTAGGTGGTGGTGGTTATAAAATCATTTGTGCATCCCTCTGAAAGAAAACTACTACTATTGAAGAGGCTGTAAGAAGCATCTCCATTTTCAAGAATTATGGCGTGGTGTGGAATACTGCCCAAGCATAGTGGCCATTACCATTGTAATCAAAGCTACTATGGCTATCAACAGGCCTGTGATAGCCTAGAAGGAGAGGAACATTAGACTCCCTGCCCCCGTGCTCTTTTAAGTAACCCTAGTTAAACTAATTGATTCAACAAGCAAAACTAATAGCTTTTGGTATACTGTTGTTAGTATCCCTTCAGGGATGAATAGACATTTATTATTCACATTTCTCCGTACAAAGCTAGCAATAAGGTCAGTGAGACAGTACTTCCTGACAAGCACAATGTCTTAGTTAGGGTTTTACTGCTGTGAACAGAAACCATGACCAAGGCAAGTCTTATAGAACAACATTTAATTGGGGCTGGCTTACAGGTTCAGAGGTTCAGTCCATTATCATCAAGGAGGAAGCACGGCAGTGTCCAGGCAGGCTTGGTGCAGGAGGAGCTGGGAGTTCTGCATCTTCATCTGAAGGCTGCTAGTGGAAGACTGGCTTTCAGGTAGCTAGGGTGAGGGTCTTAAGCCCACACCCGCAGTGACACACCTATTCCAACAATGCTACACCTTCTAATCCTGCCATTCCCTGGGCTGAGCATATACAAACCATCACACCCAACAACCTGAGTTTGATCCCTGGGATCTCATTCCAGGAATCCAACATTTCTGAGTGATATACACATGCATACAGTATCATGCTCTCTCTCTCTCTCTCTCTCTCTCTCTCTCTCTCTCTCTCTCTCTCTCTCTCTCTCTCCTCTCTCATCTTCTCTTCTTGTTCTCTGTCTGTTTCTCTCTCTTACACACTTTTAAAAGTTTGTAAGAGGTTAATATCATACATGGATGGAGTGACATGTTGGAGTGCATGTATGAAGTCTTGTGGAAGGTTTCAGGGCCTCACAGAGACAGGAGATTTCCAGCCAGGCATCTGAAACAGGAAAACTGCAAAGCAGAGAACCTTGGTTCTTACTTTAAGTCTAGGGTTTATAGTAAGACTCAGTCTTGTCATAAGCTCAGAGCTATGAGTCACTGGGAAGTGAGGAGTGGAGGTGAGAGGGGCCACCAGGTCAGGACAACTGGAGTATGGGCTTGGGAGGTATGCAGTGGTCCAGGTCAGATAAAGGGACATCTTGTCATGCCAGACTCAGTCCCTGTAGTCTGAGGTCAACTGGGGCTGTCAACTTTACTTTCAGTTGACTGTCTACAAAAGACAAATGTGTACAAATTGCTGTGTCGGTACATATAGCAGGAAAGTCCCACTGGTGTCACAGAACCAGGGATTTTTTGAGATGGAGCCACGAGATTGCCAGGCACTGGGCTCACTCGTCACCACCCTTGGAGGACCAGAGTTTTTTAGAAAGATCAGTTTTGTCTAGAGCCTTTCTGTGAGAAATGCACACTGTTCCCTGCAGTTCAAGGCCCCAGGACACACTGATGACATGGTCCAGGTGGAACACGGACACTTGAGCCTTGAGACACAACCAGAACAACTTTTCACTTGCAGGTCAGAACACAAGCTACCAGCCCCTAGATTAGTCAGAGCTTCTGTTCCTGCACAAACATCATGACCAAGAAGCAAGTTGGGGAGGAAATGGGTTTATTCAGCTTACACTTCCACATTGCTGTTCATCACCAAAGGAAGTCAGCACTGGAACTCAGGCAGGTCAGGAAGCAGGAGCTGATGCAGAGGCCATGGAGGGATGTTCCTTACTGACTTGCTTCCCCTGGCTTGCTCAGCTTGCTTTCTTATAGAAACCAAGACTACCAGCCCAGGGATGGCCCATCCACAAGGGGCCCTCCCCTCTTGATCACTAATTGAGAAAATTCTGGATCTCATGGAAACATTTCCTCAAGGGAGGCTCCTTTCTCTGTGTCAAGTTGACACACAAAACTGGCCAGTACACTATGACACCACAAACTCACCCCAACTCAGTGAGGTGAGACACAGATGTAGTCTCATCCCAGTACCCTGGCGAAAGGCTCCCAAATTCCCCACACTCTCTTGGGATCGCATCTCAGGTGCTTTGTATGTTAACAAGGACTTACACTTGAGGACTGTCAGCCCCTAGAGTAGCATCAGTATCCAGCTAGTCACAGGAAATGCTGAGGCAGAATTAAAGCTTCTCAAGAGGCTGTTTTTTTCTTCTGTGGAGATAAGAATCTTTATCTATTCACCTTAGCAAGGACACCGATCAGACTGAGATATTATTGCACCCAAGTCTAGCATGGAGAACCATTGAGATTACTGGGGAACTCACCAGAGCATGGGAGAATGGGGCAGCAGAGGAAATCCCACCAAATCACGGGTGAAGATGTGTGAAAGCCACCTTCCTGAAGCTCCCTCCAGGCAAAGGCAGCTCCAATCAAGAATTCCCTTTCTCTTAGCGGGTGCTTGTTGCTTATAGAACCCTGGAGAGAGGACTGAGTCTCAGAACAGTTTTGGATTTCCCAAATGTAAGATTTTGTGAAGAAGGGATGTTTTGGAGGAAAGAGTTATAAAACAGAAAGAAGATGGGTGCTATAACAGGGTTTTTAGAGAAACCAAAGTTCTCCCTATGACGTGGTCTCTCACTGTATTCACTAGTTGTGTGTGTTAACTTGACACAGGCTAGAGTTATCACAGAGAAAGGAGCTTCAGTTGGGGAAGTGCCTCCATGAGATCCAGCTGTGGGGCATTTTCTCAATTAGTGATCAAGGTGGGAGGACCCCTTGTGGATGGTACCACCTTTGGGCTGGTGTTCTTGGGTTCTATAAGAGAGCAGGCTGAACAAGCCAGGGGAAGCAAGCCAGTAAGAAACATCCCTCCATGGCCTCTGCATCAGCTCCTGCTTCCTGACCTGTTTGAGTTTCAGTCCTGACTTCCTTTGGTGATGAACAGCAGCATGGAAGTGTAAGCTGAATAAACCCTTTCCTCCCCAACTTGCTTCTTGGTCATGATGTTTGTGCAGGAATAGAAACCCTGACTAGGACAATAACTGAATCTAAAGCTCACTGACTGGGTAGAGTGGCTGCCATGTAAGTACCAAACACCCTCTTGTCTTTGCTTCCCTAGTGCTGTGGTGACAGGAGCATGCAGGCTTTTACATGGGTGCTGGGGATTCACTGAACTCAGATTTTCATGTTTGTTTGAACACTTAACCTCAGCCACACAACAGCCTTTAGTAACTGGTACACACACACACATTATATATATAATATAATATATGTATACCATATATAATATTGAATATAATATTATATATTATTCATTATACATTATAAATATATGTATATTTATATATTGTATTATATGTTTATATATTATATATTATATAATATATAATATATATGTAATATTATGTATATAATGTGTGTGTGTGTGTGTTTTGTAATCCCATGGGGAAGTCTGTCTACTTCATTAACTTGAGAAAGCAGTTGTGAGGCTGCCAACTGTAGCAAGTGGAATGGAAGTTCTGGCAGCCCACGCACACCTGGTGCTGCATCTGAAGGAGGCGAGACTTGGGAATGTCACCTGTTGCTATTCCCCAATAGATAGTGCCAGAATTGAATCAGATTGAACTGGAGAGCTCCCAGCTGGTGCACAGCACGAGAGAGAATTGCTTGCTGCTGGTCACACATGTTTGATGTGGATTGTTACAGTGAGAGAGCAGGGGACGACTGAGGCAATATTGTCCTGGAAACAATGCCAAATACAGCGCTCACTCCAGAGGGAATAGAGACAATTTGTTTTGAAACAAAGAAGAGCGAGTGTGGCCCAAGAACATGGATTCTGATGCCCCAAGTGACTGACATGTTTTACTACTCAACTGGTCGCATAAACTTTTAATGGGCACAGAGCAAAAGAAAATCCTAAATCAATACGTTTCAGTAGATTTCAGAAAAGCTGAGACATTTCTGTTGAGGGTTTCAACTGCTATCCTAAGATATTCTTCATCTTTGTGTTGGTGGAAGCTACTTGCTCACCGTATTTGTACATCCCGAAGATCTTACCTCATGGTCAGAAGATGTCAGATCAGATGCAGAGATGTATGGCTACTAGGGAAACTTAAGGTAGCCCAAGAAAATCTTGCCTCTAAATCAGCAACATTCCAAATTTGCAGAGCCAGGAAGCCTTCAGCATCTTCCACACACATGTGACTTTTTTCAGAGAACTTGGGTTCACTTTTCTGAGTCACTGGCACAGAAGCCAGCTCCTTCCGTCTCTCTAACAACTGAAGTCAGGGAGTGCTGGGATGAAGTCAACTCACAGACCTCCCCACTCACAGACCAGAGCGTGGCTGCAGCTGCTGACACCCGGGCTTTTCCAGATGATGACAGTTGGACTTCAAAAGCAACAGGGAAGAGAACAAGATAAATTCTTTTGCAACCTAGGTTTGAAAGTCCCCCATGTTACCAAATTCCATTCAGTTCATAGAAACACCAAAGCTTACCAACACCAAAAAGAATGGGACTTGGATGGCACAAATATCCCCCACCTGACCCCCACAGAGATAACAGAAGAGGGAGCAGATAATTCCCTTGCTTTATTATCTGGCTTGAAACTATGGGGTTTTGTATACTACAGGTTCTGGCAGGACAAGGGGCTTGTTCAGCATGGCCACTGTCCCTCAGTGCCTGGACCGTGCAGGTCCATGTTGTAAGTACTCTTCTAGTTCTTAGCAATCCTGAAGGAGTCAGTGCCACTCACAGCTCACCACACTTTGCTCAGAAACAGGAAGTGGGAAAAGAAACTGCCGAACTCCCTCAGGATGAGCAGTGGTCACTTGTGAATGGGCCCCTGCTCCCCCTTGTGGAGGTTTCATTAGCCCCATGAGGATGTGGTGGCTTTGACTGACTGTGTAAAGATGGGAATCTGTCTAAAGCAGAAAATCTATTCTTGTGTTACCTTTGACATTCTCTAACCTGAAACCTAGATCAAGAGGCAGGATATCTTCATGGAGTGGGGACACTGGACTTACCAAGGATAGCAAGCATCTGCCTTTGGGGTTGCCATTCTCTGAGCCCTGGGCAGGTCGTGTGTGTGTGTGTGTGTGTGTGTGTGTGTGTGTGTGTGTAGGAGTATTTCTATGTCTATATCTACTTATGTGTGTATGTATGCTTATATTTTTATTTACATGTGTGTATCTGTATGTGTTTGTATATATATAACTTTGCCCTTGTATGTGTACACATGTGCTATATGTGTATGCCTGTGTGCATTTGAATATGGTATGAACTATTTGGATTTTTCTCTATGTATGTATAACTCCATGCTATCATGTCTTTTTGAGTGCAGCCTTGCATCTGTGTGCCTGTGTGTAATCAGTGTGTATGTGTGTCAGTGTGTGGATGTGAATATCTTTGTGTTGTCACCATTGACAGGAATCTCAGCAGGGAGAAGAAAATGTCTGCCACATGGACAAAGAAGCTTTGCTTCTGGGAGCCAAGTGCCTTTGCCTGTCAGAGCACACAGATACCTTCTAGAAAATTCCGGATCTGAGAGGCATCTGGGGGATTCTGGAGCTACGATGTACCACTGCTCACCACTGCTGCTACTTTGATGGTGAGCAGTGATACATCATAGACGACAAGTGTAGTTGAGGGACCATGGATGCAGGCTCTCTGTAAGAGGAGCTGCTGGCTGGCCGTGGAGTCCTGGGATGGCAGCCTCTCGTAGTCTTTGTTCTCTCGGGATGTTCAAATCCAGGGAGAACATTCCACTTTAAGTGTCTAGCTCTCTCTGTTTCTTACCTGAATAAAATACCCTTTTGATTTTAATTACCTCCCTAGGGTACTAATTATGATGGCTTTTAAGTTTCAAGACCAAAAACATTTGAAAACTGGGGGATTATTGGTGCATATATATAAAAAAAAATCACACCATGTTTAGGTGGTCCCTTCTCCTGAAGACAGGAGCTGTGTGTGCCACATCTTGCTGACAACTCCTGACATATCCAAGTCTTGACACACAATGAGATATGCATAATTTGGTTGAAAACAGTTTTTTTTTTCAGGAAGTACAATGAATAAACAGAATTTATGGATTTCCTGTTTTCTTCTGGCTGAAAGAAGAGACCAGGGGTGAATGAGCCACAGGCAAATCTGCCCAGTGCTAGGTTTCTAGGGGAGCATGGCTGACAGTGAGAGGAGGTGGGGTCAGCTTACTGCTAGGAACAACCCAAGGCACAAGATCCCATCCTACTTCAGACACATCTGAGCTGTCTCCCATGGAGCAGCACAGCTTTGAGAATTAGGTCACTGGGCCATCTAGGTCAGTGTCCCCTGTGAGCAGCTGTGACTCCCTTGGCTGCTTAGGTGAGGTTCCTGGTTCAGAAATGCAGTCTTATGAACTTACAGTGGCTGTAACTATATACAAGACCTGCACAAGACGGAGGCAGCTCAAACCTAGCACAGATGGAGAGGGGCTCATGAAGTCTCACTTCCAGCAGAGGAGCCATTGGCAATTGTTGGCTTCTGGGAAAAGGAAACTAAGTTTCCTTCAGAGATGCAGCCCCTGAGAGGTTACCCAGCTTCTAGTACATAGTTTTATATCCATATACTTAGAGGCAATCTAAGTGGACTAAGGGGGGTTTAAGAAAGAGCACATTAAGTAGGGAGGGAAAGAGGTTGGGACAGAAGAATAATGGAGAGAGGAAATGGGTGGATTTGATCTAAGCACATCATAGTACACATGCAGATCTCAAACAAGAAAGAAGCAAGCTTTCCAGGCTTTAAATGTAAAAACAGACTTAAAACCAACTTATATTTGTTTAAATGGTTACTTTCTCCAAACTCTGCAGCAGATGTATTAGATGACAGGAGGTCTTTGAAAACCTCTACATTGTAACTACACATATATAAAGCCAAGCAGAGAAAATAGAAAGCAGTTGCCAGAATAGAGGATACAATGTAAGGGCGGAGTCTACCTTTTATTCTCCAACCCTGCTAGGAAGTCTAGTCTCAATAACAGCAGCTATTACAGATACCAGATATAGATACTGGACACACTTTGTCCGGATCCTGGCACACCACAAGGTCCACTCCATCCAACCTTTATACCAACCTCATAGTACTCATCTTTTATAAACACCAAAGTGGGAACTCAAGCAGAATTCCAGGATTGATCATAAAGTCTGAGTACCTGGAAGTATGAGGGCACAGCATTCCTTCTGCTTTCCTTGTTCCTTGGTTCTCAACTAGTTACATATAAATCTCTCTATCGCCCGAATCATTCTTAATCTCACAGGATCAAAGACAGGAAAAAATGCATCACTGCTTGTTGGAACGCAGTACAATGATGGAGTCTTGTGAGGGGAGTTCTAAGTGCTTATGAGAACATTTCTAGGAAACCAGACTCTTGTGACCTCCATTTCTTGAGACATGGGATGATTCTTGGACTGTGTCCTCCTGCTCCTGCCTAGTGTAGTGGATAGGATTGAGTTTACTTCAGATTATTCATTATTGCTTGCTCTTGTTATTAAATTCAATGTTTAACCTACCCATTTTGTGAATCTATGGGAAAACATGACTTTTCCACTTGTGGCTTGTCCTTGTGGTTGCATACAGCTTGAAC
Source organism: Apodemus sylvaticus (assembly GCF_947179515.1). Lineage (NCBI taxonomy): Eukaryota > Metazoa > Chordata > Mammalia > Rodentia > Muridae > Apodemus > Apodemus sylvaticus. The sequence goes on from NC_067480.1 coordinate 105,047,517, forward strand.
TCATGAGAACTTTACCGAATTGTCTGATGCTCTGAATAAAGCTGGCTATTTCATGAGATTTTAGTCCATGTCATTTATCAGAACAGTAACTGCTGTGTTCGTCAGATAGTGAGAAAATGCTTGAAGACTTGAAGACTTCCTTATCATCATGGGGCCGTGGCGAAGCAGAGCATCTGGATATGAGCATGAAGTACAGTCCTGTCTCTGTCATGGTGTCCGGGTGACAAAGAGACCCTATACCACTTCAGACACTAGCAATAAATTCAAGGGTATTCTTCAGATTTCAAGAAACCAGCAGATTCTTAAGAAATCATTGCTCTGCATTAAGGGGAAAATGGCTGGATACCCAAGAAGATCTGCCTGCTACTTATTGTCATTCAGATTCTCTCTCTTCTGTCTAGTCTTAGTGAAAATGGGTGGTCTATCATAGGGCACCTCTGGTACAGAAGTGTAGCAAGGGTAGGGGTCAGCTGGCAGAATGTGCCATGTGATAGTGCTGAGGATGTGGCCACAAAAACATGAGTAACTGTATCTAGGTACTTATGACAGCTTGAGAGGGGAAGTTCAATGCTGAGTTAAATACTGTCAACTCAGAGACTGACGGGCTCCACTGCGTTCAATAGGTTTGTACAAAGTAAAGACCTCTAATCATTCCCAAAGCCTATTTTTCAAGATGGTTACTTGCATCTTGCCTCCTTGAAACCTGGAGGCCTTTTGCTTAGGATTCTTTGCTCTGTAAGCGGCACTTATTGATCACCTATTGTGTACATGGCATCTCTGAGGCTTCATGACATCAGCACACTGCAACCACTCTTTCAGAAAGGATTTCCTAGTCCAATTTTAAAGGTTCCACCTTGAGGTTTAGCTCGCCTTTCTTATATATGATCAAACCCACAGAGGGAGTCAGTGAGTAGGTCTTTGGACAACCTTTAATCTTATTACTATCCCATAATATTTCAGTGGAGTTGACAGTAGGAAAACTGGTGACCTAAGCAAATAATTTGATTCCTTGGTCTGCAGAGGGAGAAGGAAAGACGCTTACAGCAGGACACAGAGTATTAGTACTTCTCTGTTGCTATGATAAAATACCATGACTAAGAACAACGTACGGGAGGAAGAGTTTACTTTAGCTCAGGACTCCAGAAGGACAAGAGGCCATCTGGGCGGGGAAGCTTAGCAACAGGCAGGCATGTCAGCAGGACAGGAAGCTGACAGATCATATCTCAGCTACAAGCATAGCAGAGGCAGTGAACAATGGCTAAGCCATTACACTCTCAGTGTCTACTTCCAGTGAAGGAAAGATGGAGTCTCGTTAAGTTTCTAAGTTCCAAAAGGGTTTGTTTCTTTGTTTGTTTTTAATCTCATTGTCAGGGTGTTAGGTCTGACACAGAGGAGTGAGGAATGGCTATTTACTAGGCTGAAGATTGCCCCAAATAAATTATTTAAAAGGCTCTGGAATTGCAACATCCCAAACCTTCCATATCTCTGCAGTCTTAAGCAATCAATCTTTGCAGCCACAGCTTCTTTCTAGGAGTCCTTTCATAATATCACAGTGCAAACTGAATTTGGTTCAACTTTAAAGCCCCCAGAGTCTCTCACAGTCTCAACACTGTTTAAAAGTCCAAGATCTCCTTTAAGACTCAGAGTAATCGTTGAACAGTAACCCTCTGTAAAATGGAGGAGGAGGAGGAGGAGGAGGAGGAGGAGGAGGAGGAGGAGGAGATTACACAATATTTCCAACATATTGTTAGATCAGGATTGATCAAGGAAACATGAAAATAAAAGGGGAGACAGCCCTCAAGAGAAGTTGATCATCCTTTAATGAGAACAATGAAGAGCAATTTCTGCATGGGAGGGGTGGCTGTGCCCCTAGGTGCAAGGAGCTTGGGGACTGATAGGGCAGAGGAGGGAATTTTGAGAAGGAAAGATATTCTCTCTCTCTCTCTCTCTCTCTCTCTCTCTCTCTCTCTCTCTCTCTCTCTCTCTCTCTCTCTGTGTGTGTGTGTGTGTGTGTGTTTTATAGTTCCAAAGCCACTGAGTTCAGAAGATGTTCTCATCCCTGAGTTGGCTCACACAATGTTGGGCAGGTGTTCTTATCAGTATGCAGAGTTGGAAGTTTCTCAGCTTGCCTGAGGTTCCTTGATTTAGGGCCTTAACCCTTCTTGACAATGACAGAATATACATTACCATTCCAACACAGAGGAATTGAGGCATAGTGAGGAAATTATGGAAGCAAGACCAAGACTAAAACCCAGCAGGACAAACACTGACGAATTCTGTAGCTCTAAGCCCATGTCTTTCATTTCAAAGGGATTTGCCCTCCTGCCTGGCTGCCTACAAAAAACAACAGATGTACATCTCTTTGCTGGGGCTGGTTCTACTACTGTGTGTTACTCTCCTTGGCAGATATCCCACAGCTCTGGCATTTGTAACATTAAAAGGGATGCAATACAGCCTAGGGATCATTTTGTAGCTTCGTTCAATGGCCTCTTAGGACCCCTGCCCTCTCTTATGCAGGGACTTTTATGCAGGCCCTTCTGTGACACAAGCTGCCTGGATTTAGAGGCTCTCTGAAACTGCAAAAGAAGAACCCAGAACATCATCCCTTCTGTATCCTTCCTGTGTCTAAAGGCAGCACTATGTGGATGACATTGCTGAGTTAGAACCCTTGAGTCCCATTAGCAACAGCTTTGTCATTCAGGTGTTTGCTAAGAGCAGACAACTCCTAAGGCTCTTTCATGAGGTAGAGGCTTAGTTGTGTGAGGTATTGCCCTGTGGGAACCTTTCTTATTGCTTCAATATCAAGAGAAGATAATCTTTTTTAACAGGTACAGCCTCTCATCCTGGCTTTCTGTCCATCCATCCATCCATCCATCACACATTTTTCTGCCCACCGATATATCCATCCATCCTTCCTTCCATCTGTCTATCTAATTTCCATTCTTCTGGTGGCTAAATTAATATTTATTGAGTCTCATTTTTTATATCTTCTAAATGTTTTTCACCAGTCAACCTCAGTCTTCGTGAGTCCTCCTAACCAGAACAAAGGGTTTTTCCTGAACTCACATTTTCAGCTCTTATAAGACAGTTATTTTTACCACCTTCCTTCTTTTATCACCCTGGAGACTGAATGAAACCTCTTCCTCTCCCCTTCTCTGAGAGGTCGTCCCAACAGTCCATTTCTCATTTTTAAAAATAAACCTTAAGAAAAAAGGTGAGGAGAAGCAATATCAGTGGAGCTCCTGTGTGGACAGAAGCACTGTTTTCTTGGCCGCTGGTCCTCCCAGAATCCTCTGCTGAGCCGCAGGGAAGCTCAGCAGGAGGGGTGGCAGGTTAATAGCCTAAGGGAGGATGAAGGGGAATAACTCTCTCAAGACAGTTATCACCCTAGAAATGGAGAGAAGTTAGAGACAGCCCCCTCCACTCAGCGGCCCAAGTTTTTGAAAAGTGCTCATGACAAAGACCTTTTTCCAATGAGAAAAAATCCTCTGGGTAAAGTTCTTCAAGGAAACACCTTCTTCCCATACAAACAAAAACAAAAGCAGCAATTAACATTTGCCTGAGGGACCTTTTTTTTAAGGTTCTTGATGAGTTTTTCTTTTCTTTTCCTTTCTTTCCTTTCTTTTCTTTTCTTTCTTTCTTTCTTTCTTTCTTTCTTTCTTTCTTTCTTTCTTTCTTTCTTTCTTTCTTTCTTTCTTATTTTCTACATTCTTTGTTTATATTCCAAATGATTTCCCCTTTTCCAGTTCCCCCCTCCCCATAAGTTCACAAGTCCTCTTCCCTCTGCCCATTCCCCAATCAACCCCCTCCCACTACTCTGTCTTGGTATTCCCCTACAATGCTGCATCAAGCCTTTCCAGGACCAGGGCCCTCTCCTTCCTTCCTCTTGGGAATCATTTGATAAGTTAATTGTGTCTTGGGTATTCAGAGCTTCTGAGCTAATATCCACTTATCAGTGACTGTATTCCATGTGTGTTCTTTTGTGATTGGGTTACCTCACTTAGGTCTTTTCCAGTTCCAACCATTTGCCTAAGAATTTCATGAATTCATTTTTTTTAATTGCTGAGTAGCATTCCACTTTGTAAATATACCACATTTTCTGTATTCATTCCTCCACTGAGGGAAATCTGGGTTCTTTCCAGCTTCTGGCTATTATAAATAAGGCTGTTATGAACATAGTTGAGTGTGTGTCCTTAATGCATGCCAGGGAATCCTCTGGGTATATGCCCAGGAGTGGTATAACGGGGTCCTCCTGAAGTGTCTTGCCCAGTTTTCTGAGGAAACCCAAGACTGATTTCCAGAGTTGTTGTACCAGCTTGCAATCCCACCAGCAGGAGGAGTATTGCTCTTTCTTCACATCCTCACCAGCACCTGTTGTCTCCTGAGGTTTTGTTTTGTTTTGGTTTGGTTTGGTTTGTTTTGTTTTGGTTTGGTTTGGTTTTGGTTTTTTGGATTTTGCTTTTTTCAAGACAGGGTTTCTCTGTATAGTCCTGGCTGTCCTGGAACTCACTCTGTAGACCAGGCTGGCCTCGAACTCAGAAATCCGCCTGCCTCTGCCTCCCAGAGTGCTGGGATTACAGGCGTGCATCACCACTGCCCAGCTTCCTGAGTTTTTAACCTTAGCCATTCTGACTGGTGTGAGGTGAAATCTCAGGATTGTTTTGATTTGCATTTCTCTAATGACGAAAGGTTGTTAAACACTTCTTAATGTGCTTCTCGGTCATTCAAAATTCTTCAGGTAAAAATTCTTTGTTTAGCTCTGTTCTCCATTTTCTAATAGGGTTATTTGTCTCTCTGGAGTCTAACTTCTTGAGTTCTTTGTATATATTAGATATTAGCCCTCTGTCAGATGTAGGGTTGGTGAATATCCTTTCCCAATTTGTTGGTTGCCATTTTGTCCAATTGACAGTGTCCTTTACCTTACAGAAACTTTGTAATTTTATCAGGTCCCATTTATCAATTCTTGATCTTAGAGCATAAGCTGTTGGTGTTCTGTTCAGGAACTTTTCCCTTGTGCCCATGTCCTCAAGGGACTTCCCTAGTTTATTTCCTATTATTTTCAGTGTGTCTGGTTTTATGTGGAGGTCCCTTTCTTGCAGGTGGCTTTGAAAGTAACTGTGTTCTCTGGTTCTCACCCACAAAGTCAGTATTCCAGAGGGATTTTTTTAATTCATATATTTTTCAAACAAATCATACTATCTTTCACATACAACACAGTATCGTATGAACATATTTTTGAAGACATTAAATCATATTCATACTTGGAAGAAGACAAGAAAATGTGTTAATATTAACATTAATGATTAAGTATAACAGTTTTTCTTATTTATTTATTTTATTTATTCACTTTACATCCCATTCCTAGACCCTTCCCATCACCCCCTCCCTCAATCCTTCTGCCATCACCCCTGCCATTCTCCTCTGAGTGAGTGCCCCCCCCCCCACCGGGTATCCCTCCATCTTGGCACTTCAAGTCTCTGTGAGGCTAGGTGCTTCCTCTCCCCTTGACAAGGCAACCCAGCTGGAAGAACATATCCCACATACAGCCAAGAGTTTTTGGGATAGCCCCTGCTCCTGTTGTTTGGGACCCACGTGAAGACCAAGCTGCACATCTGCTACATATGTGTGGGGAGGCCTGGGTCCACCCTGTTGGTTGGTAGTTCAGTCTCTGAGAGCCCCAAAGCTAGTTGATTCTGTTGATCTTCCTGTGGAGTTCCTAACCCATTAGGGGCTGCAATCCTTCCTTCCATAAGAGTCCCCAAGCTCCATAGACTTTTTGACTGTGGATATCTGCATCTGAGTCAGATGGTTGGTGGAGTCTTTCAAAGGACAGCTAGATTACTGTCTGCAAACATCACAGAGTATCATTAATAGTGTCAGGGATTGGTGCTGGCCCATAAGATGGGTCTCAAGTGGACCGGTTATTGGTTGGCCATTCCATCAGTCTCTGCTCCATCCCCAATCTCTATACTTCTTGTAGACAGGATGCATTTTGGGTGATAGTTTTCTGGGTGGGTTGGTGTCCTTATCACTGTACTAGGGTTCCTGCCTGGCCAGGGGAGGCAGTCTCCCCAGGCTCCATATCTGAAATGCTTTGAGTCACAACTAAGGACACCCCCATTGATTCTTGAGGGTCTCCTCTATCCCAGGTCTCTGTGTCTTCCTGGAGATATCCCCTATCTTCCACCCATAAGTTGCAGATTCCATTCATTTTCATGGCCATCCAGCCATAGCCCTTGCCTCTCCTCACACACAACCTTGCAGCCCCTACTCCTTTCTTGATCCCCTCTTCCACTCAGTTCCCTCCCTCCATCTGCCTCCCAGGACTATTCCAGTCCCACTTCACAAAGAGGCTCAAGCATGTACAGTCTTTCCTGTCCAGCCTTCTGGGTCTGTGGAGTGTGACATGAGTATCCTGTATTTTATGGCTAATATCCACTTATAAGTGAATACATGCCATGCATGTCCTTTTGTGCCTGGGTTACCTCACTCAAGGTGATATTCTCAAGATCCATCATTTGCATGCAGAATTCATGATGTCTTAGGTTTTTTTGTTTGTTTGTTTGTTTGTTTGTTTTTTTATAGCTGAACAGTATTCCATTGTGTAGATGTACCACATTTTCTTTATCTGTTCCTAGTTGAGGGACATCTAGGTCCCTGGGTTCTGGTTTCTGACTATTACAAGTAAAGCTGCTATGAATATAACTGAGCAAATGTCTTTGTGGGATGCTGGAGTATCATTTGGGTATATGCTTAGGAATGGTATAGCTGGGTCTTAAGGTAGAACTATTCCCAAATTGATTTCCTAGGAATCACTATCCCAGACCTCAAGCTGTACTACAGAACAATAGTGAAAAAAACTGCATGGTATTGGTAAAGAGATACACAGGTTGATCAATGAAATAGAACCAAAGACTGAGGAATAAACACCCCCCATACCTATGGGTGCATGATTTTTGATAAAGAATCCAGAACATGAACATATTTTCAATGTTCATAAAAAAAAAAAGCATCTTCAACAAGTGGTGTTGGGCTAACTGGATGTCTATGTGAAATAGATTCATACTTATCACCCTACACGAAACTCAAGTCCAAGTGGATCAAGGACCTCAACAGAAAACTGGGTATACTAAATCTCACAGTGGGAAGAGAAAGTGGGAAATAGTCTTAAACACATTGGTTCAGAAGACAATTTCCTGAACAGAACACCAATGGCTCAGGCTCTAAGATCTACAATTGATAAATGAGACATCATGAAGCTGCACAGCTTCTGTAAGGCAAAGGACACTGTCAATATGACAAAACTGCAGCCTACAGATTGGGAAAGGGTCTTCATCATCCCTTAATCTGACAGAGGGTTAATATCCAAAATTTATAAAGAACTCAAGAAGTTAAATGCAAATAACCAAAATAGCTCAATTAAAAAAAGAGGAACAGAGCTAAACAGAGAATTCTCAACAGGAATCTTGAATGGCCAAGAAGCATTTTAAAAATGTTCAAAGCCTTAGTCATGAGAATAATACAAATCAAAACAACTCTGAGATTTCATCCTACACTGGTCAGAATGGCTAAGATCTAAAAATTCAAGTGATAGCACATCCTGGCTAATATGTGGAGAAAGGACATTCCTCCATTGCTGGTGGAAGTGCAAATTTGTACATCCTCATTGGGAAAAGTTTTTAAGGTGGGTGGGTACCACAAGAAGCCCATTTGCCACCACTCAGGGTCTCTGTGCATCAGACAGGAGTTGATGAGACTTAAAGAGGCCTGGTCTAGTTTCCCAGCTTGCAGGCTCTATGGGTCACTTACTCCAGGCTCAAGCATGGGGATTCTTACCACAGTCCTTGATCATTAGTGATCAATAGGGGAGGGTCTACCTCATTGTGGGTGGTGCCATTCCTGGGCTGGTGGTCCTAGGTTCTATGGAAAAGCAGGCTAAGCAAGCCATGAGGAGCAAGCCAGTAAGATGTACCTTTTCCACAGCCTCTGCATCAGGTCTTGCCTCCAACTTCCTACCCTGTTTGAGTTCCTGTCTTGACTTCCTTCAATGATGAACAGCAATGTGGAAATGTAAGCCAAGTAAACCCTTTCCATCCTAACTTGCTTTTTGGTCGTGGTGTATCATTGAGATAGAAACTGTAACTAAGACAGCTTCTGCCTTCCTTGACTTTCTATCTCTCCTCAGTCCTCTCCGTTCCCTAGAGTTGAATGGAGGTCTGACTCTTCTACAACTCCAGACAGAGTATCTTATGTTGTTTTTTTCTTCATTATTCCTCTTTGTAAGTCTTCTTGAATACATCAATAACAACAAAATTTACAGATAATGAATATTTTCTCTTTAAAAACTGTTTGATTTTTTTAAGAGAGTAGTTGCATAGCCCTTTAATCTCAACAGCAGGGAGGCAGAGGCCCCTTCTCCCACTCTACTTCCATTATATGGGGTCTAAATCTCGTTTGGCAGATCCAGGATCTCCCTAGCCCAGTCCCACCATCTTCCCCAGTACCCCAGCTCTAGCCAATCTCCATCCCTTTGTATCATCTGCTCACTTCAAAACCACTTCCTGTCAGGGACCTCTGGTGGCCACATTGGGTAGGCATTTTTCACTATCCTTGTCTTTCATTCTGGTCTCTCCAGACTTACTCTGGAGACTTACTCCAGACTTACTCCAGACTCCTATGGCAGTCTGCCAGCAGGAGCCCCTAGTCCCACCCCACCTCTAATCTCTGGGTACTCTGTCTATGAGTGAAGACACAGGGTTCCCCTTGGGCAGTTGTTCTCAACTTCCTAATCACATGATACTTAATATAGTTCTTCATGTTGTCGTGACCTTCTCAATCAAAAAATTTTTTTGTTGCTACCTTATAACTGTAATTTTGCTACTGTTATGAATTATAGTGTAAATATCTGATATGCAGGATATCTGTTCAAGGGGTCATTCAAGCACCAAAGGGGTCTCAAACCACAGAATGATGACTACTGTTTTAGGACTTAGCTGTTATTACTCTCAGACATACCTCTAACCCATCTCTATTTCTGTCACCTGTGGACCCATAGAAATGCTCTGTACTCTCTATCAGGGTCCCTATGGCTACCACAGTGGCCTAGAATCCTGAGTGGCTAACAGCAATGAAATAAAAGAATATCCATCCAAAAATAAAACACCAGACACACCAACAAACACCTAAACCACCATAGCTTTAGATGCTTAGATTCCAGGGCAAAACACATCATGAACAGCTAAGACAACTTGCCTTTTCTCAAAGCCAGCAAGCCAATTGCAATAAGGCCTGAAAAAAGCAGTTTGCTGGAACACAAGACAAGGATTTCACAATAGCAATTATGAAAATGTTCAAGGACCTAAAAAAGGATATAAACAAATAATTTAGTGAAGGCTGTAAAAACACAGCTTTACAGAACAATGAAAACATTTCAAGACATGAAAGTATAATTTAACAAAGAAATAAAATGACTAAGTAAAACCCAAACTAAAATTAAACTAGAAGATTAATTTTAAGAAAAACTTAGAACATTAAGCAAAACCCATAGAGGTGAGGTGAGGGAAGGGTGGTGCACATATCTTTATTTCCAGCACTCACAAGATAGAGGCAGAGGTAAGTAGATCTCTGTGAGTCTGAGGCTTGCCTAGTCTACAGAATGAGTTCTAGGACAGTTAGGGTTGCAAGAGAAATCCTGTCTCCAAAAATCAAAACAAAATAACCAAACAACCAACCAAACAATAAAGTATATTTTGGGGCTGAAGACATTGCTCAGTGGTTGAGTGTCCTTGAAGAGGACCCAGGAGGGGTTCCCAGCATCCATATGATGGTTTACCACTACCCCAAAGTACCAGTTCCATGTGGTCGGATGCCCTCTTCTCAACCATGTGGGTAGGTACCAAGCATGTATAAAGTATGCATAGATCCATGTAGAAAAAAACACACCTAAAAGGAAATTAATAAATCTGATTTGATAATAATAAAAATGCCTCAGAGGTAAGCTTCACCAACAGATTAAAAGACCAAAGAGAAAATTTCAGGTCTTGGAGACAAGGTAGAAGAAATGGATAACTCAGTCAAAGAAAATATTAAATCTAAAAGGTCCAGACACAAAACCTCCAAGAAATCTAGGACACTCTAAGAAGAACAAGACTAGGAATAATAGGCAAAAAAGAAAAGGAGAATAAACCCAAGTCAAAGATACAGAATATAGGTAAACAATATCATAGAAGAAAACTTCCCTAACTTAAAGAAAGAGATACACAAAAATCTAGAGAATATCAGTACACAAGACCAGAAAAGAAACATTCCAAGTCCCATAATAAACTATTAAATGTACAGAACAAAGAAACATTTACCTGTTGCCTTTACAACATCATGGTGATTGTGATACCAAAACTACACAGACATCCAACAAAAATAAAAATTATATATCAATATTCTTTTTGAACACAGATGTAATTTTTTTTCAAATACTTGACAACCTAATCAGAGAACACATTGAAACAATTATCCACCATGGTCAAATTGGTTTAATTCTTGAGATACATGGATTGTTTAACAAATGTAAATTAGTAAACATTATTTATCATATAAAAAGACTGAAAGACAAAAACCACATGACCGTCTCATTAGATGTAGAAAAGTCCTTTGACAATATCCAACATCCCCTCATGGTAAAAGCTTTGAAGAAACTAAGGATACAAGCGACAAACCTGAACAGAAAATATTTTTTTTACAGCAAACTCACAACCAACATTAAGTTAAATAGAAATGAACTTAAAAGATTTTTCACTAAAATCAGGAACAAGAGTAGGATGTCCATTTTCTCCATACCTATCAAAACAGTATCTGATGTCTTAGTTATGGCAATGAGACAACTGAAGGATATCAAGGGGATACAAATAGGGAAGGAAAAAGTCAAAGTATCTTTATTTGCAGATGCTATGCTTCTGTACATAAAAGACCCTGAAGACTCTACCAGAAAACCTCTTCAGCTGATGAACACTTTCAGCAAAGTTGCACTATACAAAATTAAGACAGAAAAATAGTAGCCTTCCTATATACAAATGATGATTATATTAAAAAAAATAAGTCAAGGAAATGGGGTCTCAAATAATAGGTTCAAAAATATCCTGGGATAACTCTAACCAAGCAAATGAAACTTGAGGAAATTAAAGACAATGCCAGAAGATGGAAAGTTCTCCTATGTCCATAAGTCAGTAGGAACCACACATGAAATGTCTATTCTATCAAAAGCAATGCACAGAGTCAGTGCAATCACCATCAAAATTCCAACACAATTGATTACAGAAATTGAAAATTAAAAAATAAAAAGCTTCAGCTTCACAAAGAATCACACACACACACACACACACACACACACAAAAAAAAAAAAAAAAAAACAAAAAACAAAAAACAAAAACAAAAAAAACCCTGGATTGCTAAAGCAATCATCAATGACAAAAGAACAACTGGAGGTATTGACATTAAAGATCTCAAGTTAGTTACATTACAGAAGTAGAACAATTAAAAATAGCAGTGTATCAACATAAAAACAGATACACTCATTAATGGAGTTGAGTTGAATGCGCAGATTTAGTTCCAAACACCTATGAGCATTTGAATTCTGACAAAAAAAATCCAAAAATACACACTGGAGAAAAGACAGAATCTTCAACAAAGATGCAGGACAAGCTTCATGGATGCATGAAGAAGAAAGAAAAGAAATATACATCTATCAAAAAGCTAAACTTGAAGTGGGTCAAGGACCTCAACGTAAGGCCAGACCCTGAAGCTGATAAAAGACAAAGTAGAAAATGTTTGAATCCATTGACAGAGGAAAAGACTTTCTGAACAGGACATCTATAACACAGGCACTAAGACCAATAAATAATATGTGGGACCTCATGAAACTGAAAAACTTCTGTATGGCAAAGGGTATGATCATTTGGGCAAAGTCTTCAGAATTGGAAAAGCACTTTACCAAGTTTATATCTGATAATATCTTAAATTTATAAAGAAAGAAAAAATCAAAACTAAACAGAAAACTTGAACATCATGAAAACAAACAATCCAGTTAAAAATGGGGTATAGAATTAAGCAAAGAATTCTCAAAAGGATGAAACACAAATGGTAGAGAACCACTTAAATGTTCCAACATCCGTAGATATCAGTGAAGTGAAAATTTATCTTGAGATTTTTACCCTAATTAGGATGGCCACAATCAATGAAACAAATGTTAGCATATGCTGATAAGGTGCAGAGAAAGAGGAATACTCATTCATTGCTGATGGGAATGCAAAACTTGTATAGCTACTATGGAAGTCAGAGTGGCTATTCCCCAGGAAGATAGGAATAGATACACCTCAAGAGTCAGATAACTCTCTCTTGGGCATACACCCAAAGAGTACTTCATCCTACCACAGAAACACTCACTTAACCATGTTCATTGTTTTTCTAGTCATAATATATGGAAATTGGAAACTGTAGATGTTCTTCAACTTGTGGATAATGAAAATGTGGTATGTTTCCATGATGGAATATTATCTACCTGCTAAGAAAAATAAAATTTGCAGGTAAATGGATGGAGTAGGAAAAGATCATCCTGAGTGAGGTAACCCAGATTCTAAACAACAAATATGGTATGAGTCCTCTTATAGGTAGGTGTTAGCCTTTAAGCCTTTGATATATGTGCTGCAATAAAAATTACCACAGAAGTTGGGTACCTTTTAAAGGCCCAGGATGGAGAAGAGCTCTCGAGTGAGGAGAAATAGAAGCTAGTGTGATGATAGTTAGAAACCTACAACAGGAGGATTGAAAAGAAAGGAATGAGGGAGAAGAACAAAGGGAAAGGGATAAGTAACACTAAAGCTATTTGAAAAACCACATGGAGGTCTACTACTATAGACACTTCCCCAAATATATACATATAGGAAAGGAATCTAAAAGGACTCCCCCAAATAATGTCCTAAGTGAACACCTTCTACTATCAAGTAAAACATTCAGTTCCAGGAATGTGTTACAGTTTGTTGTGTTGCTGGCTAGCTTATTTAGGGTTTTACTGCTGTGAATAGACACCATGACCAAGGTAAGTCTTATAAATGACAACATTTAATGGGGGCTGGCTTACAGGTTCAGAGGTTCAGTCCATTATCATCAAGACGTGGCAGCTTCCAGGTAGGCATGGTGCAGGAGCACCATGGGCCAAGCATATACAAATAATCACATTGGCTGAAGAGGTCCCAAATAAGCCCCCAGACACAACCGGCCATTATTTACTCTCTACGACCTGATAATAAAGCTCTATTTGCTTATGTCAGCAAACACTGCCAAACTGAGCTGGTGCATAACCAGAAGCTTTACCTCTTTTGACTAAGGTTCGTGGTGCTGGTAGGTACTCACCACACACCCAAAGGAGAAAGGTAATCATCATTATCAATCAGCTATGAACCCTGCAACCTATACAGGAGACCTGCCTGCATAGCATCAAAGGGACTCCTAATGACATACTGCCATAACCACGGAGAAGCTCCTTGTCCAACCATATCAGAGAAACATCTTCTGTACTGGTGGGTCTAAACGCAACTGGACAGTGTGCAGAGGGGGAGACACTTTGGAGAACTCAGCCCTAAATGAGGTCTTCATCAAACATATTTGCTCAAGGCTCAGGGATCAAGGCAGAGGAAGAGAAAGAAAGATAGTAAGAGCCAGAAGAGATAGATGTAAGACTCCATGGAAACAGTGGTTTCCAGTCACAGTAGGACTAATGTGCATATGAGCTCACAGGAGCTGTGGCACCATGCACAAGACCTGCATATGATTTAAAGAGGGCATCCTGAACTGAGAGGAAAAACTAGAAATTACTGTATTAAGTGAGGTACCTTGAGGATTCTTCCAGTTTTCTTCTGCACCCAGAGCTGATCCTATGCCACAGCACTCTATACCCAAATACCATAGGGACAGAGCTGATCTCTGGGGAGAGTGGACACACCAATGAGCACAGGTAAGACTACCACTTCTGCTCCGAGGGACCTTCCTGGAACCCTCAAGACACAGGAACTGAGGAGCAGCCTGGAACAGGATCCTACTGGTTTCCATATATGCCTGGAGCTGGCCCTGTGCCACAGTGCTCCCTACCGAAATTCCTGGCAGAGAGAACTGGTTTCCCAGGAGTACTCATACACAGGTTTGTAGGAGGGACAAGCCACAGTCTGAAACAGCAAGACCAGCTAACACCAGAGATAGTCAGATGGTGAGAGGCAAGGGCAAGAACATAAGCAGCAGAAACCAAGGCTACTTGGCAACATCAGAAGCCAGTTCTCCCACCACAGTGAGCACTGGATACCCCAACACACCAGAAAAGCAAGACTCAGATTTAAAAGCATATCTCATGATGATGATAGAGGACCTTAAGAAGGACATAAATAACTCCCTTAAACAGGAAACACAAAAATCCCTTAAAGAATTACAGGAAAACACAACCAAACAGGTGAAGGAATTGAACAAAACCACCCAGGATCTAAAATTAGAAATAGAAACAATAAAGACAACCATGAAGTTAGAAAATCTAAGAAAGAGATAAGGAGTCATAGATGCATCACCAACAGAATACAAGAAGTAGAAGAGAGAATCTTAGGTACAGAAGACACTAGAAAACATCGACACAACAGTCAAAGAAAATGCAAAATGCAAAAAGCTCCTTACCCAAAACATCCAGGAAATCCAGAACACAATGAGAAGACCAAACCTAAGTATAATAGGTATAGAAGAGAGTGAAGATTCCCAACTTAAAGGGCCAGTAAATATCTTCAACAAAATTATAGAAGAAAACTTTCCTAACCTGAAGAAAGAGATGCCCATAATCATACAAGAGACATACAGAACTCCAAATAGTTTAAACAACAAATATTAAAAGGGAAAAAGATCAAGTAACATATAAAGGCAGTCATATCAGAATTATAGCAGGTTTCTCACCAGAGACTGTGAAAACTAGAAGATCCTGGGAAGATCTCATATAGGCTCTAAGAGAACATAAATGCCAGCCCAGGCTACTATACCCAGAAAAACTCTCAATCACCATAAATGGAGAAAGCAAGATATTCCGTGACAAAAACAAATTCACACAATATCTTTCTACAAATCTGGCCCAACAAAGGGGAATATATGGAAAACACCAACACAAAGAGTGAAACTACACCCTAGAAAAAGCAAGAAAGTAATAATCTCTCAACAAACCCAAAAGAAGAAAAACACACAAACATAAAAATAACGTAAAATATAACAGGAAGCAATAATCACTATTCCTTAATACCTCTTAACATCAATGGACTCAGTTCACCAATAAAAAGACATAGACTAACAGACTGGATACATAAACAGGACCCAGCATTTTGCTGCATACAAGAAATGTACTTCAGTGTCAAAAACAGATACTACCTCAGAATAAATGAGTGGGAAACAATTCTCCAAGACCTGAACAAATGGTCCCAAAAAACAAGCTGGAGTAATCATTCCAATATAGAATAAAAGCAACTTTCAATCAAAAGTTATCAAAAAGGATAAGGAAGGACACTTCATACTCATCAAGAAGAACTCTCAATTCTGAATATCTGTGCTCCAAATGCAAGGGCACCCACATTCATGAAAGAAACTTTACTAAAGCTCAAAGCACACATTGCACCTCACACAATAATAGTGGGAGACTTCAACACCCCACTCTCATTAATGGACAGATCATGGAAACACAAACTAAACAGAGACAAATTGAATTAACTGAAGTTATAGACCAAATGGATTTAACTATATTTAATATTTAACTATATTTAATCTATAGAATTATGTATTTATATATAACATAGATATTTGTGTATCTATATATTTAATCTATAGGACTATATTTAACTATATTTAATCTATAGAACATTTTGTCCTAAAACATAAGAATATCCCTTCTTCGCAGCACCTCATGGTACTTTCTCCAAAATTGACGATATAATTGTTCACAAAACAGGACTCAACAGGTACAAGAAGATTGAAATAATCTCATTCATCCTATCAGATGACCACAGATTAAAGCTGGTCTTCAATAGCAACAAAAACAACAGAAAAGCCCACATTCACATGGAAGCTGAACAACTTTCTACTCAATAATAACTTGGTCAAGGAAGAAATAAAGAAATTAAAAGACTTTTTAGATTTTAATGATAATAAGGGCACAACATACCCAAACTTATGGGATACAATGAAAGCAGTGGTAAGAGGAACACTAATAGCTCTGAGTGCCTCCAAAAAGAAACTGGAAAGAGCATACACTAGCAGCTTAACATCACACCTGAAAGCTCTAGAACAAAAAGAGCAAATACACCAGAGGAGTAGACAGCAGGAAATCATCAAACTCAGGGCTGAAATCAACCAAGTAGAAACAAAAAGAACTAAACAAAGAATAAAAAAAAAAAATAGATCTTTAAGTAAATCAACAAGACAGATAAACCCTTAGTCAGACTAAGCAGAAGGCACAGAGACAGTATCCAAATGAACAAAATCAGAAATGAAAATGGAGATATAACAACAGAAACTGAGGACATTCAAAAATCGTCAGATCCTACTACAAAGGCCTATATTCAACAAAACGGGAAAATCTGAATGAAATGGACATTTTTCTAGACAGATAACAAATACCAAAATTAGATCATGATCAGATAAACTATCTAAACAGTTCCATAACTCCCCAAAAAATACAAACAGTCATTAAAAGTTTCCCAAACAAAAATAGGCCCATGACCAGATAGATGGGTTTAGTGCAGAATTCTCAGACCTTCCGAGAAGACCTAATACCAATACTCTTCAAACTATTCTACAAAATAGAAACAGATGGAACACTACCCAATTCATTCTATGAAGCCACAGTTATATTGAGTATTATCCCTTGGAGATGGAATGGTTTCTGTCTAATCAGGAACTTGTCACAACTTCCTTTCATAGAGAACTTCATAAGATATTTTCTTCTACTTCTATCATGTTTAATGTTTCAAATAGATTTTAATAACTTGTTCAGTGCATATTACTTTTAGGTTCAGAAGATATCATGTATATTTAAGAGGCATTTAGCTATTATATATTATTTTGATGACTTAAAAAAGTCAAAAAATAAAATGATTTACTTTGAAAAATATATTTCTATTATACATTAATTATATGCTATATGTTATGTATTTATCATATGTTTTATATATATATACATATATATACATATATATATATATGTATATATATATATAATTTTTATGTGCTTGTGTGTTAATGTCACATACATGTTGGCTATATCTGCAGAAGCCAGGAGACAGAATCACAGATTCCCTGGAACTGGAGGTACAGGCCATTATGAATCACCTGATGTAGGTACTCGGAACCAATCCCAGATCCTCTGAAGACCAGGAAATTCTCTTAACCTCTGATACATCTCTCCAGTCCTTACATATGTGCATTTATATGGACATAATTGTATGTGGAGGCCAGAAAATAGGAAAGGGACCCTTAAGAAGGGGAAAGAGAAAGATTAAGGCAGGGGTGAGAGGAGGGTAGTAGGAAGAGCCTACTACAATTATTTGGTTAAATGTACTTAGTATCAATCTGCCCACTGATTTCATAATTCTATACCTATAAACTAGTACAACTCTTAGTCCTTCTCAGGTAGAACTTTTATGCAGTGGATAGCACTTAGAGATTTATAGTTTGCTGGAATGCTGAGAAATTTCTCAGTGCCCAGAGGGATGTCTATACCAACCCTCCTCACCACATGGCTCATAGGATGCTACAGAAGTGTGAACAGAAATATTAAGTTCCAGGAGTGGGGAGGACAGAGTAAATTAGGCCCATTGGACTCACGAACTCACAGTGGCTGTGACTGCCTGCACTGGATCTATACAAGATTAAACCAGTTAAAATTCTACTTGTGGAGCTTTAGAAGTTGAAAGCTGCCAGGGGTTGAAGAATCAGTGTCCTTCGGGAAACTGGCCCCGGGCTGCATTGATGGCTCTACATTCATGCAGATAAGGGCAGCATTGGCTGGGCTTTGTGGGTTATGAAAACAAGACATGAAGTTGGGAGAGCTGTGTGCTGTTGAAGGATCAACTTTTGGAAAGACAGCTGCATTTCATCAGACCAGCTGTGCCTGGTCGTAAGCATCAATCACTACCGGGCCTATGGACTGCTGGTGCTCCCTCTTAGAAGAAGAAAGCAGGATTTGCCATTGGAGTGTCCAGCCACTCCTCACAGCCATTTTAATGCAATTCTTCCCTAAATGCATGTTGGCCTGTTCGTGATGTAATCCCATTGCTGGTTTTCCTGGCTGGCCTGGGATGCAGGAATGTCTTCATGGGTTTTGAAGCCTATTAACAACATGGAGACTGGATTGTCTTTCCAAGTCCAGTTCATGGTTGACCTTGTTTTCCAGTTTCTTCTTTCGGGCTGATCCAAAGTTGACTCAAGTCCACAGGCTCAGTCCTAGACACATGATCTTTAGCTTCTCCAGCTACCACAGTCATCAGCCCTCAGACTCAGGGAGATCCAACCTACTTCATATCCTAAGTCAACATTCAAAGGAGGCAGCCTTCACTCATATGTTGATCCCTGAATGGCATGGCATAGAAAAGGAAATAAAGCCCACAGACAGCAAACATTCAGGTCTGGCCAGATGTGGAGGTTGAACATAAGGGCACAGCTTCCAGATGTGATAGTTAATCTTGATTGGATCTGAAGTGGATCAGCTTCCCTGGGGTGAGTTTTTGAGGACTTCTAGGAAGGATTAATGGAGGGGAGAACCCCCACCTCCCAAGTAAAATCAGTGCTGCCTGCCTGCCTTCACTTCTTATGAGTATGTGCATCTTCACCACTGTCAGTGCTGCTCCTACTGCTGCTGCTGCTGCTACAATATTTTGCTGTCCTCAGAAGACAATTTCTTCAACCTCCCCAAGTAGACTGAAGACTAACTTCTCTCTGGGAATCTTCCAGGTCTGTGAACTCAGATTGGAACTGCTGAGGTAGTTCCTTATTTTCTGAGCAGCTACTGGATTCTCTGCCCCTCCTGCATGAAGATAGCCACCACTGGTCTACAGCTCATGTGGTGTACTAAACTCCTCTTCATAATATAAAGTCATTCCGTCCTACTGGTTCTGATCATCTGGAGATGCAAATGAACCTAGTCATATACTGTGATCCCAAAGAGAACATGTGCCCCCCGACCCCACCCCACACCAACAGCACCTGCTTGGATGGACACCTGAGCCCATTCTGAGGCATCACTTCAGAGGACTGCCCATGGCTGCTACACAGCCAGGACTGGAGAGGACCGTGGCAAGTGGAGCCATCAGCTCATGAGTTCTATTTAAACTCTAAAATAACAGAGAAGCCTGGGGTGGTTGTGTAATTGATGAGCTCTGGCGGCAGTCTGCTCCCCACTGCAAACAACTCTGCTTGGGAACGTTGATTTATTTGTGTTTTATGGCTTATTTTGTGGTGAAGAAAAATCAATAAAGCCATTCACTTTTGCATTTTGAATGCGCCAGGCAAAATCAGAGTGGCATCAAGCCAATGCTTTACGATTTCTATTTCCAAAGGTGAACCAGTGTAAGTGAAATCAGACTTGAACTTGAGGATTACCCTAGCTTTTTTCCTTCCCAAGTGCTGGTCCTTGAAACAAGGCAGGCTGGAGAATACCCTGTCCTTACTGCCAGGAGCCTGCCTACCTGGGTTATAGGCTCTGTCTATGGCCAGAGCTCTGCTGAGCTGAAGCTGGGGCAGTCAGGACCACTGGAGGGCACTGGGAGGCATTGGAAGCACTGGGAGGACTGAGAGGCACAGGGAGCACTGGGAGCACTGAGAGGGGCTGGGAACATTGGGAGGGCTGGGAGCACTAAGAGGCATTGGGAGGCACTGGGAGCACTGAGAGTCACTGGAAGCATTGGGAGACAATGGGAACACTGAAAGGCACTGGAAGTACTGGGAGCACTGGGAGTACTTGGGAACACTGGGAGCACTTAGAAGCACTGGTAGCACTGAGGTGCACTGGGAACACTGGGAGGCACTGGGAGCACTGAGATGCACTGGGGGCATTGGGAGGACTGGAAGCAATGCGAAGCACTGGGAGCACTGAGAGGCACTGGGAGCACTGAGAGGCACTGGGAGCACTGGGAGGCACTGGGAGCCTGTGTACTCTACCTTATAGTTTTCCTGTGCTTCTCTGTCCTTTCGTCTTTCTCTGTATCTCTGTATTTCTAGCACTGTGTATGTCCCTATCTCTCTCCCTTTCTCTATCTCTATGTCGTCTCTTTCTGTCACTCTTCAAAGTCTCTCCTGTTCAGTATGTCACTGTCTCATTCTTCCCATTACCCTGTATCTCTGCCTCTTGTGCATTTTCTGTCTCTTCCATTCTTGCTCTTTCTGTATTTTTCTGTCTCTAGCTCCTTTACTGTCTCTCCATCTCTCTCTCTTTCTCCCTCCATCCCCTCACCTCTCCCTCTCTTCCTGTCTCTTTGTCCAATACTGTCTCTGCCCATCACCCTCTCCTATCACAGTGAGGGTCATTCCAAAGTTGTCTGTGTCTGATAGATACTTGCCCTGAATCACCTTGAAGCTCTCTCCTGGGCGTATCCCAGGCTTGTGTGACTGTGCCCAGTGGCCACCTGTCAAACAGCAAACAGATGTTGCAGTCTCCTCATTGCACAGAGCATGCTGCCGTCCTTGCTGAGACCTCAGGAGGTTCGCGTCTGTGCTGTCACCATAAGTCATTGCCAAAGTTCTCCCTGGCTCTTCTTACTTCAGTTTCCTAGGCCTGTCCTTTAAGTATTTGTTTCCTCAGAGAAAATGTCCCATCTCCGTACCCTTCATCATCATCCTGGGTGACTTAGTTCACTCTCAGAATTCCATCAGTTTACCCACAATTCTTTGCTCAATAATTTCCACTCTGTATCTCCCATGTGGCCTTGGGCTTGATGCCAGACAGACATACAGGCTGATGTCACAAACTGATTTTCATGGAGCACTGATTTGCACTGGTGGTTTAACCCTCCCCATGAGAAAGACTTTTGAAGTTCAGAGGACTTGGGTCTCTGGAGCACTGGAGTTGAAATGTTCAGACAATAGGTAATGTTAGGATTCTGTCTAAACTCCACACCTCAGTTAACTGGTAACAGCCAGGTATGCTCCTCCCCACAGTTACCTGGCAACAGTCAGGTAGGCCTGACCCACTATAAAAGGGGATGCTTGGCTCCTCCTCTCCCTCTTATTCTCTCTCTCTTAGCTTCTCTCTCGCCCTCTTGGGCTCTTCTCTCTCCCCCTCCACTATCCCCTCTCTCCACATGGTTATAGCCAGCCTCTACTTCTCTACTCTCTCCTTCTCTCTGCCTTTCTCTGCCTCTTCTACCCCCTTAACTCCCCTCCCCATGTCCTAAATAAACTATATTCTACACTATACTGTCGTGTGTCTGTTCCCTGATGGGGAAGGGATGCTTCAGCATGGACCCACCGAGGTACCCCCTTCCCCCACACACCCATGGAACATATTCTCATACTGCTTTCTCTTTTTATGATCACAACATGTAACCCTATGCCATTAACTCTTCTCCTTCCTTCCATGACCATACTTGAATCATACCTGTTTTAGTTAGAGTTTTACTGCTGTGGACAGACACCATAACCAAGGCAAGTCTTATAAGGACAACATTTAATTGGGGCTGGTTTACAGGTTCAGAGGTTCATTGTCATCAAGGCCAGATCATAGTAGCATCCAGGCAAATATGAAGCAGGAGGAGCTGAGAGTTCTGTATCTTCATCTGAAGGCTTCTAGCAGAATACTAGCTTCTAAGCAGTTAGGATGAGAACCTTAAAGCCCACACCCACAGTGACACACCTACTCCCTGGGCCGAGTATACACAAACCATCACAATATCTAAGCAAGTAAAGTTGACTCATGCCCTCACTGGTCACAGGGATGCGAGAGCAGTCCTACGGATAAGGAAAGCATAGGACAGAGCAGGACATGAATGATGAGAGACTAACAAGTTATGATCCAAAGTGTGACTGGAGAGTCAGGATGTGATGACTACTTCTGCAAGGAGATGTGTGAGAAGCCACGGTAGAAGGGGTGTGTGAGACAAGATAGAAACGACAAGGGGTGTTTCTCCACCATCCGAAATTCTTCAGGTGAGAATTCTTTGTTTAACTCTGTACCCCATTTTTTAATAGGGTTGTTTGGTTTTCTGGAGTCTAACTTCTTGAGTTCTTTATATATATTGGATATTAGCCCTCTATCTGATGTAGGGTTGGTGAAGATCTTTTCCCAATTTGTTGGTTGCCGATTTGTCCTTTTGATGGTGTCCTTTGCCATACAGAAACTTTGTAATTTTATGAGGTCCCATTTGTCAATTCTTGCTCTTAGAGCATACGCTATTGGTGTTCTGTTCAGGAAATTTCCCCCTGTACCGATGTCCTCAAGGGTCTTCCCCAGTTTCTTTTCTATTAGCTTCAGAGTATCTGGCTTTATGTGGAGGTCCTTGATCCATTTGGATTTGAGATTAGTACAAGGAGACAAGGATGGATCAATTCACATTCTTCTGCATGCTGACCTCCAGTTGAACCAGCACCATTTGTTGAAAAGGCTATCTTTTTTCCATTGGATGTTTTCAGCCCCTTTGTCGAGGATCAAGTGGTCATAGGTGTGTGGGTTCATTTCTGGATCTTCAATCCTGTTCCATTGATCTGTCTGCCTGTCACTGTACCAATACCATGCAGTTTTTAACACTATTGCTCTGTAGTATTGCTTGAGGTCAGGGATACTGATTCCCCCAGAATTTCTTTTGTTGCTGAGAATAGTTTTAGCTATCCTGGGTTTTTTGTTATTCCAGATGAATTTGAGAATTGCTCTTTCTAACTCTGTGAAGAATTGAGTTGAGATTTTGATGGGTATTGCATTGAATCTGTATATTGCTTTTGGCAAAATGGCCATTTTAACATATTGATCCTGCCGATCCATGAGCATGGGAGGTTTTCCCATTTTTTGAGGTCTTCTTCCATTTCCTTCTTCAGGGTTTTGAAGTTCTTGTCATACAGATCTTTCACATGTTTGGTAAGAGTTACCCCAAGAGGGAAATGCAAATCAAAACAACCCTGAGATTTCACCTTACACCAGTCAGAATGGCTAAGATTAAAAATTAAGGAGACAGCAGGTGTTGGTGAGGATGTGGAGAAAGAGAAACACTCCTCCACTGCTGGTGGGGTTGCAAATTGGTACAACCACTCTGGAAATCAGTCTGGCGGTTCCTCCAAAAACTGGGCACCTCACTTCCAGAAGATCCTGCTATACCACTCCTGGGCATATACCCAAAAGATTCCCCAGCATGTAATAAGGATACATGTTCTACTATATTCATAACAGCCCTATTTATAATTGCCAGAAGTTGGAAAGAACCCAGGTATCCCTCAACAGAAGAGTGGATGCAAAAAATGTGGTATATATACACAATGGAGTACTATTCAGCCATTAGAAACAATGAATTCATGAAATTCTTAGGCAAATGGATGGAGCTGGAGAACATCGTACTAAGTGAGGTAACCCAGACTCAAAAGATGAATCATGATATGCACTCACTAATAAGTGGATATTAACCTAGAATCCTGGAATACCCAAAACATAATCCACATATCAAATGAGGTACAAGAAGAACGGAGGAGTGGCCCCTTGTTCTGGAAAGACTCAGTGAAGTAGTATAGAACAAAATCAGAACAGGGAAGTGCGAAGGGTTGGGTGGGAAAACAGGGGGAGGGAAGGGGACTGATGGGACTTTCGGGGAGTGGGGGTCCAGAAAAGGGGAAATCATTTGAAATGTAAATAAATATATCAATAAATAAAAAAAATAAAAATATTAAAAAAAAAAAGAAACGACAAGGGGAAGCTACTGGGTGGAGAGAGGGAAAGTTGTATTCCAGCAGGAGTGACAGGGCAGTCAGAGCAGGCAGAAACTTCATGCTGAAGAGTTCCAGTGGCTCAGGGTTAGTGTGGGGAGCAAGAGAAGAGAAGAGAGAGCAGGACCAGCCCAGCTGCTGAAGCGCTGAGACACACCATGAAGGCCTCAGGACACCAGCTCCCCACAGGTGTATGTAGGGGTGTCTGATGATCGTTATATAGGAAAGAGCCAGCGTGCCAGGGCCAGAGAACAGGTATCCTAAAGTTTTCTTAGTCTACTTATAAGAAAGATGCAATGAGATTGATAATGGCTCATGTTTAGATGAAATGTCAAGATCCCCTGGCCTTCAATCAAATCACCTGTGCATGCTTCTAAGACTCAATCATGGTTAGGCCTGTGGACCATTGTCTGCATCTGGCCCAGCTGGCACTGCCAGTATTGAGCACTAACGTCTAGGAATACACCCATAGCAAAGTTAGGGACCGCTGAGCACATAAAGAATGGCTCTGGCCTCCTCAGCTCCCCTTCCCCAGGAGAGTCCATCCCAGTGCCAAGATGCCTCTCCATACTTGCTCTGCTCTGCCATGTCACCAGCAGAACAGGAACCAGGGGACTGATACGCCATGATGGATTGCTCCGGGGAATAATATGAAACAAAATGGAAAAGGCTGACTATTGGACATGAGATTCTAATTAGAAATTTAGGAGATGAAAGATCTGATAAGTACATTGTGATTCAAAAACATATTTATTTTGCTTTTGATAAGTATAACATTATCGTAAGCCATGAAAAACATATAAAGAAATTTGATGACACTCTTGATTAGTACAGCAAACAAGATATTTCTTCCAAAACACAACAGTACCAGTGTTCGTTTTCCAGAACACCCAACTAGATTGTTATTTTGTACCATTTACATAAATTATTTAAACTCTAATTTAAAGACAGATTTTCTTACTGGACTAACAACACCAAAATCTTGGTGATCTACATCTCTATGAGAGATTAAAACATCACAGATATCTTACAGTGTAAGATATCTTACTTACAAAAGGACAAATGAAGAACAGACATGTTAAACTCAGGCCACCCAGTGAGGTACAAAGAGATATTTGAGAATCACAAAAAAAAACCTCTTCCTTCTAAGAAACGTGGATCCCATGGAGGGTCTTCAACAGCTCTGTGTCTGTAGGCTGCAGTGTGGCTTCATGTTCAGACATCATGTAGGTACCAGATGACCCCACAGAAGTCAGGATGATGACAAGACATGTGGCATCAGCACTAGAGGACATAAAAGGACATGGTTGGCATGTGTGTAGTCATCTCCACTGACATACATGTTGTAGTGGCTATTCCTGGTTGTCAACTTGACTATATCTGGAATGAACTACAGTCTAGAATTGGAAAGGCTCACCTGTGATCCTAATCTGGAGGCTCAGAGATATAAGTTTCTGATCTGGATCTTGGCATGAAGATCTTGAAGCATAGTGGCTATGAATTTCAGAAGATTAAGACAAGGAGATCTCGAATTCAAGATCATCTGGGATTAAAGGCATGGAGGCACACACCTTTAATCTGAGCCACATCCTCTGTTGGAGACCTACATAAGGACGTTGGAAGAAGGAAGATTTACTCACTCTTCCTTTCCTGCTTGCCTTGTGCGACTGAGCAACTGCTAGATCCTTAGACTTCCATCCACAGGTGCTGCTGCCCATTTTCGGGGAGTTGGACTACGGACTGTAAGTCATTGACAAATTCCCTAACTATATAGAGACTGCCCATATATTCTGTGACTCTAGAGAACCCAAACTAATACACATGTATATGGTCAGTATGTATGTGTATGGTCATCTCAACTGACATACATACATGTATATGGTCAGTGTGTATGTGTCTGACATACATGTATATGGTCAGTGTGTATGTGTCTGACATACATGTATATGGTCAGTATGTATGTGTATAGTCACCTCCACCAACATACATGTATATATGGTTGAAATAGTCATGTCCGCTGACATACATGTATACAGTTGGCATCTGTGTGTAGAGTCACCTCTACCAACATACATATATATGGTTGGCACCTATGTGTATAGTCACTTCTGATGACTCCAAGGAAATAAGAGTAATTTTTCTAAGAAATATTGCAGGACTGTTTAATATATCCTATCAATATCCAGGTGTGCTGAAAACCTGCATTTTATACCTTTTAAAAGAGTCTTGTCCAGAAAACACCCTGAAACCAAAACGAGCCTTGGTCTTTTTTTTTCAGATTTTCAGGCTCCAGGCTACTGGAACTGAGGGAGTCACTGTGTAACTATGAAAATCAGGTCAGAAATGGCAAAGAGCAGGCTTGGGAATGGGGTTTGCTCCCTCTCCATGGCCACCACCTCCCCACCTCACCTGCCTTCCATCCTGCATGCCCTGCTTCGTTCACTCCTTCCTCCTTTCCTCCCCCCATTCCTCTTCTCTCTCTTCATTCTCTTTTATTTTCTCTTCCTTAATTAAATTGTGCATACGTGTACTGAAAGTTTTTTATCTTGCCTGGGTCCCTGCAACACTGATGTTTTTCTTTGGTTTCAACTTAATAATTGTCTCTGTACTTTCTATGTGAGATTACACTTCTATAACAACAGCAACAAACAACACCTGGCACTTACATGCCAATCGGGACCCCTTGAATGGTGAGGAGGCACTCGATAAATGAGTTGAAGCTCTGAGCAGATGTTCCCTATGAGGGTCAGAGGCTCCCTGGTGTCGCCAAGGCCCAGCTGTTCCCTTAGTTCGCCAATGATCTCCGTGACCCCTGAACATATATCACGTTGACTGCTGTGGTCTGTGCAGCTCCACTCCACGCCCTGCCTTCTGCCATCTGCACACAAAGCAGAGCTACTGCTGCAATCAGTCTCTGCACACAGGGGCTTTGGCTTTCACGGGTAGAAGAGATGTCCCAAAGTTTCTAGCACAAGGCCCTTGCAATTTTGTATGCATGTGCTAGACGAGCAGCTTTCAATGAGGCTTTGTTCTTGTGTTGTTTCTACAAGTGCAAGTGCAATAGGATTGCCAAATATTCTCTTTCTAACCCAATAAACAGTCTGGGCATGCACCCTCTAAACACCCGAAATTTGATTCATTCCTTATCTGGTGTGATCTCCTCTTCTAATTCCACGAACAGATCAGGCCAACACAGGGAAGGGTTCACCTTCTATTAGGTGTTCAAGGGTATCCCACCCTTCTTCCTGTAATGTAGCCTGAGCACCTGACTTCCTATCAAGGCATTCACAATGTATCTGTGAACAAAGGATTCAGAAGCAAGTGTTGGACTTTAAACCCTGCCCAAGTCCAGAAAGGTAGCTCCTTTCACCAGCAACTCCTGTCACTAATGAGAAGAGCTTGGGAAACCAGGGGAAGGAAAGTTTGGAGGCATTGGGATTATGTAATCCTTTGAAGAAAGTTTGTGTTAGTGGATATGGTTGTATTGTCTATCTTGTCTTTTCTCGTGTGTGTGTGTGTGTGTGTGTGTGTGTGTGTGTGCGCGCGCGCGCGCGCGTGTGTGTGTGTGTGTGCATGTGAGAGTATGTGTGTGTACAAGCATGCATGTGTGCATATGAGTACAGGCATGTGCATGTGAAAGTGTGTGTGTGTCTGTGCATGTACATGTGTGTGTGTGTGTGTGTCTGTGAGGGGGGGGTCAAAGGACAGCATTCCATGTTGGTTCTTATTCTGTCATGGAGGTATATAGGTTCCCGAAGACTAAGTATAGAGAGGATATAAGTTAGTGGGTTCTACTAAAGAACGGTTCATAAAGTTCCCACCTTTCTGATAATACATCAAGAGTTAACAGTTGCCAGAAGACAGTAATAGAATCATACATAAGTTATCTAGGTTCCTATAAATAATCTCTCATTCACATTCTTAAAAGTAACTATAATTAAATCCACAGGTTCACCAGAATCAGAAGGATTCCTTTCCCTGGTCTGTCCT
This sequence comes from Apodemus sylvaticus, assembly GCF_947179515.1. Taxonomy (NCBI): domain Eukaryota; kingdom Metazoa; phylum Chordata; class Mammalia; order Rodentia; family Muridae; genus Apodemus; species Apodemus sylvaticus. The sequence continues at coordinate 105,075,462 of NC_067480.1, forward strand.
TGGTATCCTATCTGGGATGAAGAGACATTTGTATGTCTTTCCAAGAAATGTTCACACACTGGAAGCTTGAGACCAACTATTTTAAATAAATGTTTCCACAGTTATATAACTAATATAGGTAAATTCAAGACTCGAATTGGAATTTATCCCAATAAATACAGACACTCCAAACCTCCACAAAGAAAAATGCTTTAAAAAGTGAATTTCCAATGTCTAACACTTCAAGGATATGTTGCAAGCCAATAACAGCAACTGAAAGCTGCATTTGAGCTACGCCTTCCACATTTCCACATATGTAGAATGGTTTTGAGCCATTAAAATGGCAGCAGAAAGAAGAGGAAAGTAAGTGATCTCTACCCCAGCTCCACTGTGAATCTCCCTTCTGGAAATAGCACAGTCTGGCTGCTCTAACAGGACCCTACAGTTTCCCTGTGTTAGGGGATATGAAATACACTGGAAATCACAGGAATTGAAGACTGAAGCCCCCAAACTTGGAGAAGAAATAAGTGAAGAGAATAGAAGGGAGAGCCAGGGCAATATTTGGCAATGAGTTTTCATGGCAGTGACTCCCAAAACCATAGATAACAAAAGCAACAGTAGACAAGTTGGGATTGTACAATGAGAAGCAAAGGAAACAACACACAGAAGGATCAGACTCCCTTATAAATGGGAAAGGGATTTTTCGACCCTGCAGAACTCAAGGTGTCAATTGCAAATATAGAAAGAACTTACAACTTAATATTGAGCAGACAAACAGCTTAATTGCAACATGGGCAAACCACCCAACTGGGTAGTTCTCAAATCAAAGGCTTATAAATTGCTGATGAACCTACTAGGAATGTTCATCATTGTCAGGAAAAGCCAAGACGAAACTATGGCAATGTGCCATGTCACACTGCTTAGACTGGACGTTAGCAAGAATATGCAAAACAGGTGTTTGAGACAGGGTGGAGTAAGGAAAGTTCCTGCATTCTGTAGGTTGAAATGTCAGTCTAATCCTGTTGAAAACAGACTATGACTTTCTGAAGAAACTAAGATAGACTTATGTATAATCCAGTGGGCCCACAATTATTTATGCATCCCAAGGCAACTAATCTTGCATATTCATTACAACAGTACTTATGGTAGCCAGGATACAGGGAGGGTCTAAGTGTCCACCAGTGGATGAATAGATGGAGACATTCTACACAAGTTGAATAAGTTTAATTAAAACAAAAGATATGTCCGAATGATAGAACATAACAGGACAACCTAAAAGGATGAAATTTTAATTCATGAGAAATGTATATTCATAATAGCTACATTTTCTAACTGAGAGTAGCTGTATACAAAGATGATAACTTTAAGGAATATATGGTTATTGTATTCTATGAAAAACAAAATAGTACCATAAAAAGTATGGTCAGAGGAGAGAAGGCTGACCATGAAGACACTTCACGAGGACATTTTTAAGATGAATTGTCCTCTATCTTTGTGGAGGTTTACTCTTGATGCTATATATTTGTCAAGCTTCAAACTGAAAATTGAAAAATAGAACTGCCCCTATTTACAGACAACACAGTCATTTCTATAATACAGAAATCATTATCTCCAAGGCAGAAGACTTTGAGAAATAATAAACGAGTTTAGCATTCTTGAGACATGAAACTCACACAAATACCAAGTGCTTTTATCTCAACAGTGGATCTGACTTATAGATGAACTTTATGATGGTGTGGGCATGTTTCTACATAGCCATGGTGGTGTGAACATGTAGCCATCCAACAGTGGGTGGATGTGGATCCTACCACAGTGACATGGAGTGTACCTGTATGTCTGATTTCATTTCCAGGACTAGATTCAAAGAATTTCATATGATGTGGAACACAGTCTGATAGGATCTCTCAGAAACAAACCAAGAGCAGATGGAGAACAGGGATACTACAAAGGGGTAACACAGAGAAAACACTTGTTTCTGTATCAAAGAAAGAAATTAAAGATTGGAAAGTACAAGAGAGACTCCAGAGTTGGAGCTGGAAGGCTCAGCCCCACTGGGAGCACTTCATTCCAGAGTGAATAAGTATGTCTGAAAAGGTTAGAACCACTGCCTTGGGCAAAGAAGGAGCCAGAGAAGAAAATTGAGCACAAGCTGCAGTTGCACTGGTGATATGCTGACAGAGGGAAGGAGGGTTGGTACTGACAAATGAACAAACACACTCTTTTCTAGGCACTCAACTGTTCTTCCTCCCTCCTTCCCTGTTGCCCTCCCTCCCTGACTCTCTATCTTTTCTTTCTTTCTTCCTTCCTTTTCTTCTTTCCTTATTTTTTCTTTGTTATCTATGTAGGAATGTATATGTGCACAAATGTGTTAGTGTGTGTGTGTGTGTGTGTGTGCGTGCGTGCGTGTGCGCGCTCATGCATGTATAAGCATGTGGCATTCAGAGGACAACCTCATGTGTTGTTTGTCCTCAGGCTCTGTATACATTCTTTGAAAAGGTCTTTCTCACTGGATTGGAACTTCCCAAGTCTAGGCTAAATGGCCAGTGAGCCCCAGAGTTCTGCTTTCTCTGATGCCCCAGTAGTAGGTTAATAAGCATGCATCTTGTGAGTGTGTGTGTGTGTGTGTGTGTGTGTGTGTGTTGGAGGTATGCATATACCATAACAATAATTCAATCCTAATCATAGTTCCAATGGCATTATTCACAGAAATATAAAAAAAGAAGTTCTCAAATTTATATGGAAACACAAAAGACAGTGAATAAACAGAGAAATCTTAGGCGGTACAATATTGGCCCTGTCACTTGCTTGCCTATCAATTAACACACCATAGCACCCCACAGAGTTCAATACAGAACCGTAGGTAGGTCCCCAGATCCATGCCTGCCTGCTACCTGCCTGTTAGCTACCCTATATACTACCCAGCCTGCCTGCTAGCTATCATACCCAGTGTGTTGCCCAGAACCACACGTAGTGCAACCTGAAACTACAGGTAGTGACTCCCAGATCCAATATACCAATCTCCTCACTAAGATGTCCTGGAATATCATAGTGTCCTGTATCACTGACTCCACATAAAGATCCCCTGAGAATAGCCTTCACCTCACCCTTCTTCACATGAGGATGATGTGGGTTGCTGTTCCCTGACCCATGGAACATTGCCCACTCATTGTGACCTTAGCCCCTGCCATCCAAGGACTATCTGAAGAACCTTATGAACCCTCTACAAACCCTGAAACATTGGTAGAGAAAAATCCTCTAAGACTACAGAGGGTTTGCAGCTGGGCTCATTAGTCATACTTATCCCTATCTTAGCTGGGACCACTTGTGACACCCCTAGTGGCAGAGTAACACTGAGCGGCTCCAAAGACTAAAACACAAAGCAACAGACAGCTGGTCCCCAACCCAACAATTTAGAATAATAACATCAGCTTCAATAACAACAGCAATATCAGCAGCAGCACCAACACTAATAACAACAACAACAGCAGCGGCAACAATAACAACAGTAACAATAACAACAGCAACAACAGCAGCAGCAGCAGCAACAGCAGGAACAATAGCAATGACAGTAACAAGTGCAACAGCAACAATAGCAGCAACAGTAACAACAGCATCAACAACAGCAACAACAACAGCAACAACAACAATAACAACAGCAACAACAAACATCAATAGTAACAACAACAGCAGTAGCAACAGCAACAGCAGCAGCAACAACAGCAACAACAATAAAAACAAAAGCAACAACAGCAGCAATAGTAATAACACCAACAGCAGTAGCAGCAGCAACAGCAACAGTAACAACAAAAGCAACAACACCAACAACAAAGATCCAAACACCTACTCAGCAAAGATGAGGCCAGAAATTCACATCAAGAAAGACTAAATTACCTAGCTCCAAATACCTAAATCCCAACATAAAAACACAAGCAACATGAATAACCAAGATAATATGTTTTCTTCAGAAATAAGCACCCTATTGTAATGTCTGCTGAGAAAAGCCACTTAACTGTTCCATGAGCCAGTGATTTCAAAGAAGCAGTTATAAACAGATTCAAGGAAATCAAAGAAGGTGTGAACAAATACTTGAATAAAGATTGCAAAAATACAAACTGCAGTAGTTTGAATGAGATGTCACCTTCATAGTCTTGGGCATTTGAATACTTGTTCCCTATTACTGACCCTGCACTAATCACTGCAGGCTTAGGAGATGTGGCCTTGCTGGAAGTAGTTTATCATTGCAGGATCTAAACAAGGAGTCCTCAAAAGATGGAACAGAAATGGCTGAGAAACATTTTTATAATGTTCAATTTCCTTTAGACGTCATGGCAGTGCAATTGCAGAAGCAAGGGTTGTGATGAGTGTAGGTCGAAACAAGATATTCAAGGTAATTTCTTACATTGAGTCCCTCCAGCAAAAAGTATGAGCTGTTTCAGCCAAGGAGTAACATGCAGACCGAAAAAAACCCCAAAACAAAACAAAACAAAACAAAACAAACAAAACAAACAAACAAACAAAAAACTCCACTCAGTGCTGGAGATTTAATGCATTCAGTGTGGCTCTAGACTTGGCCACTGATAAACATGTTACTTTATCCTCCAACATTCAATATTATAAAATAACTACTAAAATGTATGATCCTTTGTCTTCAGGGAGAGTAGGGATGATCTTGGAAAGGACTGGTTGACTTCGTAAGGATTCATTGTACATCCAGTATGCATAGATGAAGATTTCAAAGGAGAAATCAAATTATAGCCTATGTAAAAAGAGAGATGCAATTGGACACAGGTGATAGTGCTCAACTGCTACTGTTTCCCTCCATCAAAGGCAAAGCCACTCCAGTAGAAAGAACAGGAGGGCTTGAAAGTACTGGAAAAATCTGTGTTCTGGCAAACAGTTGTTAATGATCAGAGGCCAAAATTAAAATTGCAAGTAAATGGTATTGAAACAGAAGGTTTGGTGGATACAGGAGCTGATGTAACTATCATTTTAAAAAATTAATTCCAAAAATCGTAGAATTCAGAATGGCTATTTCAAGATGTTTATACTCACTTTCTAGGAATTAAAACGTTCTCTCAGATTCAAAATAACTACTTAGAGATTCCTTCATATGGAGATCAATCACACTGGCCAAGATGAAAGGCTACCATGCTATAACTGAGCCACAAACAGCCAAATATGCATTGACTTATCTAGAATAGATAGAGAACTCCATTTGCAAATGTGTGTTCTTTTTATATCTCATAAATGAAGTAGGTTAATAGGTTTAAAAACACTTAGGAATTGGCCTTAACTCCATGTTATGTTATGTTATGTTATGTTATGTTATGTTATGTTATGTTATGTTATGTTATCCAGTGAAAGGAAAAACAGCATGTCTGGGCACTGAATTCATTTGAATGTATGCACATCATTAGTATGATCCTCATGTCTGGAACTGGCCTCATGGTCTTAGCTGGCATTTTTAACTACTTTTTTCTCTCTCCTACCCATTATGTATTTTCTCCTGCCTCAGCAAGTAAAGGCTCTGTATATGGAGAAGTGACTCAGCCATTCATTTATTTACCTGTTTGGGCCATGTATTCAACCCTTCTGATTTGGTTTGTCTCATTTTCCCAATGAGCTTCATTACAGAATATGGTAATGCCAAGACACCCTAAAGGATCCCTGCAACTCCACACATCATAATCTCCTTTACCCTATTGCAGAGAAGCAGTATAATTCCACCCCCCCAACCTCGGTATTCTTGATCAACCAACACTAACATCTGTCTTAGCCTGTTGGATTAAAGGTATCAGAAACCCAAAGTGATGAGGGGGAAATCATTTTCCAATTCAGTGGAATGCATGTGCTTTCTTGTAGAAACACTCTCCTACCCCTGGGCCAAAACCAAGACTTCTGGCCAGCAGAGTGTATTCTAGTCATGGGGACAGGAAACTATATTTTTCTAGAGGTCATGGGGATGGTGTTGAGTGGTCCTATACCCATTTCCAACCCTTGAGTTCTAGACCTGTGAATTCTGGCTATAAGAGAAACAATGCTTTGTATTGGAGGCCATTTACAGCATATACAATCTTCTGGAGAACCTTTCCCCAGATCTTTCACCCTATAATAGACTACCTCTCCTCTGTCAGAGCAGCTGCTTGGCACAATGGGGAAGATGGTTTAAAACAGTAGGTTTCCTGAGCATGGCAACAGGATGCTTTTGAAACGGGTTGTTGCTCTGAATTTTCTTCTGCTAACTTGCTGTGTGTCTGTCGTCTCTGATAAGATGCTTCTTCCACTCTTTAGTCCATTTGTAATTGATTCTTTTGCCCACTCTGTTTTCATAGTTTGAGGTCTTTTGTAGCTTCCTGCTTCACATCTTCTTTTCAGTTTTACCTTTTATCCCTTAATTAGAAATGTTCGCCGAGCAAACACTTTAGCTTTGGTTCAGTGCACCTGACCATTATTATTTCGTGGACCATGATTTTTTTTCCCATCTAAAAGCTCTTCAGTGGTTTTCTTTGGGTTCAATAGTTTCTCTCTGCTATCTTGTAAATGCTGGCATTCTCCTGCTTCTCAGGACAAAGTATAACCTATTTTGAATCATTGCTCAGCAGATGAAGTTCCCATGTTTTTTTCTCTGTGGACATGCAGTCTTCAATCTTTTTTATAAATATTTAAAAATTTGTTTCATGTGTATGTGTTTGTGTAAGTCTATGCCAAATATATGCAGGTGCCCTTGGAGGCCAAAATTATCAGATCTTCTGGACCTGGAGTTACAGGTGGTTGTGAGCTCCCCAACATAGGTTCTGGGACTTGAACTTGATTCTTCTGCAAGAGTAACAATGGCTTTTAGGGACATTCAAAATTTTTTTTTTTTGCATCTGAGTTTTAAAATTTATATTCATTTTTGTGTTTGAGTGTGTGTATCTGCATGTGTGTGCATGTGTGTACATGAATGCACTCACATGTGGTAGCCAGAGGACACCTCTGAGTGATATGCCTCAGATACTGTCCACTTTTGTTCTGAGTCAGTCTCTCAGTGGCCTTGAAATCCTCATGTAAGCTACACTGGCTGCTGAGGGAAATCCCAGGAGCTGCCTGTCTCTGCTGTCCCAGCACAGAACTGTCAGTTGTGAGACAACACACCCAGCTTCTCTGAAGTGAATTCTGAGGGAAGAACTCAGGTTCTCCTGCTCCAGACAAGTGCTTCTTCACCTATTGAGCCCAGCGCCATCTTCTGTTTCTAATGCCTTACACAGATCACTCACTGAATACAAATGAAAGGAACCAGACCACTGACGTGCTTCTTTGGCACTTAGATTGGCTTAATGAACTTAGAGAAATATTCCTTATTTGGGAAGGTCTTGTGTGTGTGTGTGTGTGTGTGTGTGTGTTTGTGCATGCGCGTGTGCATAGTACATCTTATCTTCTAGCTCTAAACTACCTCCCCCAAATCTTCTTGATAGTCAAGGAATGATATGTTAGATTTTCTCCCTTTGAGAATTTATTTATACTGAAATTTTCATTTTGTATGAGATTATCTTTCAGATAAACTAATGTAAACATGCTGTTTTATCATGTTTATTTGAGTAAAACATTTTCCAGTAAGGATACTCATGTATCTTCAAGGCTCAGGCCCTATTGGGTCCATTGCCTAGAATTTTAGGGAGCTCAGGCCTGGGGGACTAAGAACAAGCTGATATCTGTCTTCTCAATGTTTCCAGCTAGGGTTTCTGACCCTTCTGTGTATATTGCCTTTCACTGCTTCCTCCCTATCTGCCTGTCTCTTCCTCCCTCCACACATAGAAACACATGTGTAAAGTGCCACTGTAAGCCGATGAATTTTGTGGTCTAAGTCATTTCTTCTTCTTCTTCTTCTTATTATTATTATTATTATTTTCTTAATCTTCCTCCCTCTTCTTTTCTTCATCTTTCTCTTCTTTTTCTTCTCCTTCCTCCTCCTCTTCCACCCCTTCTTTAATTAGTGTCAGAATATGAATATGAGTGTGTGCAAGTGTGTGTGTGTGTATGTGTGTGTGTGTGTGTGTGCGTGCTAGCATGTACATGCCACAGCACACATGTGAAGGAAAGAGACAACCTCAGAGGTCAATCCTCACCTTCGTCCTCATTTAAGACAGGAGTTCTTTGTAGTGAGAATTCTGGTTTCAAAAAAAACCCAGTTATATTATGTGAATGTTTTTGTTTTACTCCTAGGTGTGGAAATAAGAGGCTGCTTCATAGCAGGTGATTGTGATTTGCCTCATGCCCTAGCAGGGGTGTGATTTTTTTGCCAGCTGCAGATATTTTAATTGTGGGGACTCTGGAGAGGGTGTAAATGGGAGAGCCCTGAGAGGGCCTGTGGAGACTGCTGCTCCCCTGCTGCTTCTGGTTCATCCTCCTGTTGCATTTGATTGTCCTGAATTGATGGTTTGCCAGATTGCTGGAGAGTCTAGTGATGAAGACTGAAATTGCTGCAAGGAACCCAACATCTCTAAACATCAGAAAGTAAGTAGCCTATAGATTTCTATGCTATCTTTCTCCTCTACCCTTCCTCTCTCCTACCTAGTATTGAGGTTTGGAAGGGATTACTGTGGAATACATATTGGAAGGGAGGTGGAAAAATAAAACCCAATATTCTGCTGTGTAAGTCAAACTATGGCCCTTAAGCTTCTAGGGTTCTTCTGCCTTTGCTTCCAATCTTCCCATGGGATCTGGGGATTATAGCTATGGACTAGCATGTCTAGCCTTCTGAGGGCTCTAAGACTCTAAACTCATATCCTCTTGCTTGTATGGTAAGTACTTCACCAATTCAGCCATCTCCCCAACCCCTCTTCTCTTTCCTGCTTCTGTGTTTAATGAGTTTCACTGGGAATTCATGGCAAATTTTGATAAGGGGGAAATGAGTATGTAAATAGAAATGATAAATCATTTAGTGATAAATAAAATCAAAAGCAAATTGAATCTGGTATATTAATGAGACCTACAAATGTTCAAAAATTGAACATTAAATCTAGGACTGTTGGGTGGGGAGGGTAGCTCTGAATGACTAAGGTAAGAGGGTTTGTGTCTGGAGCAGAGGTCCAGGCTGGCAAGGGAGGAAAGCCTGAGCACACATGCCATGGAAGCCACCACCCAGTTCTGTGACACGCTTCTCTGTCACCTCCTGATTGGTCCCCACCCACTACTGCTCCAGAGGTAGAGATGATATTGCAGCTTCAAGCACTTTGTGGCCAACAGGACAGCTACCCTAGACCCACAAGAGCCAATAGAAAGCCTCCACATATATCCATCATTTATTAGAACCTAACAAAGCACTGTCTTTCCCGCCTCCAGTTAATCATCACAGGGTTCATCCCATCCCAGGCTTAAGTGCAGAGAGGGCATTTTGGCAAAAAGGATCATCCCTGAATTCAAGTCTGGATCTTCATCACACAATCTTCCTACATCCATTCCTTTCAAATCCTCAGAAGATTGATTTTTCTGGCTAGGGAGATGTGTCAGTGGGTGAGGTGCTTGCTATGTAAGCATGAGAACTTGAATTTGGATGCCTAAGGCACTTGTAAAAATGTCAGTGTATCCATGACTATCTATAATTCATTGTATTGGAAATGGGGCCATAGATCTTTGGCCAGATTGCTCACCAGGTTCAGAGAAACTCCATGTCTTAATAAATAGGAGGGAGCTGAATGGAGGAAGGCATTCTGGTCTCCACAATCAAACACCCATGTGCAAACTCACCAGCACATGCACATGAATGTAGACCCTAACACGCATACACCACGCATTATCACACCAACAAACAAAACCGAACTAACCAAACAAAAATCGCACTGCTCTACAAGGTTTAGCTTGGTGGTGCATCGTGAGCCAGCTGGAGCCCTCTGGACTGGGCCAGCTGCAGACCTACCTCATGCTTGCCCAGGGCCTTATTACCTAATCACAGGATGCTATCAAATATTGTGGATGCTGGTGACCTAGTGCCCTGTCTTTTCGTTGTCAATTCACTGAGGCAGGCATGAGCATAATGTATCCTCCTGTCTCCTGCCATCCAGTGTAGGCCAGGCTGCAGGCAATGGTAGGCTAGAGATGGAAAGAGCCACAGGACAGAGATCATTGTCTGTCAGCTTACTGATGTTCACATGCTCAGTGTTTGTTAAATGAAAGACTGACTGGGGGTAGAAATCAATACACATTGTGGTTAGGACTAAAAAGAGCAAGCGAGGGAGGCTGACGGGAAAGAATGCCCTTTCATTTCAGACCATGTAAACACGTCCTTTTGAAGAGCGGCCACTTCCTACCTGGGCTCTGTTCCCAGAAGTCACCACCTGCAGGCTTTCCGTTTTATGGACATCCGGAATAAGCTAGCACAATTCCATTCTATTGCTCCCCTACCCCAACAGGTGACTATTTGTCATGTCACATGGGAGAGGAGCCTATCCTGGCTGGGAACACATCCATCCAGAGAGTATGCTTCTAAGCAGAGAGAGAAAGAGCCACACAGGCCAAGAATGTACCCTGCCATCTGCCTCCCAGACAGAGGCAGGCTGATCAGCCACATGCTGAGCAAGTTACACGCCCCTCCCTTATCTGGGAATGTCTTTGGGACCTTCCAAAAACCTGCCTTCAACTGGAAACAAAATTTATAGTGTCCTTTAGTGTAATCTGAGGGTCTCATGACCTTGAGCCCACTTACTCATGCCAGAGCACCTCCTCCTACCTACTCCCTCACAAGGAACCTTAAAAGAGCATGTTTGGCTTTGCTGGGGTGGGCCAAAGCTTTATGTCATCCCTGTCCCTCTTTGCAGTTCACCCTAACAAACCCCATTGCCTGAAGCTCAGTACAGAACTGTGACAATCTTTGGAACTGGGTGGCTCTCTAAATCTAACTCTAGTCTTCTGCAGAGTACCCACACCCCTGACACAGTACAACTGCCAAAACATTCCGATCTTAGCAGCAGACCTTTAAACTGTGTGACCATCTCTGTGAAGTTAAGGTTCACAGTTTAGAAAGGAAGCCAAACTGCATAGCAGTAAACTATGCACCATTGTTTACCATCTCGCCATTCATGCCACAAGACTGCGGCCTAGAGAGGTTAGCCACTGTGTTTGTTTACTTCTCCTGTTACCATGACAAAATGCCTAGGTCAAGAAACTTAAAGTAGAAAGGTTTATTTTGCTCATCATTCAAGAATTCATGGAAGGCAGAAACGAGAGGACAGCTGATGACATTGTATCTTTCGGTAAAGGAATGAAAGATGGACAGGAAGTGGGACCATGCTATAAAGCAAGACCAACCCCCCAGTGATTCACCTCCTCCAGCAAGGTGCCATCACTGTGCTGGTTTCTTGTCAGAAATCAGAGAGACCTGACAAGAGAAAACCTCAATGGAGGAGCTGCCTCCATCAGAGAGGCCTATGGGTAATTATGAGGGGCATTTTCTTGATAAGGACTGATGGTGGAGACCCCAGATCACTGTGGGTAGTGTCACCCCTGCACTGGTGGTTCTGGACGCTATAAGTAAGCAGGCTGAGTAAACTGTGCGGAGCAAGGACAATGTTTCACAAAACTGAGCTGTGGGTAAGCTTGTAGGGCATTTTCTTGATTACTGGTGGCTGGAGGAGGGTCCAGCCCTCTGTGGTACCTCCCCTGGGCAGGTAGTCCTGAACAGAATTAGGAAGCAGCTTTAACAAGTCACGTGAACCAGCCAGCAAGCAGCTTCCCTCTATGGTTTCTGCTTCCGTTTCTGCCTCTAGTTTTTTGCCTTGAGTTCTCGTAATGACTTCCCTTAATGGTAGACTATGTCATGGATGAGTAAACCCTTTCCTACCCAAGTTGCTTTTGGTCACCATGTTTTTAATCACAGCAAAAGGAAACAACTAGAACTGTATCCTAAAGTGTCTCTACCAAACCTTCTAGGAGTGATCAAACACACAAGTTCAGGGGGAACATTTCACATTCAAATTTCAGAAGTCACTAACAGGACCTTTCTTCCCCAAAGGACTGGACTGCCACCTGCTAAATATAGTAATAGCCTGGGTGAGAGAATGAGCTCAGAGTAGATGGTGACAGAAGTGCCTGCTGTGGAAGAACAGGGTTGACCTAGCGAAATGGCTATGACAGCTCAGGCCACGTTCAGAGGCAAGCGCTCATTCAGCCCCCATCATGAATCCTCACCATGAACCAGATGAATGGCAGGTTCTTCCTGGACTCAAAACTCAAGTTAAATTCTGAAACAAAGCAAAATACAAACAACAACAAAAAAACAAAAACAACAATAGGTTGAGGTAGGTAGTCATCCAGAGATTAGTATTGGTATTGGTATTGGTACTGGTAATTTGTATTAGTATTCATATTCATATTCGTATTCGTATTAGTATACCTAGATCCCACAAAAATGGTATAGGACAAAAAGGCTTTGTAGAACTGTGGTCTGGACCATAGCACTGGAATGGATGGCCCTGGATCACCCAGGAAGTCCAGACTGATCACAAAAGTCCTTGGGGCTGAGACCCTTTTTAAAATTTACTTATTTATATCCCAAATGCTGTCTCTCTCAGTACCCCCTCACAGAATCCCTCCCTCCAAGTCCCTCCTCTTTGCCTCTGAGAGGGTGGGCCCCTCCCTGGATATCCCCCACCTTACTGCATAAAGTCTGCAGGATTAGGCCCATCTCCTACTGAGGCAGGACAAGGCAGCCCCCTGCTATGTATACTTATATACGCCAGGGTCCAGATCCTATTTGCTCTTTGGTTTGTGGCTCAGTCTCTGAGAGCTTCAGGGATCTCTGGGATACTGTTGGTCTTCTTGCAGAGTCCCCATCTCTTTCAGGTCATTTAACTCTCCCCCCAACTCTTCCATAAGGGTCCCTGACTTTTGTCCAATGTCTGGCTGTGGTTATCTGTACCTGTTTTAGTCAGCTGCTGGGTAGAGCCTCTAAGAAGACAGTTATGCCAGGCTCCTGTCTGTAAGCATTGCTATACTTACATTATCATATCATCAACAGTGTCAGGGATTGGTGCTTGTTTATGGGATGGACGGAAACCCTTTCTTAACTGTAGTCATAAGGATGAAACATGGCAAAAACCAAACATTTTTTCTGAGAGTTGTGGGTGGGTATGGGACTTATGATAATCTTAATGTCAATTGGATGGGGTTTAGTGTCACCATGGAAACAATCTCTGGGCATGTCTGGTGAGGGAGTTTCTTGATTAGATTAAATTAAATGGGGTAGAAAGATCCTAACTGTGGGCAGCATTGGCTTGGGCCAGATGCTTGTACTGGAGAGAGAGAGAGAGAGAGAGAGAGAGAGAGAGAGAGAGAGAGAGAGAGAGAGAGAGAGAGAGAAGCACCAGTGTGCATCTCTTTGTGTTTGGCGACCACAGATGTGACCCAGGATGCAGTGTGACTTCCTGCTTCACACTCCTGCTGCCCTGCTATGCTGTCTGTACCCTCCACCCATGAGCAGAGACTGTCCAGGGTTTGGTTGTTTTGTTCGTAGAGACTTTGTTGTTGCAATTGGAAAAGTTGCCAAAGCATCCTTGCTGAGTTTGGAGAAAATAAAACACCCCTCACCTGAGCTGAGTTCATTCCTCCAACCTCAAGGGACTGAATTCTGCCAGGACCCAGGAATCTGCTCCTCCCAGCCCAGTGCCTCTAGGTAGGAAAGCAGCCCTGTGGATACCTCCACCTCAGTGATCTTAACCAACATTGGATTTGTGGGTGCCAAACTGGAAGACAAGTTGGAGTTCCTTCAATCCATTCCAAATGTAATAGTCTGTGTAAGCAACAGTAAAAGATCGAGCTAAGAGACTAAAGGTTAAAGGCTGGGGTTAGCCGGGCCCAGGCAGAAGTAGGGAAATAGACTATAAGCAGTCAGGGGATTTTGACACATTGGCTGGGAGCTGGAGTTCAGCATCTGTGTACTAACACCGGGCATGGCAAAAGGGCTGTGGTTGCTATATGGAAAAGCAGGCTTGCTGAAACGCCTACCTTACTCCTGCCCTGTTCTCTGCTGTGGCTAGAGGAGAGACTCAAAAGAAAATATACATTTCTATGAAATGGGCATGGGGCTGCAGCACAGCTGACAGAGGGGCTTCCTAGAGAACACAAAGTCCTGGCTTTCTCCAAGCACCACTTCGGCCAGAGACAGGGGCACATGCCTGCCATCTCAACACTGGGGAGGTAGACGAGGGAGGATCAGTTCAAAGCCACCCTTGGCTACCAAGCAAGTTTGTGGCCACCCTGGATTCCATAAGACTATAAGACTCCCGTCTCAAGACAAACAAAAGAAACAGGATCCAGCAGGGATCAAATCCAAGGACTGAGGTTGGGCCAGACCTTCTCTGGCCTTTCTGCCCAAGGGGCTGATTTGTTTGTTTGGTCACTTTGTTTTGGTTTTTGAAACTGTGCCTCACTACATTGCTCTGGCTGCCCTGGAACTCATACCTGAGGCTGTTCTCAAACTTATAGAACCAAATGGCAACCAACAGATGGGGAAAGGATCTTCACCAACCCTAAATCCGACAGAGGGCTAATAGCCAATATATACAAAGAACTCAAGAAGTTAGACCCCAGGGAACCAAATAACCCTATTAAAAAATGGGGTACAGAGCTAAACAAAGAATTTTCACCTGAAGAACTTTGGATGGCTGAGAAGCACCTTAAGAAATGTTCAACATCATTAATCATTAAGGAAATGCAAATCAAAACAACCCTGAGATTTCACCTCACACCAGTCAGAATGGCTAAAGTTAAAAACGCAGGAGACAGCAGGTGTTGTCAAGGATGTGGAGAAAGAGGAACACTCCTCCACTGCTGGTGGGATTGCAAGCTGGTACAACTACTTTGGAAATCAGTCTGGCGGTTCCTCAGAAAACTGTACATGACACTTCTGGAAGACCCTGCTATACCTCTCCAGGGCATATACCCAGAGGATTTCCCAGCATGCAATAAGGACACATGCTCCACTATGTTCATAGCAGCCTTATTTATAATAGCCAGAAGCTGAAAAGAACCCAGATGTTCCTCAATGGATGAATGGATACAGAAAATGTGGTATATTTGCACAATGGAATACTACTCAGCAATTAAAAACAATGAATTCATGAAATTCTTAGGCAAATGGTTGGAACTGGAAAATATCATCCTAAGTGAGGTAACCCAATCATGAATGAATACACATGGAATGCAATCACTGATAAGTGGATATTTATTAGCCCAGAATCTCTGAATTCTCAAGATACAATTAGCATATCAAATGATACCCAAGAAGAGGGAAAGAGAGGGCCCTGGTTCTAAAAAGAGTTGATCCAGCATTGTAGGGGAGTACCAGGACAGGGAAATGGGAGGGGGGTGATTTGGAAATGGGCGGAGGAAAGAGGGCTTATGAGACCGATGGGGAGGGGGGAACCCGGAAAGGGGAAAGCTTTTGAAATGTAAACAAAGAATATAGAAAAAAAGAAAAGAAAAGAAAAGAAGAAAAGAAAAGAAATTTGTCTACCCCCCCACCCCCGGCCCCGCCCCAGTACTGACCCGGGCCCTCCCCGAGCCCCAAACCCCCCTCCAGCACCCTGCCTGGGTTAAAGGAATGCACCACCACACCTTACTCACTGTGCTAAGTTTAAGGCAGCAGTTCTCAGCACTAGGTATACATTGCAAACATTCGGAGAAGTCAGAAAGTAAAATCCTGGTGGCTGCTGTTATGCTTTCAAGAGACTGTGGCTACTTGTTCTTGCCTGTGATTCATTCATGGACATGTGTTTTAGTAGGATGGGGCCTCACTTACATGCAACCATAGTATAGACATCTTCCCATACATGTCTGATCCGTGGGCCCTACGTAGATTGGCATACGCTGACCGTTGGAGGCCAGTGTGGGAAAGCTGAAAAGGGTACAGAAGTTGGAGAGAGGAATCAATCCAAAGAGCAGCAGGTTGGAAGGAGTAGGATAGACAAGGGGAGATTGGGAAAAGGCGGCAAGCCAGCAGACAGAGGCTGAGGCAGAGCCACCCTGTACATCTGCCTGATGCAGGTTACAGCAGAGGCAGAGCCACCCCACACCCAGCACTCCTGCCTGCTGCAGCAGAGAGATATCTTGAATTGTCCCCTTGCCTTCCCTTTTACAGCCCCCTCTTTCCTTCAAAGGACCCCATCTTTTGGTCTGGCTTTGATCCTGCTATTCCATATGTCTTAGTCAGGGTTTCTATTCCTGTACAAACATCATGACCAAGAAGCAAATTGGGCAGGAAAGGGTTTATTGAGCTTACACTTCCGCACTGCTGTTCATCACAAAAGGAAGTCAGGACTGGAACTCAAGCAGGTCAGGAAGCAGGAGCTGATGCAGAGGCCATGGAGGGATGTTCCTTACTGGCTTGCTTCCCCTGGCTTGGTCAGCCTGCTCTCTTATAGAACCCAAGACTACCAGTCCAGAGATGGCACCACCCACAAGGGGCCCTCCCCACTTGATCACTAATTGAGAAAATGCCCCACAGCTGGATCTCATGGAGGCATTTCCCCAACTTCTTTCTCTGTGATAACTCCAGCCTGTGTCAAGTTGACACACAAAACAAGCCAGTACACCATAGAACATCCTAGTCTGAGCTTGACCTCCTATCTGACCTTGATTGTGTGTACTTGTATGCCTCCCTGGGCACTGGAAAGTTCCAGACTCTATATGCCTCCCCTTTGGGAGCAATTGGGAATGGTTTTCACACTATTTTCTGTTGAGAACCACACATTTTGAGTCTCTAGAAAGAATGGACTATTTAGAGAAACAGCTAACATAGGCAAAGCTCCCATGTTTGTACAGTTTGGAGAGGCACAATCTTATCGCTCTGTCTTATAGCAATTTAGAAGCACTCAAGCCGTCAGCTTTGCATATCTATTCCCCTGTGCACTGTGGTGGTTTGAATGAGAGATGTTCCCTATACTTTGGGGCATTTGACCACTTGGTCCCAGCTGCTGCTGGTGTTTTGTGGATTTAAGTGGTACCACCTTGATGCAGCAAGTATGGCACTGGAGTTGGGCTTTGAGATTAAACCCTCCCCAGACTTCCAACTCACCCTGTGCGTCTTGCTGTCAGTTGGGAGTGTGAGCTCTCAGCTTCTGTATTCTGTGCCTGCTATATTCTGTCATGCTTCCTCACTACAATGGATTCCTAACCTCCTGAAACTGTGAGCCCAAATAAACTCTTCTGGAAGTAGCCTTGGTTATGGCACTCTATCATTAGAGTTCAACCTAAAATCTAATATACCTGAGAGTGTCAGAGATGTGGACCCATGTGCTGGCATGTTCCTCTATACCTGTGACACAGGGCCGACGGACCAGCAAACTGGAGACTTGTAATGGGAAAGCTGAAAGCACAAATTACCAGTTGCCACAGTGAATTTCCAGACAGGGAAAAAAATATATATATATAATGTAAGGTCATCTCTCCAACAAACAGTACCACAAAATATGATTAGGTCTCAGAACCCTAATCATAAACCCTAGAAATCCTCACAGATTATCACTGATGTGGAATTTTCAACATTAGGAGATTCAAACTTCAGAGAGGATCACCCAGCAAGTTAAAAATCATATGATGTTTCCACAGATCCACATTGTTTAAGATGCTCCCTGGGTCTCTACTTCTGGGATGTCAGTGTTCAGTGGTCCCTAGCCCACCTTTCTTCCCACATGTACTGCACTGTTTTCTTTGAGTGGGCAAAGCTGTGTGTAGGAGGTCATCTTCCCAACCTCCTATGGCTCCTCTGGGCTCTGCAGGCTGATCTGTGGCGGAGCTTGTGACAAGATTGCAAGAGAGAATGTTGTGTCCCGATCATTACTCCTGATTGTAGAAAAGAGTAAGGGTTCCCTTCATGGGTGGGCAATGCTGTTTTCCATGACAGGGGTTATAAAACAAAAATCTTTGGATATGTCTCTGGAGTGAGGAACCTTGGGAGCATATATGGTCAAGATACATTATGTACATATACAAAATCATCAGTGAATAAATAAAAATATCTTTTAAAACCCCACAGGAGACAAAAAAGCGCTTAGGATTCACTTCTGATAAGCTGAGTGAACAGAAGCTTTGAGACTGTGAACAAGGAAGTGTCAGGTGTTGGAATCCTGGCTGGGGAGGACGGTGACAGGAATCACTCTGGTCAGAGTTGTCCCTGGCTTCTCTTTGCCTGACTATAGAGCTCATGTGCATCCCGTGGTAAAGGGACTCTAACTGAACCACAGGCTAGAGCTAGACCTGAGACCTGAGGTGCTATTATACTTCCATCAGGGATGTCCTGTCAGTCCTGCTTTGTATCCCTGCCTGCTTTGTATCCTGCAACAACTGTAATTTGTTGAAGTTACAGTGGCTCCTAAATGCACTGAGCAGTACAGAAGTCACACACGGAAGGCTGCTCATACCCCTAAAAAAAACACTAAAACATAGCCAAGTTCTCAGTCCTGGCAAGGGAACCCTCGGTTCTGAGGCTACCCAGGCAAAACACTGAGCTTCATGGCACATTCCTGTAACCTCAGAACCGAGCGAGTGGGTAGAGTAATGCCTCGAGGGTTCCCTAACCAGGAGTAACCAGCACTGACTAAGTTAGGGCCAGCTAACCTAGTCAAAACACTGTATTCTATTTTTATTGAGAGGCCCTGTCTCCAAAATATGATTGGTAGAAGCTGACCTATGGTCTCTACACACACACACATGCACACATGAGCATACATAGATACACATGTACATACATGCCCTTAATTTCCCCCCCCCCACATAGACACACCCTACAAGAAAAATAGAATCTGAGTTTAACATGATTTTAAGCAGCAAAGATTAATACACAAAATTTAAGTGTAGTTCTGTAGCTATCAATAAGCAATCAGGAATGAAAATAATTTCCTTTATGATAGCAAGAACAGTAAAAGCATGCTTTGCAATAAGCCTAACCAAAGAAACACAATAGATGTGCATTAAAAAGAACAAATTATTGATGAAAGGAACTAAACTCAGGCTGAGTAAGTGGAACGAGATCTGTTTGCATAAATTATGAGATTTAATACTGCTAGGGTGGCTATGCTGTTTAGGCTGATCTGCTGATGCAATAGAATAACTTTTAAAATTCTGCTGCTCTGAGGCTGGAGAAATGATTAAGCAAACAGGAACAAGCTCCGCTTTTACAGAGGACTCAGGCTTTGTTTCCAGTACCCCTGGAGTGTTGCACAGTAACTCCAGGGGATCTGATGCCCTCTTCTGGTCACTGCTGAAAACTACACTCACATGTGTGCTACCTGCACCCACCCCCACCCACCCACCCACCCACCCACACACAGTTAAAAATAAAAGCAATTCTTAAAAACATTCTAATGGTCATTTTTATTCTTGAAAGAATACATAAGTTAGCATCAAATTTAGCCAAGAAATCCGAGGTAAACAGAAATAAATCATGTGTTTTGGTGTGACTGACTTTGGACAATGAGGACAAGATCAGTAGGCAGAGAAAAATTATAATCTTTCCATCAATAACCAAAAATAAGTGGAATAACTAGATATCTAGATGTGGATGATGCATCCAGATCTCTACCTTATACTGTATGGGAAAATCAGCTCAATAGACCTTAAAGTAAAAATGGGAGCATAAGGCTAAAATCTTAGAAAATTATCAATGTCAAATCTTACAGCCTCCAACAGGGCAACCCCTCCTCTCTTCTGAGCAACAGCAAACATGTATTCACGTGATCAATTATACATATATATGTCTTATCTAAAGATAAGAATATTCTGTATCCTAAGCTATGATGCTCCATTTTCATAAGCACTATGTTTTTATTTCATATTATATATTTGTAGCCTTAAAAGCTGGAAAGAAATCATCACCAAAGACAGACTACTTTAGAAGCCTGTCCATCACTGCAGGGGACATCGTCATTAAGTAGAATCGTTATCATTGCTTAAACCACTCCATTCTCAGTTTCAAATACGTTTCATAGTAAAATTACTTAGGAGTAAAGTCCACCAACAATTTGCAAGGAAACTCAAACGACTGCAGAGAGGAGCTGAATATTTTAATTTTATCCTGAACTTTACTCTTCTAGAAATAAGGCTAATAAAACACTGCATTGGTCATGATGAGTGTACTTTTATAGCCAAATTTTAATTTAATTGCAATTAATATAAATATGCTTGCAGTTCACATGATGGGTATTTTTAATTAAAAGTTTTAAAATTAAAATATAATCACATCACTCTTCTTCCCTTCCCTTCTGAAACTCCTCCCATGGTCCTTCCTCATTCCCTTTCAAACTGACAACCTTTTTTCATTGATAATTATATATGTGTATATATATATATGCAAAAATATATAAATACAGCTTGCTAAGTATGTTTACTGTGTCTTGTGTGTTTAAGGCTTCAGGAAGGACACATTGCATTGGATAACCAGTCAGGGTGTCATCCCTGGGAAAGGCCAAGTCCTCTCTTTTCAGCAACCATTAACTACCTGCAGTTCTTTGTCTAGGAGTGCTACTCCATACACTTTCCCCCTTCACTGTTAATCTGCCTGTTGATAGGACCATTGTTCTGGTCTTCTCTGGACAGTTAGTGTATCATGAGTGTAGCTTCCTGGTAATTTTTAGGAAACAATGTTACAACAGAGATCCTGAGCCTCTGGCCCTTGCAATCTTTCTGTTCTCTTTTTCCCATTTTCCATGAGCTTTGAATACACACATTGTGCTGTAGATCTATCCAGTGGGGCTGCCCCTCCACCGTGATCTGTTGATCTCTGTGTTATGACCTGTTGTGGATTTCTGTAACGGCTGCTGCCTGTTGTAAAGATAAGTTTCTTTGACGAGGGGTAAGAATGATACTTAGCTGTGGGTGTAAGGATAAATATTTAGAATGTAGTTAGAATTTATGCTGGTTTAGCAAAGTGATGGCTCTAGATTTTCCTTCAAGATCTATGACTTAGAGGAACAACAATAAAAAAATCAGTTCAAAGCAGTGAAGGTATAGAATCACTTATAGGCCAGAACTGTGCAATGGTCTTTGGCCCTAAGGAAAGCTGTTGCTTAGAGACAAAAGGGGAGCAGCATGCCTGGCTTTTTAAGCAGTCCTGCAGAGACAGGGAGGTGGAAACTGCTGCTGACCCCCCAGAACTCCCAGGAGCCAGGCCCGGGAAGGTCTTATCTGAGCAGAGAGCTCAGGGAGCCCATTAGCTCCAACAAGGACCTAAAACAATCCCCATGAAATGCAGGAGGAATAAGTCGAGCAGGTGCAGAAAATTATAAGGCACAAGAAAGTTCAAAAAATAATAATAAGAAGAAATAGAACATGTTCTTATATTTTTGGTTGTGAGCCTAGCCTTTAACAGCTGAGCCATCACTCCCTCCACGTTTTCTTAAGGGATCTAAGAAAGGTATTAAACCCAGAGAGGGAAAGGTATGGAGGGACAGAGAAAAGAGAAGGAAGGCATCTGGAGATATGGTTTCATTGGTAAGTGTAGAAGTAGGGTCTGGTTCTTCCTCCAAGCCCCATGCTTCCAGAAATGACTCAGACTCAAAATATATTTATAAATACCTTGGCCATATAGCTAGGCACCTTTCTCATTAGATCATAATCTAAATTAATCCATTTATTTTAATCTTCATTCTGCCACATGGCCTGTGTTTACACACCATGAGTTTGTCTCATTACATCATCCCCCAGCAAATTTCCCAGAATCCTTTCTGCCTCCCGGATGTCCCGCCTCCTATTTCCTGCCTAGGCTTTTTAATTGACAGGCGATGCATCTATACAATACACAAGATAGTCTCTCTCGACAAGTAAGAATGCTTGCCTAGTAAGTACAAGACCCTGGATTCAATCACCCAGCACCACACAAAACCTGCATGATCCATAACACCAGCACTCAGGAGGCAGAACAGCCAAGAGCTTAAGATCGGCCTTGGCTCCACAGCGATGAGGCCAGCATGGGATCCGTGAGAGTCTGTCTGAAAAAAATAAAAGACCCAGCTAAAGGGAAGGTGTGGGGAGGGGACCACTGCAGGGAAATAATGGGGATACGATGACTGAATTTTATGCAAAAATAATTGAAAGCAAGTTTGGAACTTCGTGTCAAAAATTTTAAGTAGACATCCCTTTTTATAAAAAGAATAAAATAAATGAATGATCAATTATGACCAAGAAGGCATAAATAACATGAGTGTTTCTATGTCCATTCAATAAATGATCTTAGTAATTTAAAATAAGATTTCTTTGTAGACTGACCTGTGAATTTTTCTAAGGGGGGGGGGGGAGGGAGGGAGAGAGGGAGGGAGAGAGAACATTGTGTGTAATGCCTAAAATCCTAGCACTCAGTAGGCCGAATGAGGAGAATCTCAAGTTCAAAGTCACCTGGGTACATAGCAGGATCCTGTCTCAAAAAAAAAAAAAAAAAAAAAAAAAAAAAAAAAAAAAAAAGAGAGAGAGAGAGAGAGAAAAGAAGGGAGAGAGGGAGGAGAAAAGGCAAGACTTGAGGGTGGAAAGGTCTCCGTGGATAAAATGCTTGAGAACAGGAGTTTCCCAGGCCTCACAGTGAGTGGCGAGGCCCCTACGCTCAGCATTCAGAAGGCAGAGACAGGATCACTGGCGAGCTAACCAGAAGAGCTGGACGTACTGAGCCTTGTGCTCACCAAGGGACCCTGATTCATCAGTAAAGCCAAGAACGGACACCAGTGTCAACGTCAGGCCTGGCCTCTCCTTATATGTGCCCACTGTGTCCACACACATGAACACACACACACTCACTCACACACACACACACACACACACACACACACACACACTTATTTTATTTAAAAAAAAGGAAATTTAGTCTCACAAGAATTCTATCCAAACTCAATTTATAGAGTTAACAAATATCTAGATGTCAAAATCTGACAAAACCACAAAACATCTCATTAAACTTTCTTGTATATATATGGACATAAATGTCTTAAGCAAAATATTTTGCAGTTGAAACTAATAATGTATGTTTAAAAATATACTGCATAGCGACCAAATTGGACTTATTCCAGAAATTGGAGTTTACTTAAACACTTTTTTTTTTAATGTAGCTTACCACATTTGTAAAAAGATGTTTGCTTAAAAAAAAAAAACATGTTCAGCTCAAAGGTTCATGATTTTTATAGAATGTAACAGCTATTTATTTATTTAAATGAATTTTTAAATTAAAATAGAATTAACTAACTTTCCCCTTCCCTTTTCTTCTTCCATCCATGCTGAGAATCTTCCCTCAAAACCTTTCCATGGCATAAGGATACACTCTAGAACGCTGTACTAAATTATACTGGTCTAGTGAATTTTGTGTCAGGGGACTCTTTTGTTGGCTCCATGACATCACTAGCCCTGGGAGGCTGGCTAAATCTCTAATACCAGGCATGAGTTTCCTCCTGATTAATGGGCCTCAAGCCCACTAGACAGCTGCTGGTGACCATCATCAAGTGAGTATCACTTTCTGCATCTTTACAGATGTTTACCAGGCTGGCCATTGTCAGGGTTTATGGATGCCACAGCTGGGGGTGTGTAGTTACTTCCAACCCTTGGCAGTTTATGTTATATTGTCTGGGTCTAAGAAAACTAGGCTGTAGGAAGTAGGTTTTTAAATTGCATCTGTCTTGAATCACCCAGTACCTGTGTCTTAAGTGTTCACTGTCTTCAGTAATCACAGCCCATCTTCAGCCTCTTGGAGTCAACCAAGGCTACAACAACAGTTCCTAGTGTTTTGGGGCTCACCTGGACTACCCAAGTCAAGTGTATGAAAGTGAGATATTCTTAGTCTGCATTCTTGTGGGGATCATTGTCAGTTCAAGTGGCAGCACATCCTTTAAGACGTGTCTTCTTGATTCTTTAGCTTTATAGAAGAGTAGGTCCCAGTCGTCAATGTTTTGCCTTAAATCCTGGAACCCTGTTCAGAAAGTCCCTTCCTATACCTATGTCTTTTATGGTACTACCATGTTTTCTTCTCTCAGTTTTAATGCTTTAGGGTTCAAGAAGATGTCTTTGAGCCAGTTCAAGGGTGATGGATATAGACCCAAGTTCATTCTGCAGGATGCGGACATTCAGTTTTCCCAGGACCATTTTTTGAAAATGTTGTCTTTTCTCCACTGTGTGTTTTTAGGCCCTTTGTCAAATATCAGATGTATGTAGTTGTGAATTTTCACATTTGGATCTTCTGTTTCATTCCATTGGTCTACATGTCTGTTTCGTGCAAGCACAATATTGTTCTTATTACTGTAGTTCCATAATATATCTTGATGTCTGGAATAGCAATTCTTTCAGAATTATTATTTTGTTCAGGATTGCTTTGGTATCTGGAGTCCAGATACAGTCCTAATTCTGTATCAATTTTTAGGATTTTTTTCTATTTCTGTGAGGAATCTTGTGGGTATTTTGATTTGTATTACATCTAATCTATAAATAGATTTTGATAAGATCATAATTCTTCTGATCCATGAATGTGGGGTATATTTCTTGATACTTTTCTTCAAAGATTTGAAGTTTTCATTGTAGATGTCTTTTACTTCATTGGTTGGGTTTATTAAAGATATTTTGCTGTTATTGGTGCTATTATAAATGGGAATGTGTATGTGATCTTTTCCTCAGTGTGATATATATATATATATATATATATATATATATATATATATATATATATATATATATATATATATAAGCTTCCTTTTAGCTGAAATTGTTGTTTCTAGATGTTTTCTGGTGGAATGTCTGGAATCTCTTAGATATGATGTCATAGAATCTGAAAATATGGATAGTTGGACAGTTTTTCTGTTTGTATTCCTTTAATTTGCTTCTCCTGCCTTTTGCTCTGGCTGGGACTTGCAACACTACAGCGAAAAGAAGCAAGGATCATGGTAAGCCCAGACTTCCTGACTTCAATGGGGCTGCTTCTGTCTTTGGATAATATTGAATTGGGCTTTTCATCTATAGCCCTTATTATGTTGAGGTATGTTTACTCCAGTAGCACTTTCTCTAGTATCATGAAAAGTATACTGGATTTTGTCAAAGGCCTTTTTTTCCTGTATCTATTGAGATTATCACATTTTGGCCTTTATGTTGTTTATGTGATTATTATATTTAATGATTTCCATATGTTGAACATGTCCTGTATTTCCATGCTAAAGCCAAAGTGATTGTGGTAAATGATCTTTGTGAGATGTGTTTCCTAGCGTTTTATAATGGACTTTTTAGCTATATTTATCAGATATATAAAGGTTTTTTTTTTTTTTTTGCTGTTGTTCATTGTGGCTTTGTTTCATTTAGGTGTTAGAATAATTCTGGCTTCATCAATGACTGAGGAGTGACCCATCTCCCTCTCTCTCCTTCCTCCCCCTTCCTTTCCCTCTTCTCTCTCTCTCTCTCTCTCTCTCTCTCTCTCTCTCTCTCTCTCTCTCTCTATCTATCTCTCTCTCTCTCTCTCTGTTCCTTCATTCTTTCTTTCTTGTTTTATTTTAAGAGTTAAAGGGTTGGTTGTTGTAGTTCTTTGAAAATATAGTAGAATTCTGTTATGACGCCATCTAAGCCTGAACTTCTTTTTAAAGTGAGACAGCTGTTCTTTTTTTTTTAATTTTATTTTGTTTTGCTTTCTTCTGTTACAACTTCATATTATGGATCCATTTAGGTTGTTGGTCTCTTCGTGGTTTAACTTTGGTAGTTTGGATGAGTCAAGAAATCCAACTCTTCTGTATTTGTTAAGGTTTGTTTTGTTACCCAGCATGTGGTCTTTTTGAAGAACCTTCCTGTGATTGTGAGTAGAATGTATATTCCTTGGTATTTAGGTTAATGTAAGATGTCCTTTGAGCAAAGAAAGTATAGTGTTGAACCCCCTGAAACTATTGTATTGGGTTTGTATTAATCTATGTCTTTAATTGTGTTTGAATGCTTCTAATAAACTTGGGTGCACCAAGGTTTGGTGCATATGTTTAGTATTGTAATATCCCTTTGAGTAATGTACTTCTTGATTAGAATGAGGAACCCTAGTTTAAGATCTGTTTAATCAGCTTTCAGATGATGGGTTAGTTTGTTTTTCTACTTCCCCAGCATTTCCCTCAAAGGTCACTGTATTCATACTGTGGGTTGTTGACAAGTCATGTAATAAATACAGAGCTGAATAAAGTGACAAAGATAAATCACGATCTGAAAACTGGATTCAATGAGGACAAAAACCATTGACGAAAACATAAGCTGAAAAGAGAAAGGAACTGAAAGACTCAGCATCCCATTAGAAAACCCAGGGAGGCAGAAGACAGGTGATCAGTACCTGAAGATAAAGTAGAGGATCTAGATGAAATAATCAAAGAGTATGAAAAATGTTTAAAAATCACAGGAAAGGGACACACAAGGAATGTGAGGTACCATGAAAACAAGTCTTTGAATTAGAGACAGAGATGAGGTAGAAGAATCCCAGGGCAAGTGGCATCACCGTATCTTTACAAAATCATAGATGAAACTGCCTTTGGGGTAAAGAAAAAAAGAGAATCAAGAATAATCCCAGCTAAAAAAGTTTAAAAAAAAGTAAACAACCCACAGAATATTATAATTGAAATATGAAACATATACAACAAAGAAAACAGAAACCCTTAAAGCTACAAGAGAAAAAACACAAGTCACATATAAAGGAAAACCTAGTAGGATAATATTCAAGTTCTCAACAGAAACTCTGGGAGCCAGAAGACCCTGAAGAGACTCATTCCAGGTTCTTAAAGACATAACTGCCAATATAAACTATTGTACCCAGAAAAACTATCTGCTACAGTGTAAGGAGAAAGAGAAACTTTCCATGATCCAAACAGTCTAAAAATTTGTATTCAGCAACAATAAAACACTAAATAGAATACTGGAAGCAATACTTGTAACTGACGAGAGGAATAAGTACAACCTAGAGACTCTAGAAAGAAAACAAATAAAGCTACAATTTAGTGACATACAAAATACAAGAACCAAAACCAGTAAAAACAAATGAAAATATCAAAAATATCAAAATGACTGCCATACGTGCGCATGCACACACACACACACACACACACACACACACACTTTTCATCAATAACTCTAAATAGTAATGTCTTAAATTCTCCTTTCAAAAGACACAGGTTGGCTGAATGCAACCCCAGGATCAAGTCAGGAACAAATTACCACCCCCTTCAGAACCTCAGAGAGGTTTTAGTCATTTAGTAATCATATCATGCGTAGAGTCCTCTGCCTTGCCAGAAAGTCAGAGACTCACTCCATAGTTCTAGGGCCTTCTGAAGTTGACAATATCCTGAAGTATACTCCCATGGCTCTTGAATGTACTTGAAGATACCACACAGGCAGAGATGGAGAAGGCATGGATTTATCAGATTCAAAGATAAATCAGGTGGGGGTTAGACATACTTTGCTTGACTTTCATGACCATAGTTAAGAGACTTGGTATCATGATTTCAGCTCATTGTCCACTTGGTAAGTTGCAAAGTGCCAAAGAGACTTGTAGTAGCCCATAGAAAATCAGACAAACTTCCAGTGTCATCCAGATTTCCATATATGAGAATGTGAGGCATTTCCAGTTGCTGAGGGCAGAGCTGGATGCAGTGAGTGAAGCTTCCACCTCAGGTCTCCAGGCTGCTTGGAAGCACCACCATTTGCTCCAGCACCATCATAGCACAACACTGTCTTGGAAGATATACAGACTCTCATTCCCCATGCCTCGGAGCAGCAGAGACTTACCTCGCTGGCAGAGGCAGATGCTTCTGCAGTTGCCCTACAGGGCCTGAATGAAAAGGTGGTTCTGGAGGACAGAAGCTTGAAATTCCTTCCACAACACTCTACTGCCCACTAGTCTGGTCTCTTAAAGTCTACACATGAGGAGAGCCTTGGGAGCCACAGGTTGAGCCTGGTCCACCCTTTTCCTCTTCTCAGTAGTAGGAACCTCATACTACCACCTCTAAGTTCTGAGCCTCCATTTCCTCATCTGCATGTGAATTTGTCTCCATCTCCAAGTTTATGTGGATGTGCAGACAAGATAGCACGGGTGCTACTGACCATGTGACGAGCATTTATTAGCTGGTTTTCATGTGTCTCCATTTGGGTTATATTGTTGTGAAGGAACACCATGACCACTGCAACTCTTAGAAAGGAAAACATTTACTTGGGGCTGGCTTACAGTTTCAGAGATTACGTTCATTATCATCATGGTAAGAAGCATGACATCATTCAGGCAAACATGGTGCTGGATAAAGATCTGAGAGTTCTACATCTTTATCTGCAGGTAGCTGAAGGAGACTGTGTGTCACACTGGGTATAGCTTGAGTATAGGAAACCTCAACGTTCACCCTCCACAGTGAAACGCTTCCTCCAATAAGGCCACACCTACTCCAACAAGGCCTTACCTTCTAATAGTGCCACTCCCTATGGGCCTTGGGATGATTGCATTCAAACTACCACAACCTGCATTAAGTATACAATTTTTTCAACACCTTTGTAGCTTTTGTGATATATCCTGAGAAGAAAGCATCAAAAGAACTATCAATGCTTAGGGGAACCAAAGATGCAATCACATGTATTATGGTGCCGCTATTGATGTCCTAGGAACACAAAGGTGGTGGGGTACGATAGGGAGGAAACTCCATGTGGATGGATGTGCCCTGTATCTGCTACATAAGCCCAACTCCTAAGGGGCACATTGGTGTCTGCATCTGCCATTTAGGAAGAAGCTACGGTATGGTTTCAGTCAACTGTGTTGGGGAGGGATTACAGAAATAGCTCTGTCAGTAAAGTGCTAGCCACACAAGCATGGGAGACCTGGTCTTGATCCCTGGTCCTGTTTAAAGCTGTACATAGTAGAATGTTTATAGGCACAACACTGGTTGGGCAGAGAATGGCTGATTCCTGGTGCTCCCTAGTCAGTCAGCCCAACTAGTTCAGTGAGTTCTGAACTACTGTTCACCGGGTTCTAGTGAAGAGACTGTCTCAAAAATGAGATGAAGAGCTACTAAGTAAAATATTCTGACCTACACACTCACACATAACTATCTTCATGCATGCATGCACGCACACACAGACAAATGTGTGCTCATGCACACGTGAACATGCACACACATACATGCACATGGGCACACATACATGGGTACACATGCACACACACATGCACACACAAACACATACATGTACTAGGATGCCCACTCCATTCCCTCTGCCTTATACTTCCATGCTGACCAGCCTGTGAAAGCTCGCTTGACAGTGAAATGCCATCTTACATTCTGCCATCTTAGCCCCTTCATAAAAAGTTAGTCGACAGACAAGAACATCTTAGCTCCCATTTCTGTATCTCCCAGCAGCTTCCTCTGCATGTTGGCTTTGGAAGGCTTCAGAGGTTGATATTTACACCAGGAAGATTAATCACTCTGCAGAGACGCTGAGATTGCATGCCTCCATTTTTATAGCATTTGTCCTTGAATGGCTCATCAACAGCGGCACCGTACTGATCACTTCCAACTCAGCGTGAGTGATGCTGCAGTGGTGGGGGTCAAGTGTTCCCATCGTGGAGCAGAAACCAAAGCAAGAAGCTCGTCAAACCCTGGAGGGGAATAAACACAGCTGGGAGGCACAGTGAATGTTCAGATCGTTGATTGATTTGTGAGCTTTCCCCCCTAGCAGGGGTGGAGTGTTTGTTCATCTCGCTGCCTGTATAAATGTCCCTAGATACCAGCATGATGATCTTCAAAAATGAATTATCTGCAAGAGAAGGAAATAGCAAGGGACTCGTGGATGAAATATAATGTATTTCTTGTCGTATATGTATATTAAAGTGGATATGATCTACTCCGTTTTGAATAAAAACATCAGCTGAACTATGTAGTCTTTGAACCACTTTCTCCAAAATAAAAATAGATAAGGAAGTTGGCATGGCACAAAATGTATTTGTTTTCTCAGTGTTTTACTGTGATGAAGGATCAGAGCACTGTTAAGTTTTCTGCTTCCATTTGCCAGTTTGATGCAGCTGTTTCAGAGATGTGCAAGGGCAGAGATTGAAGCAGGACCCTCCAAGGATGAATCCAGAAGCCCACTCCCACATGCACAGCACCTGCCCCCAGGGGCCCCTCTTCTGGGTGCTGCAAGGGGAGGAGAGTGAAGAGGATGGTGGTGCCATAGATCTCAAAGGGACGGAGTATAGCTCCTGGGAATGTGTTTTTCAGTCAACCCACTCTTTTCAGCACTCAATACAGCCCAGGTCCAGGGTGAGCATATCCCTGACACAGCTCAGAGAGACTGGCGTGTCTGACTTCAACCTGCCTTCCTTGTCCAAGAGCTGCTGCAGCCTCAACCCTTTATGACTTAAGCTCAACCCCTACTGATACCCGCTCCATCTCTCCATCCAGTACTGTTCTCTTCTGTTGTCTTTCATGGGGACACCCACTCCTATAATAGCAGTCTTTAGGTTACTGGATATATCAGCCTCCAATCACATGCTCACACATACAGACACAACTACACACATGCAATGACACATGTAGACACACAGAAATACATGTACAAGCATGTGCATTACCTACTTGTATCTTCACACCCATACTTGCATTCTTATACACATGCATTGACTCTCATTTTCTCTCTCTCTCTCTCTCTCTCTCTCTCTCTCTCACACACACACACACACACACACACACACACAGACACACACATACACATACATGCCAACTCAGAAGACACCTATCCCACAATCCCTTCAATTTGAAGTTATTTTTTCTGCTATAACGACCAGGAATTGAGAATGAAGCCAGCCACGTGGCAGAGACAAGGAGAAGTCCACTACTATAGGTGTCCAATACTCACACTCTCCAGGCAGAGAATATGTATGGCACATGGCTTCCCCACATTCTGCAGTGCTCACACAGCACAAGCCAAATGACAGGAACTGCAGTGATGGGCATCCCTGGACTGTTCCTCGAAGAAATCTTTCCGAAGCTCTCTATGCAGCACTGCTCTTGGGATCAGAACCATGGAGAACTACTCTCATGGGGACTCCAGAGAGCATGTGTGCAAGGTTTCCCACAGCATGTGACAAATACCCTCAAAGCACAGAACTGAGGAGCATTTGAGATCTTGATACTTTCATACTGAAGAATGACGCCAGAGGATAGAGTGATTTCCATGTTATGACTGATTGAAAAAATAAAACTCTTGTGAAAACATATTTGAGAACCACTTTATTTATAGGATATATACAAGCACACACACACACACACACACACACACACACACATACATCTGTGTTCATGTGTGTAAACCTGTTTGAGGCCAGTACCTGTGGTGTAAATTCGCAATGGCAGTTTGTAATGGAAAGATGACTTTTATATAGCCATTTCTTTTTAGCTTTTGGGATGATAATATTGTTATGCTTTTCTATAAATTGTTTTAATAAGAACTAATTTACTATAGATTAAAAATTACAACATTAAATAGATTTTTAGTTACCAATTGTGGAGCATCTATAGCATACAAAACTCAAGATCAGCTCCTCTGTTGTCATCTGTCATTACACACAGTCAGCTCCATAAGTTGTTTCTCCATGGAGGAAGCTGAGTGCCTGAGCTGAAGAGTCAGTTTAAACGCCCTGTGGTGATGACTATTGACTGTCAACTTAACAGGGATCCACCTGTAGTTACTAGATTGTGTCCACGGGAAGACCTGCCCTCAGTGTGGGCAACACCATCCTGGAGGCTGTAGTCCCAGTTGGCATAGAAAGAAGAAAGATAAACACCATCACTCATCTCTCTCTGCTTCCTGATTGGACACTGTGGTCCTTTGGTCCCTCCTCCTGCCACTGTGCCTTACTTCCACAATGGACTATTCTTTTATGCTCTCATCCTAAAACACTTTCTTTTTTCTTAAGTTGGTTCCTATCAGATAACTAGTCATGGAGGCAAGGAAGTAATTAATACAGTCACAAGTTAGGATGTTTTCCTAGGAAAGTATGAAATCATCTTTTCATATTACAAACTTTGCTGTGAATTTACACCAAGGGTATTGGCCTCAAATGCAGGCTATATATACACACATAAGCACAGACACATATGGAATAGGCTTTCTCAGTCTTCTGTTCTTCACCCAGAAGCACCATAGAGATACTGCTGGTTTTCACAAGCTCCAATACAGGACAAAGCCCTTAACAGACAGAAGTGACCACTCGGAGCAAAGCTGTGGCCTCACCAAAATCAATCCCACAGCCTCCCCCCTTCTATTCAAGAAGTTCTACTACAACCTTCACTGCCCAGGGCAAAAGAACTGCTATAGATCACAAACTCTTAATATCATCCCTTCATCTCACCAATATTTATAATACTCGGAGGTGCTTGACGCTAGGCTAAGTGATGAGCCAAACACAGAAACCATTTAGCCATTACCTCCAATGTGCTTAGTGCACACTGGGAACCAGTTCAGGTTCCACTAACTTTAACTGCAGTAAGTCACGTGCATGTAAACACAGCTATACAATATGATATGCTGGGAATGGGGCCTTATAAAGCTTCAGAAGCTTAGGTATAACAAGAATGAGATGACTGACAGCTTTGTCCTGGGCAGCGAGGGAGGAGCTGGAGGGGCAGCAGGGGGAGGATCCAGGGAGAAGAAAGGGAAGCCGGGTAAAGGGATAGATTCTGTATTTATTTAAAGTATTATTTATTTATAAATATTTTAAATTTTTAATAAATATTATTTTAATTTATTTTTTGTTAAATTAAATTTAGTAAACACATTATTATGTATTTGTTAAGAATATAAAATAAAAATTAGAATTAAAAGATGTACTTGGGCCTCTATTGCATTCAATAGTTTAATATTTAGTGAATACGTACCTTTGGGTCTGTGACAGCCACATATCCATGAAATAGATGCAGACAGGGAACATTCAGCTTACCTTTCAGGGACCATAGTCCAGCGGGGACTGGAGGGTATCAGCCAACAAGGTTGTAGTTTGGTTCTTATTTTTTATTATTATTTTCTTCATTCTCTCATAGATTACATCTGTCTTGCAGTTTTCCCTCTGACCACTCTCCCAGTCTCTCCCTAACCTCCTCTTTCCCCAATATCCACTCCTCCTCCATTTTCTAGATAGATAGATAGATAGATAGATAGATAGATAGATAGATAGATAGATAGCAGGACCCCCAGGACTATATACTTAGTGAACATGGCCTAAGTTACAATAAGAGTAGGCACAGATCCTCATATCATTGCTGAATGAGACAACTCGATAAGAAGTAAAGGGTCCCAAGCACAGTCAAAGAGTCAGAAACACTTCCCCACTCGCACTTTTGGGAGTCCCACAAGCAGCACAACTGTAAGTTCTATGTAGAGGACCTAGCACAGACCCATGTAGGGACCATGTTTGTCGCTTTAGTCTCTGCAGTCTCTGTGAACCCCTGTGAGCTCTGCTTAGTTGATTCTGTTTGCCTGGTGTCTTCAACCCCTCTGGCTCCTACAAGCAAACCTTCTGCTTCTTCTGCAGGGTGCCACTAGCTCCACCTAGTGTTTGGCTGTGAATGTCTGCATCTGCTGCCACCAGTTGCTGGGTGTCATCCCTCTGGTGATTAGGGACCAATCTATGAATATAGCAGAATATCATTAGAAATTTATTTATTTATTTACATTCCAGACTCTGACGCCTCCAGGCCTCCCCTTCACAGAGACCTTCCCCAATTCCCCATTCCCTTCTCCTCTGAGAGGGTGGGGTCCCCCTGGGTACCCCCTGCCACCCTTACCCTCCCATGCATCAAGTCTCTGCCAGAGTATGGGCATCCTCTCTGACTGAGGCCAGACAAGGCAGCCCTGATTGGGAATGGAAACCACAGTCAGGCTACAGCTTTAGGGAGAGCTTCTGCTCCAGTTGTTGGGGGACCCAGAGAGGAGCTGAACTGCACGTCTGCTACATATGTGCTAGGGATCTGGTTCCAGCCCATGTGTGTTCTTTGGTTGGTGGCTCAGTCTCCAAGAGCTCCCAGGTCCAGGTTAGTTGACTCTGTTGGTCTTCCTGTGGGGTTTCCATCCCCTTCAGGTCCTTCATTCCTTCTCCCAACTCTTCCATAAGGGTCTCTGACCTCTAAATTATTGGCTGTGGGTCTCTGAGTCTGTTGCAGTCAACTGCTGGGTGGAGTCTCTCAGAGGACAGTTATGCCAGGCTCCTATCTGCAAGCATAACAGAGTATCATTAATAATGTTAGGGACTGGTATTTGCCCTTGGGATGGATTTCAACTTGGAGTAGTTATTGGTTGGGCATTCCTTCAGTCTTTGCTCCATCTTTGTCCCTGAATTTCTTTTAGACAGAACAAATTTCGGGTCAAATGTTTTGTGAGTGAGTTGGTGTCTATTATATAAACAAACTGAAATTTTGTTAATACCATTAGATGCTGAAAAAGCCTTCAACAAAATTCCTCCATTAGGGGCCCTGTCTGGCTACAGGAGGTGGCCTGTTCAGGTTCCAAGTCCCTACTGTTAGGCATCACAGCAAGGTCACCTGCATTGATTCCTGGGTGCCTTCCCCATCTCAGGTCTCTGAGACTTCCTAAAGATTTCCCCCACCTTTTCCCATGCCTGGCAGCTGCAGATTGCTGAGTCATTCACTTGGCCCTCTGGGTCTCTCTCCTACCTCGCCACACAACTGCTCCTGCGCCCCTTCCCCTCCCCATTTCCTCTCCCACTCACTTTCATCCCTCCCTCTCCCTCCTATGACTATTTTGTTCCCCCTTCTAAGCGTGATTCAAGAATCCTTGCTTGGGTCCTCCTTCTTGTTTAACTTCTTTAGGTCTGTGGGGTATATCATGGGCATTCTGTGCTTCATGGCTAATAGCCACTTATCAGTGTGTACATACCATGCATGTCATTTTGAATCTGGGTTACCTCACTCAGGATGATTGCCTGCAAAATTCATGATGACCTCATTTTTAATAGCTGAATAGTATTCCACTGTGTAAATGAATCACATTTTCTCTATCCATTTTTCAGTTGAGGGGCATCTGTGTTGTTTCTAGTTCCTGGCTATTACAAATAAAGCTGCTATGATACAGTAGAGCATATGTTCTTGTGATATGGTGGAGCATCTTTTGGGTATATACCCAGGAGTAGTATAGCTGGGTCTTCAGGTAGAACTACTTCCAATTTCTGAGAAACCACCAGATTGATTTCACAGAAATGGTATTCAAATCGACAAAATCAGAAAAGAAAGGGGAGACATAGAAACTAAGAAATTTTAAAAAATCATTAGGTCATACTTCAAAAGCCTGTACTCTACAAAACTGGAAAGTCTAAACAAAATGGGTGATTTTCTAGATAGACATTACTAACCAAAGTTAAATGAAAATCAGGTAAACTAAACAGTCCTCTAACTTCTAAGGAAGTAGAAGCAGTTATTAAAGTCTCTCAACAAAAAAAGTCCCAGGGTCAGAGGGTTTTGGTCCAGAATTCATCCAGACTTTAAAAAAAGAGTTAATAGCAATATTCCTTAAACTATTCCACAGAATAGAAACAGAAGGAACACTTTCTAACTCTTTCTATCAGGCCAGTGTTGCCCTGATATCTAAACCACACAAAGAGTCAACAAATAATGAGAACTTCAGACCAATTTTGCTTATGAACATTGACACTAAAATATTCAACAAAACTTTTGGGAAGTGAATGCAGGAACACATCAAAGATATCGTTCACTGCGATCAAGAAGGCTTCATCCCAGAGATGCAGGGATGATTCAGTATACAAAAATCCATTAACATAATCCACTATATGAACAAACTGAAAGAAAAAATTACATGATCATCCCATTAGATGCTGAAAAAGCCTTCAACAAAATCCAATAGCCCTTCATAGTAAAAGTCTTGGAGAGATCAGAGATTCAAAGCACATACCTAAACATAATAAAAGCAATATACAGCAAACCAATAGCCAACATCAAATTAAATGAAGAGAAACTTGAAGCAATCTCACTAAAATGAGGGACAATACAAGGCTGCCCACTCTTTCCTATCTATTCAATATAGTAGTTGAAATTCTAAAATACATTTTAAAAAATTAGATTCTAAAGCAATTTAATATGTGCATTTGAAATGCAACACCATTTTATGAGTTGTGGGAATTATCTGGTTCATTAGATTACTCTGTTACATAAAGTTTGAACCACATTATCTTTGACCAAAGATAAGAATAGAGCGTCAGAACCGGCTTCCTTAGTTCCCCCTCCCATGTGTTCTGGGAGTGTAGCTTTCAGAAGAGCTCTGAGAGAGAACATGTATTCTTCTCATTCCCTTTCCTGTTGTTTAATTCAGTAAAATAAAAGTACAGCTTTAAAGTCACTCCAAGCAAAAATACAAAAACAGAAAAAAATCTCTATCTGTTTCACGGCCACTTGCAGTTTTCCACATCTCAAGAAATATGTTGTCCATTTAAAGACGTCCTATGCCATGGTCTTCCAGAGTATGTTTCATCAGCCAGGGCAGGAGTCTCTTAGAAATTACTCCAAAAAATTCTCATGCATTAACTATGCAGTAGTTTCTCATAGGGATGGGTGGATGAGTAGATGCTGAAAGGATGGAGGATGAATGGATGGGTTGGGCAGATAGGTAGAAGAGAGGATGGCTGTGCAGATGGATGGTTTGGGCAGATATGTAGAAGAGAGGATGGCTGTGTAGATGGATGGGTTGGGCAGATATGTAGAAGAGAGGATGGCTGTGTAGATGGATGGGTTGCTGGATAGACAGACAGGTGAGTGGATGGGTGGATAGGAGAATGGATGGATGGATGGATGGATGGATGGATGGATGGATGGATGGATGGATGGATAGATGGATGGATGGATGGATGGATGGATGGATGGATAGATGGATGGATGGATGATACAAATGGGTAGCTA
Source organism: Apodemus sylvaticus (assembly GCF_947179515.1). Taxonomy (NCBI): domain Eukaryota; kingdom Metazoa; phylum Chordata; class Mammalia; order Rodentia; family Muridae; genus Apodemus; species Apodemus sylvaticus. The sequence continues at coordinate 105,112,337 of NC_067480.1, forward strand.
AGTGGGTAGATGAATGGATAAACAGAATGATGCAGTGCTCAAGAGTTGGGTTTTTAAGTCAGAAAGGTTGATTTTTAGAAAATCGGCCCTCTTCTCTTGTGCATTTAATCTTTTCCTCTACAAGGCACAGAGTATAATTCTTTTAACATTTTGCTAATTTTATTTGTTAGTGGAGGGGCATAGGTGTGTACATGTGCAGGCCACAACATATGTGCAGAAGTCAAAGGAAATCTTTGTGGAGCATTTTTCCCACCTTTCTGTGGGTTCCAGGGATTAATGTAAAATCATTGAGCTGGCACATGGTCAGCACCTTTATCTGCTGAGCCATCTCACTGGCCCAAGACTATAACTCATGAATCTTAAACTTAATTTGATAACTAAACCAGATAGGCACCAAACCTCCTGCCCTAGCTCTGGTGCTCGGGCTATGAGGACTCCCAATCAATCCATCACAACTCTGACCACTGTCCTTTCCTGCCCTTCAGCATTAAACATCTTCATCTTTTTATCAGATAAAATAATCAAGTTTCAGTTGACTTCACTGAATGCCTCTTCACCTCTCTTGTCATTGGTAGGATAAGACTCACTGAAGAAGATCCTGACTTTCTCAGCTCTTCCTGGTTAATCCCAAGTTGCATCAATACTGAATTAGATTGTGCTTCTAGCATGGGATTGGGCCCAGGTCCCAAGAGCCATGCTTCATGCCAGGTCATTGGGGGCTACTCTATATCTCTTTCTGCTAGAACTGGAGCATACTCCTTTGAACTGCTGGAAGTAAAGCTAACACGTCTTTCTAAAATTCACCCTATGTGGTGCATAAATTCCATTTTCTAAATTCACAAGACAAGAACCCAAGACTTTGGTGACTATTGGGCTTGAGGGGATCCTAACTCCCCAAGCCAATAAAAACCCCAGTTGTTCTCAAATCCATCCCAATCAGAATTTCCGTATCAGAAGTCAGTTGCTGACTTCTATGGCAGTGCTGGGGGCTGACTTCTATGGCAGTGTTTGTGTGCTGATGATAACCTAAGCTGGCTTTCATGGTCTGGGGTAATTTCTCTCCAATGTTTAATTTCTCTCCAATGTTTTGGTGATTCTGTGATAAAGGTTTCCTCTGATTGTGATACCTAGAAGCTTTTCGTTTTAATCTTTATCATTTTTAATGTATATATGTATAATTGTATATGTGTGTATATGTGTATGCACAAGTACATGTATGTAGGGGTTTTGTGTGTGTGTGTGTGTGTGTGTGTGTGTGTGTGTGTGTGGTGGTGTTATTGTAGAAATTTTTAATCCCAATCTGGGGTTTCTACCTTGCCTTTACCATTTAGTTCCCAAATAAAAGACACACGACCTGTATATATTTACAATAAGTCTTAAATAGCATTAGAGCTATGCAGATATCGATGCTCTATGCTATTAGAATCTACTTTCACATTGATAACCTCGACTTATTACTTACTATGTTTTGTCTGGGCTGCTCTTAACTCCACTTGGCCAGCCCTCAGGGCAGTGATGTTTATGACTCACCTCACCCATGGCGGCTTCTCCTTCCTCCTCCCCTTCTTTTTCTCCTAGTCACTCTCCTCCAACTGCAAAGCCTGGGAAACCTCACCTATTCTTCTGCCCAGCTATTGGCTGTTGGCATTTTTATTTACCAATAAGCAATAACTTGGGGGCAGGGTCACTTGAGTCTACTAGCAGACTTCAGGTCTTGGGGGTCTGTACTTAGGTTTGGTCTTGCTATCTGTTGTAATGCTAAGTGTGTGTGTGTGTGTGTGTGTGTGTACACAAGTTCTCTAGTTGGGGTGAGGATGCCTGGCCAGTGAACCGCCACAAAACTTTTGCCTCTTCCTCTTTGTGCTGAACATGTACTACAGTCAACTTTTAACATTGGTTCTGCGGACTTAATTCAATCCTTGTGCTCCCAAGTTCAGCACTTTACAGGCTGAGTATCTCCACATCTTGGTACCTAGAATTTGCTGTTCATTATTTAAACCAAAGGACGCATGAGAATGACCCAAAGGACATGTTACATAGTTGGAGCATTGTACTCATTAGGGCAGACACTGAGGAAGAGGCTGTCACTATCAGGTTCTCAGTGATATAGTCCTGAGCTCAGGTCAGCCTCCCACAGGCACCACAGCAGTGAGGGAAATTAGAGCTTACCACCCTGATGAGAGACCATGGGTTCCAATCAGGTATCCACATGTTTCTCATTAATGGTTTGCCCTCTCAAACAACCACTCCAATCAGCCTCAGTGCCTGGCCCCCTGCTCAGAACAAGCCCAGGCCAGCATCAGGAAAAACAGTCAGGCCAGAGAGGAGGCCAGCCCTAGGCTAAATTCAGGCTGTAGGGCACTGATGCCAATCTTTAATTGACATCCGTATCACAAAAAAAACCTCAGCTAATGTGTCAGTGAGGAGACAGGCAGATCACGAATCCTTTTGTCCTGCTGAGGCACCATCACAAGATCCTGTTTGGGGGTCAGTGTTGTTTACCTACTGAACATGCTGTTCTGCATTCTCAGAATGGCAAAGTGTGCTTCTGCTTTTCTAGACCTTGCAGAAAAAGCCATAGCTGTCTTAGTCTTGGATACAGCTTTTCAATGGCAGCAATGTATTCCATCTTAGAGCCCATTTGTGTACCCTACTGGTGAATGGATTTAAGTAATGATATAATTTCCCTCTATAACTAGACCACACCCCCATATTATCTCCTATTTTGCTACTCTCAAAAAACTCCTCATAGGTGGACAGATTCAGATGACTCAACAAGTGAGATACTTTCTGCATAACTTTAGATTTGGGTTTCTATCCTAGGACCCAAATAACAAGCCACTTGTAGTGCCCATGCTAGTAGGGGACGGAGTGGAGATGGGGAGATGACCAGGGCTGGCTGGCTAGCTAGTTTTAGCCAAATCAGTAAGCTCTAGGTTCAGTGAGAGATCCTGTCTCAAAAGCATGAGCTGTAGAACAACTGGGGAAGTCTGATGTCAACATCTGTCTTCCACCCATGTGTGCACACACACAAACACACATACCACATACACACATGCATACACACATGCATGCACATACACACATGCATACACATACGCACATATACATATACACACACACACACACATACACACATGCATGCACATAGAGACATGTATACACATGCATACATACACACATACACACATGCATACACATATACACATGCATACACATATACATATACACACATACACATATACACACATGCATGCACAGACACACATGCATACACATACACACATGCATACACATACACACATGCATACACACATACACACACACACACATTTCCCATGTTTATTAATGCCAGTGAGCTATTGTTTGTTTTTGTTTTGTTTTGTTTTTTGGATTTGGTTTTTTCGAGACAGGATTTCTCTGTATAGCTCTGACTGTCCTGGAACTTACTCTGTAGACCAGGCTGGCCTCAAATTCAGAAATCCGCCTGCCTCTGCCTCCCAGAGTGCTGGGATTACAGGCATGTGCCACCACCACCCAGCTGAGCTATCGTTCCTGATGCTCATTTGCACGCCGGTCATTCTAAATTTGTATGAGGCAGAGATTGTTTCTCATTCTGAGTTATAATCGGCTGTACCATTACCTGACATGAGAGTCTTTTAAGTGGGATTGCTCTTGTTACTGCTGTCATAAAAATCCACCAAGAAGATGAAAAGTCAACGATACAGACTCATCTCAGCTTCTTTGCAAGGGACAGCCGCCGTGTAGAAAGTTTTACAGCACATTAACATTTCTAATGCTATCCTGAGTTTATAGCTTTAATAGTCTCAAAGCTCTTGAGAATCCAGGTGGAAAACACCGTAATTGTAGTTCAGCTGCCTTAGTGTAGGTCCTCCTGCCAGGCGGGCAGCCATCCTATGACCCTGTGGAGTCCATACTCTTTCCTGCTTAGAAGAGATCCTTGCAGAAAACCAGCACAGACTGTCATGGTCTTCAGCTATGCTGGATCTATAGAGTAGTGACTAAGGACAAAGAGGGGCAGGACAGTCTAATCATGCACTTGACTGTTGGAAAAGGGTCCAAACAGCCCTCTCATTATCTGTAACTGATTTGGAGCCACTGACTCTGTTGTGTTAGGATGGTTCTGTGCTTTGTTCTAGTTTAGTAGAATAAACCAATGCAGCCTGGGTGCACGGCTGAAAGAGCAGAGGTGCACATCTTCCTCCATTGGGCTCCAATTGTTGTCCCTAAATATGCATCAGATTTCCTCTTGGAGCCACCTATGCTCTTGGAAGTAATCCCTCACCCCTAGTTCTACAAGTGAATCCACTGGTTCACTGGATCATCATTTCTGCCCATCCTTCCGGTGAATAGATGGTTCACATCTCCTTAAGAAAAGTCACACGTTGATCCTTGAAGACTCAATATCACTCTGTTGCTTTACTAAAGGATTTCAGCAATACAGACAGGGAGCCATCTACTGCTACAGGTTCCGGCTGGGGTCTTCTGTGGTTAAAAGGTGGGTTGTCCCATCTGACTTGAAGATGCTTCTGAGTTTTCAGTCTTCCAGTGGAAAGAGGAACAGCAGATGGGAGAAGGCCTGGGTTCTTACTCTTCGGTCCTTTTCTACAGTCATGATTACATAAGCATATATTTGTGTCGTGGGCGAGGCAAATGCAAAGAATACATTGAGTTGAGAATGGCTTGTCTACTTTTGTCTGTATTCCTAGTCTACCAGACTCAGACCTATCCAGTGTGGTTCATCTTCAGTGTCTTAGTTAGGGTTCCTAAGGCTTTATATGATGAAACACCATGACCAAAAGCAACTTGGTTTATTTCACTAACAGTTCCATGTAGTAGTTCATCAACAATAGCAGTAAGGGCAGAAACTCAAGCAGGGCAGGAACCTGGAGGCAGGAGCTGATGCAGAAGCCTTGGAGAGCTGCTGCCTACTGTTTTCTTCTCCAAAGCTTGGTCAGCTTACATTTTATAGAACCCAGAACTACTAGCCCACGAATACCAACATTCACAATGGATCCCTCCAATACATACATCAATCACTAAGAAAATGCCCTTCAGGCTTGCCTGATCTTATGGAGAATTTTTATCAGTTGAGGTTACCTCCTTCTCTAAACCTTAAAAGACAAATTAGCTATTAGGGTCCATATAAAGAGGTTGAGCACACCTCCTCTCTCTAAGCCCCCACTGTGAAGCCCGGATTGGCTTGGATCTCGTTTTGTAGACCAGGTTAGCCTTGAACTCACAGTTGTCTGCTTGCCTCTGCTTCTTGGGCATTGAGAATTGAAGAGCCTAGAGTAACTCCATGCACTGGTCCATTGCCCTCATTTTACTGCATGCCCTTTGCCCTACACTCTCCTCACTTTACAAGAAAAAATTATTGGACTGCTTGGGCTGCATCAGCCCCATAAGAATTAAAATAAGACTGCTGCCTTCTTAGAATAGCCTTGATTCTATAGAGATATCCTCCTATCACAGATCCCTACATCCTGGGACAGGCTGTTACTCAAGAACTAACCCTCAATTTAAAAATTCCTTCTTTATATCCACTGAATTAGCTTGTGCTTTAAAAGGAGTCCGCTTCCTCGCTTCAGGACCAGGGTCAGCTCCCGAATGCCCCGAACTAGCTAGAAATGCTTCCCATGGTGAATAAAGTTGCATCGGTTTTATTCTAACTTTGACTTTCCTTCCATATTATTTGCACAACTCCAGACCCCTGAAAGAATCGAAGCTGTGTGCCACCACAGTCAGCTCTGAAGAGAGTCTTGGTGAAAGATTATCTAGACATGTTGTTGGGAATTTTCTTATTTGGGTAAATTGAGGCTGTAGGCTGAGTTCTGGATTGTGGCGCAGAGACAGTGAACCGAGAACAGGCATGTGGGCAGCAACCCGTGATCCCTGCTTTTGGCTGTGGGTGGAATGTTGCCAGCTGCTTCCAGCTCCTATGACAACTCCCCTGCAGTGAGGGAGTGTGACCTGGAATTGTGACCTAAAATAAGCAGTCCCTCCACTATGTGGCTATTGTCTGAGTTTTTTGTCACAAGAACAAAACTAAGACAAAATGACTAGAGCCAGGGGGGGATTCAAATAAATTAGAGATTCTCTTTTAATCAGCGATGGTCCTTGGTGGCAGGTGTAATTAAAGTAAGCCAGGGTAATATTAAATAACACTGTGTGATTGAATTCTGGCATGGAGACAGGAGGCTGACTGTCACTAACACAGTGCTCTCTGTAGAGCCAGGCTACTGGGGTTTCACACATTATATTAATTATTCACCTCATGAATCTGCACAGCAACCCGGGTGAGATGTGCTATTAGCCCATTCCTTTGATTTGTGGAGGTTCATCAACCAAAGAGACCAAGGCTCATGGAAGATTATACATTTTAAGGGACAGAGCTGAACCCCAAAATGATCTCTGGGGTTCAGTTGTGTCCCTTATAACTTATATACTCAGTCTTATAAGATGCAATATACTTATATAATCAAACTTACATAATACAATCAAAACCCAGCTGGACTGTACCCTTTATCAGCAGCACATTGGTGAGTATAATACTCCCCCTGGTCCTTTCTAATCAGCCTGAACTGCCTTAAGAATCTTTGCCTTAATTTTGTTATGTCACCTGGCTATGAATATGTGGGAAAGTATGGATATGTATGCGTGTTCGCATGCATACATGTATGTATACATATGTTTGTAGAGGAGGAGGTTAGAGGATAACCTCGGGTGAAGGCTTCTTGGGCACTACCTTTTATTCTTTGAGACAGGTCTCTTGGTGGCCAGCAACTCACCAAAGAAGCTTGGTTTCCTGGGCATTGATTCCCTAGGAATCCACCTGAGTCCACCATGAGCACACTGGGGTTACAAGTGAAGTCTTTGTCTTTTTAAAAACTTGTTCTAGAGATCAAACCTGGGAACTCATGCTTACAAGGCAGACACTAATGACTGAGCCATCTGCCAGGCTAAACTATTTATTTATATACTAGTCATATAAATATAAACTATATATTTATATACTAGTCAGTGTTTGCAGGCTCCTTCAACAAACACTCTCTGTGTCCTTTGCAAGCAGCACTGATTAGGGATCCCAGGTTTCCCATTCTGCCATGTGAGACCACTGGGAAAAGCAACCTTTCTAAGTCACAGGCCCCTTTGAGGTTTTTCTCACATTTTGTTATCAGGAAAATCTTTTAGTCAGAAGCTCCTGAGAAGATAAAGTAATTTAAACTTGAGCTTGGTCCATGTGCACAGTCTTACTGCCTGTTGCACACTAGATAGACATCAACTGCATTTCACACACACAAAAATGATTGACAGGCATGGGCTGCTTTGAAATAGCACACAGTAAAGTGGACTTTTGTTAGTGTAAAGTAGTGTGAAGCCTATCAGATATAAGAATGTCACAGTGAAGAAAAGGAATGGGTGGCCACACAGATGCTTCCTGAGGTTGCCTTGATATCATGACTTCCTCCAAGGAGCTAGTCCCTGCATGGTTACTGAAGCTCTGTCCTTTTGGAAATGTCTCATGGATACAATTACATGCTAGGTAATGCCATGGGTCTGTCTGCTCATTCCAAGTCTCTACAAGGCACTGCAGGCATTTTGCATTTGGTGCTACTGCCTTTGCATTTGGTGCTGATGCAGGCTTTGCATTTGGTGCTGATGCCATACAGTTGTGTAGCAGTTTCCTCAGAACTGAAGCCTCCATTTCTCGAAGGAAGAGGGAGGCTCACAGGGCCAGGGAAGCATACAACCTTAAAAGTCCCAGAAAGTTAAAACCATGATGATTTACAAGGTCCCTCCTTGAGGTTACAAAAGCAATAAATAACTGCTGGAGAGAGGAGGTGCTCTGTCTAGTCAAGCCTACCTAGAGGAGAAAATTTGGATTGAAGAGATGGCTCAGCAGTTAAGAGTGCTTATTGCTCTTCCAGAAGACTGGAGTATGGTTTCTAGCACTGGATCAGGCAGCTCACAACCTTTTGTAACTCCAGCTTCAGGGAATCTGACACCTTCTTCTCTTCATGGGTGTTCATAAACACACACACACACACACACACACACACACACACAGAGAGAGAGAGAGAGAGAGAGAGAGAGAGAGAGACAGACAGACAGACAGAGACAGAGAGAGAGTGGGGAAGGGAGAGAGAGATAGAGAAACAAAGAGACAGGCAGAGAGACAGAGAGGCAGAGACAGAGACAGAGAGACAGAAAGCACACTGGCTTGCTGTTGGAGGGACATGTTAGATGTGAGAGGAAGGACACAGGATTCATGGGGCTCCTTGGCAATCTCACTAAGTGGTCCCTAAGGAGGTCTGAAGTCTCCATCAGAACACAGTGGGAAGAATACCCCACAATGCTCTCAGTGTGAAGACAACACCACCTGAGACTACAGAAGTCTCCAGAGCTTGAGCCAATGTCCACTGCTTCTGAGAAGTCAGACAGTATTCAAAATATGAAAAATACCCCAGGGATCCAGGTAAGCCATCCTGCAGGGGCTCCAACAACCTGACACTGACCAGGCCTGTCTGTAGCCATTTCATGCTTGTGTGGAAGTGCTTTACCCATTGATCTCTCCCCTCAGCTCCCACAAGTGGTTTTCTTACAGAAGTAACTGTGTTGGCTGGCCCTCTTCCTCTCTGTCCCTCTAATCACTAGTTCCTCTCATATATATGCAAATGGACCTGAGGTAACAACTCTAAAAATGCATCCCGGGCTGCACATCAATTCCAGGGAGATGGCATGGAGGAGAGCCAGGAATCTGGCCTAGTTTATGCTCTCAGAATTTCATAAATCAGTCATTCAACCAGGCACAAAACTGGGTTATGCCTATTAAGGCTCTGGGAGCTATAAGAAACCCGTTGGATTTATTGTTAGCTATACCTGAGAACCATTCCTGACAGGAATAAAAGCTAATTGAGTCAGGCTGGCCTCTTTTATTCTGGTGTGTCTGGGGGTGATGCATACGCAGATGTTTCAAAGGAAACAGGACAGCTACCCGCCACAGACCACGAAGACAACAGTCCACTTTCCACCTTTGTTTCAGTCAAATCCAAACGTCCTTCAGGGAATTCTCTCTCCTTCCCTCCTATAAGCTGAGGTAGGCTCACCCAACATGAAGCAGTTCTCCTGGCCCCTTGGCTTCTTCCCCCTGACCCCCACCATGTTTGTATTGCACTGCTAGTACTTGGGGAGGGGTGGTAGGTGGTTATGAGAAGGATATATTGGTCCTTGCATGTGCATGCAAAGGAGTGTCCTCTATTTTTCTCCTCCTTATTCACACAAAACTCTCAGTGAACCTGAAGTTTTCTGTGTTTTCTATTTACACTGACTGGATACTGGATCTCCATGTGACACAGGGGTCACAGAAAAAAAAGGTTGTTATGCCTTAGTTTTACATAGATGCTGGGGATTCGAACTCAAATCTTCATTCACACTTGCCCAGCAAACAGTCTTACCCACCGAGCCATCTCCCAAGGTGCATCATCAGTATTTTAAGAACTGCCTCTCTCTTACCTTTTTTAAGCACTCAGTTTAGAAGAAAGAGTGCTGAACTTGGGAATGTCCAGACCTGGTCCTTCTTCTGTGCCTATGTCAGTGACCATGATCCTACCAGAATAATGAATAAATTCTTGTCATTTGGGGGCCTCAGGTCTCTAGCTGGACAGGCTTCTACAATTGGATGGGCTTAACTCTTGGCATAGACAAATTCTGCACTCAAGATGAAGTCTTTCCTTCTCAGTGATTGAAGCCACAGTCTCCAGCCATGGAGTCTGACCCCTGGCTTCTGACGGAGCTCAGGGTGATATCTGGTGACTTTGGTGCCTGGCAATGTCAAGGACAGTGAGGGACAAAGCCCCTAGGATGCAGACTCTTGTACACTTGCTGCCCAGGCAAACCTGAACATTCCTGTAGAACTTCTTTAGGTCGTGCCATGGCTTTTATTTCTGTCTGTCCACCAGACTAAGAGGAACAAATGAATTTCATTGATATCATTAAGTTGAAGTGAACATTTCCAAATCCATATTCTAACTCAGGAATTTTGGTGCTGTGCTTGATGAGAGATGTTTGTTCCAGTTAACTGAGAGTGTAATGATATGTGTGTTACATTTTATCTATCCATGTGCAACAACACATGTATTTGGAACCCTGTACTAAGGGAATTCTTCATAGGCAAGAACACACCCACAAGTGCTGATCCTACATCAAAAATTTAAACGTGTTTAATAAAGCAATTGCTTTACCCATTGGGTAAACACTAAGTTAAATGAGACTGAAAATGTCTTATGTTAGAGAAATAATGTTCTCGGTAAGGTACAAGCATGAAGACCTGAGTTCAATACTCCAGAACCCATGTACACAGATAAACCTGGGAGTGATAGCACATGTTTCTAATCCCAGCACAGGCAACGTGGATAAAAGTAGATCACCAGGATTTTCTGGCCAGTACCAGGCCAGTGAGAAACCCTGACTGAAAAAGCAAGCAGACAGTATTTGAGCAATGATACTCATGACTGACCTATGCCCTCCACATGGACACACACGTATGTGTTCTTCCCATAGGAACATGCACACGCATGTGCATACTGATACTCATACAAAAGAAACCCTAGTTATAGATTCTCAATGGTTAACATGAAATCCTTGTGTAAATTAGTTTCAGATATACCTTTTAGTTTTTACACAATGAAGCTCTAGATTGTGTTTTCTAGGTTAGTGACACTCTGTTTATAAACTAACAAACAAAAGCCACTGGGCTCAGCCAGTGGCCCAGCCTAATACTTTTATGTGGTTCATTGTATTTCACTGGCTGAGCTAGTCTCCTGTCCCCCTGGAGAATTCTCAAAGGGGGAATCTAAAATCAGTCTTCATTTTTGAAACCTCAAAGCATGGAGGCTCACCCTTTGTAATCCCAGCATTCAGGGAGCTAAGGTTGAGACAGGAGAATTGCTGTGAGTTCAAGGCCATCCTAAGATAGAGAATAAGAACTTGTCTCAAAACCAGTGTTATAATAATAACATCTTACTTCCTTTGTTTTCAGCTGAAGTATGTTCCGATCATAAAATGGAAAGCTGCTGTGGATTTTCAGATGCATGGAAAGGAGGGTTGTTCTGAGCCAGCTGTCGGACAAGGGAGTCCCTTTTGTCTCCACCAGGAAGCCCAGAACACCAGGCCTATGTCACCCAGCATCCATCACATTAAAGACCATGGGTGCCAATTGTAAGTCCTTGCTTCTTGGAAGTTTCCACCTGCTGGAGAAGATGATCTTCTGAGCAAAGCAGCTGCCTCTTTGTCAGATCATCCGGGCCTCCTTGCAAGGCACCGATGCATCCACCGTGTGCACTGTTGACATTTCCTCAGAGAACAAGGGATGAGGAGCATCCTCAGCCAAGTCTCCAGCCACCCCTCTCAGCCATTTGTGTGCATTTCTGTCCTAGTTGTATGTGGTGCATGGGTCCCCAGAGGTGCTGGAGGAGGTTTTGTGAGATGGTCTCCATCTATCTGAGTAGAGGCTTTCCAGGGGGCACTGCTTTGCAGACACTCGTGCTCCAGTGGGAATCCCCTCACCCACGCTCTGTAGATTCTGTAAGATGATTGCCTCCCCAGGATGATCCGCGATGTGCAGTCATACTTTGGTTTGTCACTGGGACTTATGAGGCGGGTGTAGACATTGTTTATGTCTCCCTGGGGAAGGATTTCTTGAAATGCCATCTGATGCAGGGCTCAGGGGAGCAGCTCACAAGCCATCATCTCCAAACGAGCTCCTGAGTAGAGTTTAATGTTTTCCAATGGATCACAAACACTTGCGCAGTAATTAATGATTTGATTCATTGTGCTTCTGGGAGCCACTGTCCAACAAAATAATCTGAGTAATTTAAATCTGCAATAAAGTTGGAGGGTGACGACATTCCACGGCTGCACACACAGCAGTCATTTGCCGGGGAGGAGAAACGCCAGCGTTTTTATTCATGCTACATCCAAATAATCCATGAGAAAGCGATATTGAGTTCATGAGTGATTTGAGCACAGCCCTCCATACTTATCCTCTATGGCAGACTCAAGTCCAGAGGCATTTTGTGGAATGTGCATAAGTCTGAAGGTTTAGTAAACCAACACATTTCATCAAAATTACACTGGATATTTCTGAGGCAGACAATGTTTGCAGAATGCTAACTGCCCTTTTTTTTATCCTGAATAAATTTCTCCCACTATTAGCATTTAGCATCTGCAACTGATGTGAGCTCCAATGTATCCCTGTTAGAGTCAGGACCTCCCTATGTGAGCCCATCTCATTGCGCCATGCTTGAAGCGTAGACATGCAGGTACAGCCGTCATGTTCTCCACAGACTCACGGGGAAGCTTGACACTGCAGTGTGCCTACCATATGCTGGAGCTTCAGGAGTGGCTGGCTAAGTAGGAGTGTTAGCAGACTTGGGGGCAGCCTGTTCCTGGTTACAAATGAGGTTTGGCTGCCTATCTTCTATAAGCCAATGCAAAAAACAAAATTAATAAAAAAAAAGGGGGGGGGAGGACAAGATTGATTTAATGTGGCCACAAAAAGGGCAAAGAAATTTGGCATACACATTCCCCCACTACCATCTAAGTTCATCTTCTAGGTCCTGAAATGAGATTATTACTTTAGTCAGTGATCCTCAATCTATGGGTCATGACCTTCTTGGGAGGGTTGAATGACACTTTCATGGGGGGGGGTTGCCTATAACCATCCGAAAACATGATCTTTGCATTATATAATTCATAAAAGAAGAAAAGTTACAGTTATGAAATAACAATGAAAATAATTTTAATGTTGGGAGTTGCCACAACATGAGGGACTGTATCAAAGGATCCATGCATTAGGAAGGTTGAGAATCAGTGCTTTAAGTAGAGGGCAAGAGTTAAGTATATCTAAGCAGACCATATCAGGCTGTTGACCTACCCACAACTGACCCGCCATTATGGTTTAATAAGTGGTAAATCTCTTTTCTCTGTGACTGGCCCAAGCTCTAGGCTTTCTCTCCTTCCAGCACAAGATTCTTGGGGAAATCCCAGCTTCTCAGGGTCCTTTGTTTTAGCAGCCAAAATGAGGGGTACAGTGCTTCTTTACAAAATCTTCAGCCACACAAGGATGGTTTGGAGGTTGGGGGAGACACTGGCATACACCGAGATGGGTGGGCTCAGGGAAGATTCTAGCACATCTGTGTGCTGCAAGCGCCAGCCAGGAACGCCTCAAGGCTGTAAGTCCTGACCGTTTTGCTGTGGCAAGAAAGGAAGGCAAGGGGTGTTTCCAGTGGTGCTCACTGAGCCATTTGAAATGAAAGCCCATGTGTTTGTTTCATGAATCACTCACCTTTAAGGACAGAAAAAACAATTCTTACATCACTGGTCCACTGTGAAGTCAAGGAGATTTTCTGGCAGGGGCCATCCAGTGTCTCTGTGTTGATACGTGATTTACTTGTTCTATGAATGTTTTCACTGAGTGGCTGCTGCATCTCAGGCACTGTTTGATATGGTTAGAATAAATATGAGAAGAAGCAAGTAAGAGAATGAAGGACTTGCTACTGATATACTAAAGGTGACAATTAGAGACTCTAAACAAACTGGTTGAAAGGACTGTGGATGCTCTCACCATAAAAGATGTATGTTAGAAGTGAAGTGTCAGGGATTAGCACATCCTTCTCCTCTCACAAGCAAATCTGCATGTGCACTATCGTACCTTCAAATGCAGACTGTCGTATATGCACACTTTAAAAAAATGATGAGAACAGACCCAGTGAGATTTTCGTGCTTGCTTAATACGGAGTTGAAATCACTTCCCAGAAATGTCAGCAAACGGCAAGTGTGAGATACAGACTCAAACAGCAACACAGAGACAGGCAGACTCTTGGCTAGACACACTAGCCAAACTCGCAATCCCCAGGCTAATAAAAGAAACAAGATGGACAACATCTGGGAAAGGCCATCCAACCCAAGGTTATCCCTTGGCATCCACTCCTTGTACATCTCTCACCCTAACACATTGTTTAAAAAGTGGTGAGGCAGGGGATGGCAACCAGCGTGTAGGGAAGGGCACTGCCAAGAGCAGGGTAACTGAGGGGACAAGGAGAATTCAAGGAGTGGTTGTGTTGTAACAATGTGTCTGTTACTTGGAGAATGAAAGCTTAGCACACTGTGGAGACACAGTAAGCTGTGTGCTGGAGGGGTCTTCAATGGGGAAGGGAAGGAGCAGAAGTCTTTTACGACTGCTGGGCCTCTGATAGGTTACAGCCTTGTAACCTTCCTACTGAATCATGGTCCTCCTAAGATGGCATTCTCCTCTCCAGGAGCTATGAATTGTGGGACTCTATGTATAGGTTACACAGGGATAGCATCTATGATCTTTGTGTTGTGTTAATAATGCTTCTCTCCTCTTTGGGGTTGCAGGTGTTCTGGATTGGATTAGACATTTTATATTCACCAGACAAGTAAACATCTCCCTCAGGCCTGACATGTAATTGACTCTCCTGGTTAATTATCCCTCACCCACAGGTAACCAACCATAGCACCTATATTTAAACCATACATGCTAAATCAGAACCATTTTTTGACTGATGCTATAACTCGACATAGCTTGGGAGGTGACACTTCACCAGGTTTAGAGAAAATGTATGTGATGTCATCTTCTGAGTTCCATCTTCTCTCACAAGCATCTCTAACTTTTACGAGACTATTGTGACAGTCTCTCTTCATCGGCAATTTACTGAATTTGGAATTGCCATGGAAACATACCTCTAGGATGGTATTCCAAGACAGGTGCAAGTGAGATGGGGCAGCTGCATCCTATAGGCTGGAGTCCTGGACCAACAAACAAGAAAAAAAGTGAGCTGAGAACCAGCACCCCGCCCCCTGCTTCCAGACTGAGCATGTAATGTGACCCACTGCCTCGTGGGTTTGCACCAATGACTTCCCTGCCAAGGATATGCCCAGGAGTGGTATAGCAGGATCTTCTGGAAGTGAGGTGCCCAGTTTTCGGAGGAACCGCCAGCCTGATTTCCAGAGTGGTTGTACCAATTTGCAACCCCACCCGCAGTGAAGGAGTGTTCCTCTTTCTCCACATCCTCTCCAACACCTGCTGTCTCCTGAATTTTTAATCTTAGCCATTCTGACTGGTGTAAGGAGAAATCTCAGGGTTGTTTTGATTTACATTTCCCTAATGACTAATGAAATTGAGCATTTTTTAAGACGCTTCTCCGCCATCCGAAGTTCTTCAGGTGAGAATTTTTGTTTAACTCTGTACCCCATTTTTTAATAGAGTTGTTTGGTTTTCTGGAGTCTAACTTCTTGAGTTCTTTATATATACTGGATATTAGCCCTCTATCTGATGTAGGATTGGTGAAGATCAAAATCCCAACTCAATTCTTCACAAAGTTAGAAAGAGCAATTATCAAATTCATCTGGAATAACAAAAAACCCAGGATAGCTAAAACTATTCTCAGCAACAAAAGAAATTCTGGGGGAATCAGTATCCCTGACCTCAAGCAATACTACAGAGCAATAGTGTTAAAAACTGCATGGTATTGGTACAGTGACAGGCAGGCGGATCAATGGAACAGGATTGAAGATCCAGAAATGAACCCACACACCTATGGCCACTTGATCCTCGACAAAGGGGCTGAAAACATCCAATGGAAAAAAGATAGCCTTTTCAACAAATGGTGCTGGTTCAACTGGAGGTCAGCATGCAGAAGAATGCGAATTGATCCATCCTTGTTTCCTTGTACTATGCTCAAATCCAAATGGTTCAAGGACCTCCACATAAAGCCAGACACTCTGAAGCTAATAGAAAAGAAACTGGGGAAGACCCTTGAGGACATCAGTACAGGGAGAAAGTTTCTGAACAGAACACCAATAGCTTATGCTCTAAGAGCAAGAATTGACAAATGGGACCTCATAAAATTACAAAGTTTCTGTAAGGCAAAGGACACCATCAAAAGGACAAATCGGCAACCATTATTTCTTAGAAGGAAGCTCATTAAGTCACAGGAAGTTGTAACTGAAAATGAAACATTTCATCTTTCGGGGAAGCTAGTCACACCTAGGAAGTAAACAGCTCAATAGCTTCAGGAAGTTCCTGAAAATGATCAAATTCTCTAGGCCCCCTCCTTCTTTAATTGCATAAGGACTTCTGAAAGACACCTCTCAAATAAGCAGAGCTGCCTTGAAAACTCAGAGCAGAGGAATTGGCTGGACTAAGCAGAAACTTACCCAGTTGCTGAGAAGATGCAGAGACCAGCTGAGCTTCTTGAAAAAGACTTTGTCATGCTAAGCTGTCTGTACATTGTGCAATGTGCTATGGGTTCCTAGATTTCTTGGCTATTTATTGCCCATGCTTGTGTTGAATTTTGGCGAGGCAGCTTTCTTTGAGTCGTTTTTGCTCCTGTAAATAACTCCTCATTCAGATTCCTATAAGTACCCCTACACACACACACACACACACACACCACCTCACTGGTTCACCAAATTGGTGGTGTCATCAGTTTTCATATCTGGGATGAGTAGGTATTTGCCTTAGGAATAGGGTCACACAATATTCTCCCATCTTATGTTTTGAGACAGAAATCTCATGCTGAACCTAGAGCTCATTGATTTAACTAAACTGGCTGGCCAGGAGACCTCCTGAATCCCCTGTCTCTACTCCCAGCACTGAGGTCACAAATGTGCACAGGCATTGATGCAACATCTCACCCCAGGTCAGGTTTTCAAGTGTTCTGCAAAATGAAGCTCAGGGATGCAATAGCTATGTCTGCTTAAACAGGTTGTCTAGATGCTTTTCAGGTGACTGTGCTTTTAAGAATGGAAAAACAAATACTCAAAGAAGTTAGCCAGGCAGGCTAGTCAATATGCTACAGCCAAAGGAAAGAACATTTTAAATTCAACTCAGCATTGACTATGTGGACAGCCCTGGAATACTCCTGTGTTTGATCCAGCATTGTCAGAAAAATAATCCTTTAATTCGGAGAGAAATTGTGTCCCTGTGCCAGCATGCTGCAGTGTGAGCTCGGTCACCTTCCTAGACACACTGAGAAAAAAAACATTAGCTTCAAAGGGACACTGTGGGATGTGCCAAACCTGCTGCTGTTAGTCAGCTAGAATTGGTGGGAGAAAAAAACTGAGAGAAAATTTGGAACGGCACCTCTCCATCCACTTACAGAGTGACTGTTCTCTACTGTCCCACACGCTCTCATTCAGAGAGCAGAATGCGAGGCGTGGCAAGGCAGGGCACTGGGTTCACCCCGCCTTAGTCAGTGGAGAAATCTAGGCAGAGAGAATGTGTATATAGTGGTCCCATCATGGTGGAGTCTCCATCACCTGACCTCCAAGGAGCTCTCCAATACTCAGAGAAAAAAAACACCATAAACTATAGGCTGCGAGAGAGTCTCCTCTATCTGTAGTTATTCCTTCTATCTATTGTTATGACGAAATATCTATCCGAAGGGACTAGATGAAAAAGGAAAGGTGTATTTTGGTTCACCACTTGAGGAACATTCCATAACCAGGAAGGCAGAAGCACAAGGCAGTTGGTCACATTGTATCCACAGAACACAGAGAAGAAAGCAGACACTTGACTCACTCTTGTGTTTTAACTCAGTCTAGGGTCCAAGTCCATGAAATAATAATGCTGATGCTTGGGATGGGCCTTCCCACCCCAATTAACCTGAAACTCTCTCAACTACATGTCCAGATGCTTGCCTCTAGGTGCTTCTAGAGCTGTTGAGTTGGCAGTACTACCCATCCTAGGTGATTCTAGAGCCTATTGATTTGGTGATCAGTACTACCTATCACAGAATCTCCATGCACAGGATTGTCTATGTGCTTGAGCTCCAAGTCTAGGGAATGCAATTGGTCTTGCTCTTTTACTCTGTATATGTTCAATCACTTACAAAGCTTTCTCTAAACAGAACTACAGTTGCCCTCCCTATGGACACTATGTGGGACTGTCATATCCCAGTCCAGATCTGAGACAAGACAGGACTCTCCCAAACAGTAGAATCATAGAAGGCAGCATTCACAAGGTATATGTGAATTCCAGATAGATATGGTGCTTCATAGCATAGACAGTACCCAGCAAGTTCTGACTTCCCACTCACATCCTTGCATACTACTAGACTACATATCTTCCTGCTTCATGGTGTTATCCCTGTAGCTAGCCATCAGCTCTTTCAAAACTGAATCACAGGCAGCTTATCCTATTCAGTATTTGATCAATGACTTTACCTCCCATGCAGGATAAAATACCAATCTTAAACTTTTATTTGTTTTTCATTAAAGAGAGGCTGTCTCTGCATTGTAATTAAGAGAAGGGTACACCAGAACAAGGTCCCAAACAGGTAACCTAATTTGTAAAAGAGCATGGATGGGTTTTGAGCTCTGTAATGGTTTGAATGTGGTTGGCCCAAGGAGTGGCACTATTTGGAGGCGTGGCCTTGTTGGAGTAGGTGGGCCCTTATTGGAGGAGAAAGTGAGCATGGGCTTTAAGACCTTTGTCCTAGCTGCTTGGAAGCCAGTCTTCTCCTACCAGCCTTCAGTGAAGAGGTAGAACTCTCAGTTCCTCCTGTACCATGCCTGCCTGGATGCTGCCATGCTCCTGCCTTGATGATAATAGACTGAACCTCTGAAACTGTAAGCTAGCCCTGATTAAATGTTGTCCTTAAAAGAATTGCCTTGGCCGTGGTGTCTGTTCACAACTGTAAAACCCAAACAAAGATAGGCTCCTAGAAAGCAACTAAATAAAAGCATTGATGTTAACAGGATCAGTGTATCCAGGATCCATCCCTCGTTGTGAGCCAAACTTGATGGTGCCATTCAAGTTGTGGTATAGTAGAGGAATGAAGGATGAAGGATGAAGGGGTTGTAAAAATCTCTTCCATGAGAACATTCTTCAGAGAGCTGCTGAAATCAGATGCTCTATAGCAGGAGAGTACAACACAAAGGCTCAGAGAGATCAGAAGATCCTGAGAGGCCTTTGCATGAGACTGTGAAAATGAAGCATGTATTACAGTGGAGCTCCCAAGGTGCTGGAGATCTTGAGGTATTGCTGATACACCAGAGATATTCACCAAGAAAACCTCTATGTATAAGTGGAACCAATTCTAAAGAGTTTTATGTTAAAGGAAGTTAAGCTAGAGAGGGAGAGCTATATAAGCGCTTTCAAAATTAATGTCCCAGACATCAGACAAGGACTTACAGGACGTGCCCTGGTGGCTTTCTGTCTTGCCTTTATCCAATATTTTCCCCCACTCTTGCCCCCATCCTTGCTTTTGGAATGGTATCGTATATTCTGAGCTATTGAGTGTTGGAAGCCTGTGATCTGCTTTTGGATTTTTTAGATGGATACAATAAAGACACTGCCTGGAGTCTCAGAAGAGACTTTGCACTTTGGATTTTTAAACAGTGTTGAGACTGTGAAAGACTATGGGGAATCGGGGAGTTGGTCTGAATGCATTTCGCATTATAATGTGGCCACAGTCTAGGGACTCAGGGAGTAGAACATGGTAGTTTGAATGGGAAATGTCCCCCATAGAATTGGGTATTTGAATACTTCATTCTTAGTTCACGGTACTCTTTGGGGAAGATTTGAATGATACAGCCTTGCAAGTGGAAATATGGCACTAGATTCGAGCTGTGAGATTAAAAGACTTATGCTGCTTCCAGTTTCCTCTCTCCCTCTGCTCCATGCTTGCAGTTTGAAGATGTGAGCTCTCAGTTGCTTCGTCAGGTTTCCGTTCCTCTCCATTGCTGCCATGCCTCCAACCACCATGATCTCAGCCCTCTGGAACAATAAGCCAGAAGAAGGTCCTTCTCACACACATTCCCTTCATGGGGGAATTGTACCACCATAACAGGAAAGTAACTAATCCCTGAGGCCTAGCATTCTACCAAGAGCTCCATCCCCTGCTAGCCCATTCCTTTAAGCCTCCACTCTCAGGCTTGTGTGCATCAGAGGGAAGAGCAGTATAAGCCAGTGGTATTTATTGTGGCACCAACGAGGAAGAAAACAGAAGGTCTGCAGTTGTAGGAACCTGGACATTCATCAGCACCTCTTCCACTTTAGAGAACTAATCAGGAAGAGCGTCTTACCTCTCCATGCATAGACCTTTGGTTGGGGCAGAAGATCAGACAGGGTGAGATGTGAATATCTTTGCAGCTTATCTTTCTTATTAATCTTTTACTTTGGGTAACAGATCCTCTTAGCTAGTTCTGATCAACTGATACATGCTATGATAACAAAGACAGTAATTATTTTTTTTTCTAAAATAAGCATAGTGATTTGTCACAGTTTCAGAAACGTCCCTTCAATGCTTACTGTCTGGGTTTCACTCAATTGATGTAAGGCCCTCTAAAAGCAACTTGGGAAAGAAAATGTTTATTTTGACTTATAATTCCTGGTAACCATCCATCACCGAGGCAAGAAGGGGCAGGAAGTCAAAGCAGAAATTGTGAAAGAGCTGGCTTGCTCTCTAGGTCACTGGCGCACTTCCTAGTCCATTTCAGAACCGCCTGCCTAGGGATGGAGCTATCCACAGTGGTAATGGTCTTCCTGCATCAGTTAAGAATCACAGCAATCCTTAACAGATGTACTTATAGATCTATATAATGCCTCAACAGTGTCTGTGTGTGTGTGTGTGTGTGTGTGTGCGCGCGCACAGGCGTGTGTTGAATGTGATATTTGTGTGCATAGGTTTCTCTCCCAGTATGTATACCTTGGAGGACAAAGGTAAATATATGGTGTCTTTCTCTATTATGGTACATCTTTTTTTAGAGACAGTGTCTCTCACTAAACCTAAAGCTCTATGACCCTATGCTAATTGGCCAACAAGCCCTAGGTATCCTCCTGTTTGTGCCTCTCTGTGCTGTGATTGCACATGCAGGATTCTCTGCCTGGCTTTTTGCATTGTCACAGGAAACCCAAACTCAACTCCTCATGCAACAAGCACATCACCATATGAATCTTTGTGCTAACCCTAAGATCTAGTTTAAAGTGCTTATACTCCAGCTGGTAGCACTGTTTGGGGAAGATGGGAAACCTTTAGAAGCTGGGAACCAACTGGTATAAGTGGGTCACTAGAAGGCCATTGGCAGTTATAGCCTAGCACTAACTGCTCTATACTTCCGGGTGTTGTCACCAGAAATTCTATATAGCTTATTTGATGATAGACTGAGATCTTCTGCGACACATGAGCCCAAATAAATCAGTCCTTTATGTTGTTTCTGTCTGGTATTGTATCAGTGATGGCTTGAGTATGTGTCCACCAAATTTATATGTTGAAGTCATACAATCCCCACTGTGTAATGAAATTAGGAAGTGAGTCCTGAGTGGAATTATTTTGCCTATATAAAAGACCTCAGGCAGATTTCTTAGCTTCTTTCTGACATATGAAGGTGCAAAAAGTAGTCCTTGTACAACCAGACACCCAAGGACCTCACAAGAACCCAACCTTGACCTAAAGCTTCCACATTTGGAGGGATGAGAAATACTTCTCTGTTGTATATGGGATACCCAGTCTCTGTCACTTCAAGTGACTAAGTGATGCCATCTTATCTTCCTTACATAAGCACCATTTCTGCCTTTTTCTGAACTACAGTCTTAGCACTCCAAGATGACATACTGATTCAAAGCTTACAAGAATTATAATATGTAAAATGTAACTGTAGTTTATGGGAAAGTATTTTGGTTTCTAATTTGTCCCTATACAAAGTTCAAATTTTCTACATTAGAAAAATTCATATCATATTATTATATAAGTAATGGATGTAGAATGCATACAAATATCCCAAATATAAAGGAAAAAATAAAATATGACTCACATTTCCCTGGGTAATACATCAACATTTTTGGAATCTTTCCAAGATAATGGATATTGTGAATTTAATATCTAGAAAAATCTTTAAGAACAATTTTATGTCCTGCTTTATTTTTTTTATGAAGAACATGATTGTCTTCCACATTTAATTATTTATTTTGTGTGGGAGAGAGTAATATATGTTTATATAATGAACGCAGGTGCTCACACACAGGCAGGCAGATGTGAAAAGCAGAGAAAGATGCTGGTCCTTAGTTCACTGGGACCTGGCCTCAGACTGAACCTGGAGAGCTTCCATCAGCACAGGCATATGGTCACTCATACCCAGGCTTTCAGGGATGCTGAAAATTGAATTCAGTTCATACTTGCACAGAAATCATGGTTCCATTTTGTGAGATTGTTTATCAAAAGATCCTGGATATTGAAATCACTTACTAGGTGGATGTCTGTTACTTTTCTGTTGCTATGACAAAAGGCTATGGTCAACTTATAGAAGGAAAGGCTTATTTGGGGCTCATGGGTCCAGAGGCATAGAAGTCCGTCACAGCAGTAAATATTGCAGGAAGCACCAACACAGTAGGAGAAGAGCTGAAAGGTCACACCTTGAACCACAAAGAGCAAAATTCAGATGCTGCAAGTTTTTAGGCTCCCCAGATCTTTCCCCAATAACATACTACTCCCAGAAAATTCACACCTCTTAACCCTGCCCAAACATGTCCACCTACTATGAACCATGTATTCAAATGTCCAAGAATACAGGGGATGTTTCTTATTCAAACTACCCTTATACCCCTATAGTTTCATGACCGAATCATAATTCAAAATGCATTTACACCAACTTCAAAAGCCTTTATAGGCATTTGGTTCCAACACTGTTTAAAAATCCAAACTTCAAATTCTCTTCTGAGATTTGAGGCACCCTCTTAACAATAAAACCCTATAAAATCAAAAAGTAAATCACATACACCAAAATACAATGACACAGAATATGCATTATCATTCCAAAAGAGAAGGGAGGAGATTTTAGTGAAGAAATACTGGACCAAAGCTAGACAAAAACTCAGTGTAGTGGTTTGAATAGGTATGGCCTACAAAGACTCATGTGTTTGTATGCTTGGCCCATAGGGAGTGACACTATTAGGAGGTGTGACCTTGTTCAAGAAACTGTGTCACTGTGGGGGTGGGATTTAAGGTCTCTATGCTCAAGCTCCACCAGTGTGGAATGAGAGCCTCTTCTTGGATGCCTATGGAAGTCACCTTCTGCTGACTTTGGATCAAGATGTAGAATTCTGGGCTTCTCCAGCATCATGTCTGCCTGCATACTTCCGTGTTTGCCACCATGATGATAATGGGGTGAACCTCTGGAACTGTAAACCAGCTCCAATGAAATGTTTGCCCTTATAAGAGTTGCCTTGGTCATGGTGTCTCTTAACAGCAATGAAACCCTAATTAAGACACCCAGCAAGGAAAATTTCAAAATCTTATGGCTCTTTGTTCTATGACAAAGGGCTCAGATGGCTCCTCTTGTCCAGCTTTGTTGAATGTCTTTATCTTACTGGTCTCACTTCCTGTGTTCGCTTCTCTTTGGTAGATTATCTAAGAGCTCTGTCATCTCTAACATCTTGGAGTAGCCAATAAAATAAGTCTACACTTCCACAGGTTCATATGATGGCCTCTCAGGGCCTCTGTGCAGGAACTTCTCTGCCACATGCCTGGCACCAGTCTCTCTCTGAAACTTCAGAGAAAGATTATATGAACCATTACTCATGTGTTCTTCATGATTCTAAAGTCAGCACCTTGTGGCTGACACTACTAAACTTGGATGCCTGCTTGGCCAGGAATCCTAGACAGGTTTAGCTGGGTGGGATCCTCCTCATATGGGCACAGCTCCTATTATACTACTGAAGAATCCCCCTCCCAATTATGCTAATCTCCTTATCTCTTTCAGCACAAGCCTTGTTACAACACTAACTTTCCTCTAAATGTTACAGTCTGTATTTCTGCTCCCCTTGCATCTTTCACTATAGACCTGCATAAGGGAAATCAGCAATAACCATGCCACAGAAACAATGTTACACTCTTTTAACCATGCCACAGAAACAATGTTACACTGTCTTAACCATGCCACAGAAACAATGTTATACATCTTAACCATGCCATAGAAACAATGTTACACTCTTTTAACCATGCCACAGAAACAATGTTACACCATCTTAACCATGCCACAAAAACAATGTTACACTGTCTTAACCATGCCACAGAAACAATGTTACACTCTTTTAACCATGCCACAGAGACAATGTTACACTCTTTTAACCATGCCACAGAAGCAATGTTACACTCTCTTAACCATACCACAGAAACAATGTTATACTGTCTTAACTGTGTCACAGAAACAATGCTACAGAGTTTTAACAGATTCCTCACCAAAGAAATTACTGTTTTTTTTTCCTCAAAGCATCTACCTGACCACAGTATGCAAAGCTTGACAACAGAGCTCATCAACCCTCATCCTCAGATTTATTGATTTTTTTTTTTTTGATACAGGATTTCTCTGTAGATCTGCCAGTCCCAGAGCAAACATAGTAGAGCAGGGCTGGCTTTGGATTCAATGATCCTGCATCTGCCTCTCAAGAGCTTCAATGAAAGGTGAGTTTTCCCATCAGACTTCAACTATACACTCCTCCCTTTTACCATGGTTTTGGAGTAATATAGCTTCTTGGAAATTAAGATTTCAACTCTTCAGCCACAATATTTACCATGACTACAATGAAATTGCAATTGGATCCAACTTCTTTTAGTCCAAGCAATCAAATATGAATACTGAACTAAAGCTTTTGATGTGCTTCATTGCTTTTTAAATGTGAGACTCAGTACTTTCTCTGCTGCTCTTTGCAACATTACCAGTGAAGTATTATTTATGTTATAACAGTGATCTTAGTGTGTCAATCAAAATTATCATGCTGCTCTTAATTCAGTGTCAGGTTAAAATTACTTGATTTCCTAATTGATTGGTTATATAATAATTTTTATTACATTTATTTTTTCACAGTACAATCATTGCTCCCCTCCCCCATTCCTCATCCCATTCCTCCTCCCCAGTCTACAAGAGGATGTTCTCACACCTCATCCCCACCCCTGACAGACCTCCACATTTCCTGTCTCTCCCATTTCAAGTCTCTCAAAGGTTAGGTGCATCTTTTCCCACTGAGGCCAGACCAGGCAGTCCTGTGATGTGTATGTGTCTGGGGCCTCCTATGAGCTCCTGTATACTGCCTGGTTAGTGGCTCAGTGTCTGAGAGATGTCAGGGGTCCAGGTTAGTTGAGACTGATGGTCTTCCTGTGGGGTTGCCCTCCTCCTCAGCTTCTTCCAGCCTTTCCCTAATTCAGCCACAGGGGTCCCTGACTTCAGTCCCATGTGTTGGGTGTTAATATCTGCATCTGCCTCAGTCAGCTGCTTGTTGGGCCTCTTAAAGAATAGCCATGCTAGGCTCCAGCCTGCAAGCATACCATAGCATCAGTAATAGTGAGATAGATCCCAAGTTGGACTGGTCACTGGACCTCCTTTCCCTCAGTCTCTTCCCCCATTGTTTTGGGACAGAACAGTACCCTTCACAATCACATTGATTTAAAAAGCAGAAGCTCAGTTGTGTCTGTTAAGGTCATATTCCGTCCATAGAGAAATGGACATTTTAATTTTATTGACTTGTTCCTCTGACAATATTGAAAGGCATCAGAGGCTTTCTCCATCTGCCCTGTGGGGGCCATTCCACTACGACGCCTGATCGTGCAAGCATCCAAACTGTAAATTTTGAGATTTACGTGTTAGTCTGTATATACCAAGGCATGTCTTGTCTTCATCTTTCTGTACCTGTTAAGTTAGTTCAAGTGTCTTTCTGTGCTTTTATATTTTGAAATGTGTTAAGTAAATGAAAGAATTTTACCACTCCCCCCTCCCACCTTCACACCACCCCTGCCTACTGCCTGCCACCTTTTGTCCCACTGCTCAGGATTCTGGCTACAATGTCAAAGGTAATAGTACACTGCTCTCTGTTTTGAATACTAAAAGATATTTCAGATTCAGTAGAATGACAAGTGAGATACATTACCCTTTAGAAAAGTGTTATTGGGAAGTTTATAGCAGCATAGCATAGAAGGGAACCCCGAGAGGGCCCTGATGGTCCTTCCAACTCTTTAGTTCCAAAAACCAAAAGTATTTTATGAAAGTTATAGGTTTGTTTTCAGGATGAGAGGGAGATTCCATACCATGTGACCTAGACTATACACCAGGAGCTATAGAGGAAGGCACTAGATAAGGATAAAGCTACATAATTCAAAGTTCTCTTGGGCCTAGGCATGGTGCAGGTGCTGAGCTGATGTCTTAGCTAGAGTTTCTATTGCTCAAAAAGGATGCCATGACCAAAAGCCTGTTGGGGGTGAGGGGAAGAAGTTAATTTTACTTACTCCTCCAGGTAATAATCCATCACTGACAGAAGTCAAGGCGGAGCAGGAACCTAGATGCAGGAACTGAAGCAGACACCATGGAGGAACATTGCTTTCCTGCTTGTTCCTCAGGGTTTGTTCAACATACTTTCTTACAGTATCCAGGCCAAACAATGGTCTGGGGTTTGCACCACCCACAGTGGGTTGGGCCCTTCCACAGCAATCATTAATCAGGAAAATTCCCTAAGAACTTGTCAGATGGAAGGTTTTTCCCAATTAATATTTCTTCACAGATGACTCTAGATCCTGTTTAATTGACATAAAATCTAATGAGCAACCTGGCCTGTAGCTAGAGGGAAGGAGGAACAAGGCCATAAAATGTTTTGCTTATCAAATCTGTGTGAGAGAGGTACAGGTGTTGGGATTTCTGGGAAAGACACGGGGGGTGGGGGGTGGAGGGGTGGGGGGGTGGGAGAGCAGGCTTGTCACTCAGCACACACTCTACCAGCCCTACAGGAAATACTTGAGTTTGCTGACATCAGAGCTTTTCCGAAAAAATTGCCTTTTTTCCCTATTCTTTATTTTATTCGATATATTTTTATTTACATTTCAAATGATTTCCCCTTTTCTGGCCCCCCACTCCCTGAAAGTCCCATAAGTCCTCTTCCCTCCCCATTCTCCCATCTACCCCCTCACACTTCCCTGTTCTGGTTTTGCCCTATACTGCTACAGAGTCTTTCTAGAACCAGGGACCACGCCTCTGTTCCTCTTGTACATCATTTGATGTGTGGATTATGTTTTGGGTATTCCAATTTTCTAGGTTAATATCCACTTATTAGTGAGTGCATACCATTATTGATCTTTTGAGACTGGGTTACCTCACTTAGTATGACATTCTCCAACTCCATCCATTTGTCTAAGAATTTCATGAATTCATTGTTTCTAATGGCTGAATAGTACTCCATTGTGTATATTTACAACATTTTTTTGCATCCATTTTTCTGTTGAGGGATTCCTGGGTTCTTTCCAGGTTCTGGCTATTATAAATAGGGCTGCTATGATCATAGTGGAGCATGTGTCCTTATTGCATGCTGGGGAATCCTCTGGGTATATGCCCAGGAGTGGTATAGCAGGATCCTCCAGAAGTGACATGCCCAGTTTTCTGAGGAACCGCCAGACTGATTTCCAGAGTGGTTGTACCAATTTGCAACCCCACCAGCAGTGGAGGAGTGTTCCTCTTTCTCCACATCCTCGCCAACACCTGCTGTCTCCTGAATTTTTGATCTTAGCCATTCTGACTAGTGTAAGGTAAAATCTCAGGGTTGTTTTGATTTGCATTTCCCTAATGACTAATGAAGTTGAGCATTTTTTAAGATGCTTCTCAGCCATCCAAAGTTCTTTGGGTGAAAATTCTTTGTTTAGCTCTCTGCCCCATTTTTTAATAGGGTTATTTGGTTTTCTGGGGTTTAACTTCTTGAGTTCTTTGTATATATTGGATATTAGCCCTCTTTCTGATGTAGGGGTTGGTGATGATCTTTTCCCAATTTGTTGGTTGCTGATTTGTCCTTTTGATGGTGTCCTTTGCCTTACAGAAACTTTGTAATTTTATGAGGTCCCATTTTTCAACTCTTGATCTTAGAGCATGCGCTATTGCTGTTCTGTTCAGGAACTTTCCCCCCTGTACTGATATCCTCAAGGGTCTTCCCCAGTTTCTTTTCTATTAGTTTCAGAGTGTCTAGACGTTTCAGAGTATAACACCAATACTCTTCAAACTATTCCACAAATAGAAATGGAAGGAACACTATCCAACTCCTTCTATGAAGCCACAATTACGCTGATACCAAAACCACACAAAGATCCAAAAAAGAAAGAGAACTTCAGACGAATTTCCCTTATGAACATCAATGCAAAAATACTCAATAAAATTCTTGCCAACCAAGTCCAAGAACACTTAAAAGCGATCATCCACCATGATCAAGTAGGCTTTATTCCAGGGATGCAGGGATACGTTCAATATATGGAAATCCATCAATGCAATTCACTACATAAACAAACTCAAAGAAAAAAACCACATGGTCATTTCATTGGATGCTGAAAAAGCATTTGACAAAATTCAGCATCCTTTCATGCTTAAAGTCTTGGAAAGAACAGGAATTCAAGGCCCATACCTAAACATAGTAAAAGCCATAAATAGCAAACCGGTAGCCAACATCAAACTAAATGGAGAGAAACTTGAAGTAATCCCACTAAAATTAGGGACTAGACACGGCTGCCCCCTCTCTCCTTATCTTTTCAATATTGTACTTGAGGTACTAGCTCAGGCAATTAGACCACATAAGGAGGTCAAGGGGATACAAATTGGAAAGGAACAAGTCAAACTATCATTATTTGCAGATGATATGATCTACCTAAGTGACCCAAAAAACTCCACTAGAGAACTCCTACAGCTGATAAACAACTTTAGCAAAGTGGCAGGTTATAAAATCAACTCAAGCAAATCAGTAGCCTTCCTATACTCAAAGGATAAGCAGGCTGAGAAAGAAATTAGGGAAATGACATCCTTCACAATAGCCACAAACAGTATAAAATACCTTGGTGTGACTCTGACCAAACAATTGAAAGATCTGTATGACAAGAACTTCAAGACTCTGAAGAAGGAAATTGAAGAAGACCTCAGAAAATGGAAAAATCTCCCATGCTCATGGATCGGCAGGATTAATATAGTTAAAATGGCCATTCTGCCAAAAGCAATATACAGATTCAACGCAGTACCCATCAAAATCCCAACTCAGTTCTTCATAGAGTTAGAAAGAGCAATTCTCAAATTCATCTGGTATAACAAAAAACCCAGGATAGCTAAAACTATTCTCAACAACAAAAGAAATTCTGGGGGAATCAGTATCCCTGACCTCAAGCAATACTACAGAGCAATACTACAGGCAGGCGGATCAATGGAATAGGATTGAAGATCCAGAAATGAACCCACACACCTATGGCCACTTGATCCTCAACAAAGGAGCTGAAAACATCCAGTGGAAAAAAAGATATCCCTTTCAACAAACGGTGCTGGTTCAACTGGAGGTCAGCATGCAGAAGAATGCGAATTGATCCATCCATATCTCCTTGTACTAAGCTCAACTCCAAATGGATCAAGAAATTTCCTTTTGTATCACTTCCCATGAATTTCACAGTAGCATATATTGGGCAGCCTATGTATTCTTTAAGCAGAAACACCAACTAGTAACTAATAGCAGACTGTCAAGTTCAATAACCAACAAAGCCAAAGTCAGTGATGGATGTATGCAGATTCACCATCACTTACTGAGCAACATATTAATACATGATCATCTTCATAGTTGGCTACAGGACATGCTCAGAGTATGGAGGGCCTCTGTAGACTCAGCCCATGACAGCTTAGAGAACTGATCAATCTTACAGTCATTATCTTTGTCTTTTCCTCATTCCTACCATGGCACATCTGGGCAGGTAAAGGGCCAGCTATACTCAGAGCCAGTGAGAAGATGTATGAGAAGTAAATAATTGGCAGTTAAAAATAAAGAGAATATTAGATAATAGGCAGAGTGATGCAATGTAACATATATAGATGCTAAATAGTTAGATAGATGGGGAGAGTGGGAGGGTAGATGATAAATAGAAGATAGACAGATGGACAGACAGACAGATGGAGATATTCCATTTGGGATAAGTTAAGGAAGATAGTCTGTAACCCATTCATTTTTCATCTGATTTTAGTAACTCTAGTGAAGGTGGCAGACTCCAACTGCCAAGATACAAGATTTGCATTTCTGTGCCTAAATGCTTTCCCCAGAACTTTACAAAGTGACTGCCTTCAGTGAGAGAAAGAACACACACAGCCCTGAACTTATAAACATTGTGATATATTGCATATGCATTTTGGATTCCTGACCCCTGGACCAGGAAAGCCCATACATTGTACATTACTCATTGCTACCCTTGGGGTTCATCTTCAAATGTCCTATATCATGACACTTAATGTCTTTCTTAGCTGTCTTTGCTTCCTGGCATTCTGGTTATCTCAAATATATTACAGTGATTAAGTCCTTAACTTGGGGGCATATGTCTAGAGATGTCCATCATAAAGCATATGAAGAATGGTGACATTACTGGCTGTTTGAATAACTGAGGAAAGTGGGAATTGGATTCAGGGTAGTATGGAAAGAAGGAACTGCTTCCATAATTGCTGTTAAAAGAGAAAAACTACAACAAATCTACTTGTTTGGACTCAGCAGCAGGTGGGATCAAAACTGGTCCTGAATGCTCAACACGACCACCAAGGCAGATTTTATCTACTGCCAGACAGAAGGAAGACTGAAGAGAGGTGAGGGCCACACAGGCAGCACAGCTGTTACCAATCTGGTCTCATTTAATCATGGTCTGAATAGCTGACTGCTGTAACTGGTTAAGACTCAGCTACTTGATATGAGTGAAGATTGAGGCTCTTAAGCATCAAGTTAGGTTGCAATTCATCATGCATGGAGAATCCCTGGGCCAAATTTATAAGTGTAGGCATATGGAGGCAATACTCAACTGCAAGTTAAAAGAGGTTGAACATGCTTCAGATGCGGGTACGCACAGGGAATCAGAAGTGCAGGGATAAGGAGCTGGGAGGGCAGATCCTAGGGCAGGAGACTACAAGGTAAAAGGTGATTGATATGCCACATTGTGTTGGGGGAGCAGAAGGGCTATGGCAACACAAGCTGATTCAGTATCTCACTCTCCATTCTCACATCCTCTTCCCTTAGCTTCCCTTCCCACCTCCCCTTCCTCCCCTGAGTGCTCCCCTGCCAATCCTCCACATGGTCCTCTAAGGGCTTTGTCTCAGTCCTTGCTGTTTTCTTTATGTGCAGGTTCTGTTCTATTCCTAGTCTTTCTTCTTTATAAGCACATTTGGAGTTAACTTTATCTGACTTCTTGCTTGTGAATAATCATGAATGAGTCTGCTGACATCTGTCTTTGTTTTTAGTTAAGACGTGAGTTATATCCTGCCAAGTTCCTCCAACTTATGCACATGGTCTTGAAAGATTGTCCAAGCCTGGAAAAAAAATGGGCTTAGTCAAGCAAAGATACTGTGTACCATAAACTCACCACATAAGCATTTGTGGTCATTGTTTAACTTCCTGGAATTGGTCATGATTTCTGTTGCTTGCCTTTAAAAGACACTGAGAAAATACCCTTGTTGTTGACATGGTATTGACCAGCAGCCTTCCCCTATCTGTCTCCTGCATCTTCTTTCTGCCTTTCCTATAATCATCTTCACTCCCTCAGTCATGGTTCCTGAGCTGACTGACTGGCAGGCTCTGGGAATTCTGTCAGTTACCATGGATAAGCCAAAGGTTACTGATACCTTCCCAGAGACATTCTTTATGTTCCAAGCTTGGTAATCAATAGCAGCCACCTCTAAGGAAGCCCACTGAGCATCTCAATTTCCACACAGCACATGAAACAAGAGGCTATGAGATGGAGGTCTGCCTCTTTCTCCCCCTGTTGCATAGTTTTCTTTTAACCCAAGCATACTTCCATTGCTGAATGTTCGCACAAGGCCACTCATCCAGAGCCATGGGATGAAATAAGAGTGAGTGACTTGTCTTAATTCAGGAAACAGTGCGCAGTAGTTGTGATGCCAACAGCCCCTGACTTACAAAGCCTGAGCCACTGTGATGCTTTTTCATGAAGGTTTACTCCACTCATTCAACTCAAATCAAATCTCTTTGCATTTATGCTGGTATTCTCATCTTTGCATATGTTTGCACATGCTTTTGTGTATGTATGTGTATAGAAGTGTTTGAGCAAATGCAGACACATGTGTGCATGTGGGTGAGCACGTGCCTTCCATGCATAGGTCTGAGGGTGCTCTTGGGTATCTTCCTCAATCACTCTCCACCATATTTGTTGTGTTAGAGTCTCTGCTTAAACTCAGATATCATGAATTTGGATAGTCTATTTAGTCAGCTTACTGGAGAAATCACTGTCTCTGCCTCCTAAGTGCTGGGATTTCAAGTTGGCCATCATGTCCATCCAGCACTTCTGAGTGTTAGACACCCAAGACCCACTTTTCACATGTATGTAGCAAGCACTTTACCTTCTTTGAAATCTCACCAGGTGGATATAATGATGATTCTGTTTAACTGTCTTCTAATCAGTGAGAGGAATAGGCCATATCTATTTCACCCATTATTCTATGAAAAATATTTCCTCACTATCCACAGGGTTATAGAAAATGTACAGTCCTTTGCTAAATGAATATGTTGAATTAAATACAATCCTCCAACCACCCAAGTTTCCAGCTATATTAAATGTACTATGAATATAGTCCTGTAGAGTACAAAACAGAAATCACAACATGATTCCTGTTCCCAAGAAAAAGCTGAAATTAATGC
Source organism: Apodemus sylvaticus (assembly GCF_947179515.1). Lineage (NCBI taxonomy): Eukaryota > Metazoa > Chordata > Mammalia > Rodentia > Muridae > Apodemus > Apodemus sylvaticus. The sequence goes on from NC_067480.1 coordinate 105,145,059, forward strand.
AAATATGCAAAAGATGCAGGAAGCAAATAAATAGATGGGCATGCCTGTGAGTGTTCTGTACAGAGAAGAGTGAGAACCTGTGAGCAATACAAGCTATCTTGACTCATGGTCAGTTCCTAGGAGACTGGACAGCCTGCAACTCCATTCAGCACATAAAAAAGCACTAAATAAAACCAAGTCTCTAGGATGCTTCAGTATTAATGATGACATAAAAGCTTTATGGGCAATATGAGCTGTGACCAAAATTTCTCTACAAGAAAATCAATAGAAACAGAATTGCCAGACTGAGGGTGAACATCTCATCACTTGCAGGAGGACACAGCTGGCATGTATAGCTGTCAAAGAAAATCTACTTGAAAGTATGAAAAATACCTGTTTCCTTTAGAAGGTGATTTTAGCATCAAGATAGGCAGAGCCAGAAAAGAAAAAAAATATCTCACTGGGTAAAAGTGTTTGCTGATCAATGAGGAGGACCCTGAGTGCAAATCCTAAACTTTCAGTAAAAATCTGGTGTGGCAGTGTATACATGTAACCCCACATAAACAGGTTGATCTCTGTGGTGTGGCAGTGTATACCTATAATCCCATCCTGCTGAGGACATAGACAGATGGATGCCCAGAGTGTGATGGTTAGTCAACTTAGCTGAAGTAGTGCTACCTATTTGAAAGGTGAATTGCAAGATACACTGTATACCTAAGGTTAAAAACAAATTTTTCTTCTTTTCTATTCCAATCTATGTCTAGATACTGTTCAATATAGCCCATCAAAATTGTTAATGATACACAAAGGCTGGGTGTCATAAACATATTGGTAGACACTCAATAATTTGAAAATCCCTCCTCATTGTGAAAAGAAATTAAATCCTCTTTGTTTAACTTCTCACAATTCTGAGAAATTAAAAACCAATTCCGACATAATTTCATCCTGAAAGTATTATCCACAGAAATTTGGTTGAGATTGATCATGCATAACAGTATGTTGTCAAGAATGATATTAAAATCTCTCACATATCTTTATAGAATTGTACTCCCCAGTATACTACTCTCTTGAGGACAATATCAAAAACTAGGATTTTGATATATTATACTCAAGATCTAGACTATCCTTAAAATTCCACAAGGCCTTGGCCTCAGATCCCTTTAGTATCCACATGGTTTTCCTTCCCTCCTTCAACATATCTTTAGTCTTTGGCAACCATTAATATGTAAGTTTCATAATTTTTTAATTTTGAGGACATTCTATTTCTAGATTATGGAACACTTGAGACTTCTGCCAGCTTAATTTGCTAAGGATTAGTCAAGATGTTGAATGAGAATAGACATACACTGCATCTTATCACTAACTAGAATTCCCCAGGATGGATGTACCATGGTTTCACCAGAAATATGGAGAATTGGGGCTCTTTTTACCATTGGACTACTAAAATTATTTGTTGCTCCCTCTGCTGCCTATGACTATTCTGTTTCCCCTTCTAAGTGAGATTCAAGAATAGATGCTTGGGTGTCCCTTCTTGTTTGACTTCTTTGGGTCTGAGGAGTGTATCATGGGTATTCTAAACTTTTTGGCTAATAACTACTTATCAGTGAGTACATACCATGTATGCTCTTTTGTGTCTGGGTTACCTCATTCAGGATGATAATTTCTAGTTCCATCCATTTGTGATGCTGTCCTATTTAATAGCTAAGTACTAGTTCATTGTGTAAATGTACCACATTTTCTGTGTCCATCTTCTATTGTGAGAGATGTTGCTTTCAGCTTTTGGCTATTATAAATAAGGCTGCTGTGAACATAGTGGAGCATGTGTCCTTGTGATATGGTGAAGCACCTTTTGGGTATGGCCAAGAGCAGTATAGATGGGTCTTCAAGTAGAACTATTATCCAATTTTTTGAGAAACTACCCGATTGATTTCCAGAGGGGTTGTACAAGTATGCAATCCCACCAGCAACAGAGGTGTGTTCCACTTTCTCTGCATTCTCACCAGCATGAGCTGTTACTTGAATTTCTGATATTAGCCATTCTGATGGGTGTACAGTGGAATCTCAGGGTTGTTTTGGTTTGCATTTTCCTGATGACTAAGGATGTTGAATTTTTTTAAAAGTGCTACTCCACCATTTGAGATTCCTCTGTTGAGAATACCATTTAGCTCTGTGCCCCATTTTTTTTAACTGTGTTATTTAGTTGTTGAAGTTTAACTTCTTGAATTTTTTTTATATATTGTGGATATTAGCCCTTTGTCAGATGTAAGGTTAGTGAAAATCTTTTCTGAATCTGTAGTCCGCTGTTTTGTCCTATTGACAGTGTCCTTTGTCTTACAGAAGCTTTTAGTTCCATGACGTTCCATTTACCAATTTCTGATCCAGGGGCCTTAACCATTGGTGTTCTGTTCATGAAATCCTCTCCTGTACCAATGTGTTCAAGGCTATTTCCTTTCTATTAGATTTAGTGTATCCAGTTTTATGTTGAGGTTCTTGATCCACCTGGACTTGAGCTTGTGCAGGGTGATAGAAAAGGTTTGCATTCTTCTGCATACAGACATTATTTGTTGAACATGCATTCTTTCTTCTACTGTATGGTTCAGGACTCTTTATCACAAATAAAGTGTCCATAGATGTGTCAGTTTATTTCTGGGTCTTTGATCTGATTCCATTGATCAACCTGTCTGGTTTTGTACCAATACCATGCAGTTTTTATCACTATTGATCTGTAGTACAGGTTGAGATCAGGGATGGTGATTCCTCCAGAATTCTTTTACTATGCAGGATTGTTTTAGCTCTCATGGGTTTTTTGTTTTTCTATATGAAGTTGAAAATTGGTCTTTCAAGATCTGTAAAAAAAGAAAGTGTGTTGGTATTTTGATGGGTATTGCATTGAACTTATAGATTGCTTTTGGTAAGATGGCCATTTTTATTATGTTAATCCTACCAATCCATGAGCACCGGAGACCTTTCCATCTTCTGATATCTTCCTCAATTTCTTTCTTTAGGGATTTGAAGTTTTTGTTACACAGATGTTTCACTTGCTTGGTTAGAGATACACCAAGATATTTTTTATATTATTTGTGGCTAATGTTAAGAGATTTGTTTCCCTAATTTATTTTTCAGTCCATTTATCATTTGTATAAAGGAGAGTTACTGATTTGAGTTAATTTTGTATCCAGACACTTTGATGAAGGTGTTTATCTGCTGTAGGAGTTCTCTGGTAGAATGCTATTATATCATCTGCAAATAGCAGTACTTTGACATCTTCCTTCGATTGGTATTCCCTTGATCTCTTTTTGGTGTCTTATTGCCCTATGTATAATTTCAAGTACTATATTGAATAGATAGGGAGAGAGTGGGCCAACTTATCTTGTCCCTAATTTTAGTGGGATTACTTCAAGTTTCTCTCCATTTAGTTTGATGTTGACTATATATTGCTTTTACTATGTTTAGGTATGTGCCTTGAATCCCTGATCTCTCCAAGACTTTTAACATGAAGAGGTGTTAGATTTTTGTCAAAGTCTTTTTCAACATCTAATGAGATGACCATATGATTTTTGTCTTTGTTTGTTTATACAGTGGATTATGTGATAGATTTTAGTATATTGAATCATCCCTGCATCCCTGGGATGAAGCCTACTTGATCGTGGTGAGTGATGTTTTTGATGTGTTCTTGGATTCAGTCTGTGAGAATTTTATTGAGTTTTTTGCATCAATATTCATAAGCAAAATTGGTCTGAAATTCAATTTCTTTGTTGAGTCTTTGTGTCATTTAGAGTAAGGATGAATATGACCTCATAGAATGAATTAGGTAGTGTTCCTTCTGTTTCCATTTTGTGGAATAGTTTGAGGAGTACTGCTATTAACTCTTCTATGAAAGACTGGCAGAATTATGCACTAAAACCATCTGGCCATGGCCTTTTTCTAGTTGGTAGACTTTTAATGACTACTTCTATTTCTTTAGGGCTTATGGGAATGTATAGATAATTTACTTGACCTTGATTTAACTTTGGTAAGTGGCACCTGTCTAGGAAATCATCCATTTTGCTTATATTTTCCAGTTTTTCGGAGTACAGGCTTTTGAAGAAAGACCTAATAATCTAATTTTTAATTCCTCAGTTTCTATTGTTATTTCTCCCTTTCTATTTCTGATTTTGTTAATTTGCATACTTTAACTATCTTCTTGATTTTCTCAAAGAACCAGCTATTTGTTTTGTTGATTATTTGTATTGTTCTCTTTGTTTGTAATTGATTGATTTCAGCCCCAAGTTTGACTATTTCTTGCCATCTACTCCACTTGGGTGTGTTCATTTCTTTTTGTTCTAGAGATTAAAAGTGTGCTGTTAAGTTGTTAGTTTGAGATTTCTCCAATTTCTTTATGAAGGCACTTAGTGCTATAGATTTTCCTCTTAACATTTTCATTAATTCCCATACATTTGAGTATGTCATGCCTTCATTTCCATTGAATTCTGGAGAATCTTTATTTTTTTTCTTATTTTTTTCCTGGTTAATTAATTGATCATTGAGAGTTGTTCAGTTTCCTGAATATGTGGGCTTTCTGTTGTCTCCGTTGTTGTTGAAGTCTAGCCTTAATCAATGGTGGAAAATTCAAGGGTTTATTTGAATCTTCTTGTATCTGTTGAGAGTTGTTTTGTGTTCAATTATATGGCCAACTTTGGAGAAGGTTCCATAAGTTACTGAGAAGGTATATTCTTTTGGTTTTAAGTGAAAGATTCTGTAGTTATCGTGTAGATTCATTTGGTTCATAACATCTGTTAGTTTTACTATTTCTCTATTTAGTTTGTATTTTGATGACTTATCCATTGATGAGAGTGAAGTGTTGAAGTCTCCCACCATTAATTGTGTGGCATTCAGTGTGTGATTTGAGCCTTAGTAAAGTTTCTTTTATGAATGTGAGTGTCCTTGCATTTGGTGCACAGATGTTCAGAATTGAGGCGTTCAGTGCACAGATGTTCAGAATTGAGGTGTCATCATGATGGATATTTCTTTGATGACTATGAAGTGTCCATCCTCATTTCTTTTCATTATTTTTGGTTGAAAGTCTATTTTATTATGTAGTAGAAGGGCTACTCCAGAGGGCTAGGAGAATGAATGGAAATCTTTAGCTTGGGGTTGGGGGGGGGGTATCTCTAGGAAGTACCAAAGACTTTTTAGATGGGATATGGGGGAAGCTCCCAGGAGATGCTTAACAGTAAAGACATGGAGCCTCAAGAGGTCACCTTCTGTAGCCAGCCAGGATCCCCAGTGGAGGGATAAGAACACCAACCCACTCACACAACCATTGACTCAAAATTTGTCTGTCTAACAATTCTTCATAGATCTAGAAAGAGCAATTCTCAAATTCATCTGGAATAACAAAAAACCCAGGATAGCGAAATCTATTCTCCACAACAAAAGATCTTCTGGGTGAATCACGATCCCTGACCTCAAGCTCTACTACAGAGCAATAGTGATAAAAATTGCTTGGTATTGGTATGCAGACAGGCAGGAAGATCAATGTAATAGAATTGAAGACCCAGAAAAGAACCCACACATGTATGGTCACTTGATATTTGACAAAGGAGCTAAAAACATCCAGTGGAAAAAAAGACATCATTTAAACAAATGGTGCTGGACCAACTGGAGGTCTGCATGCAGAAAAATGCAAATTGACCCATTCTTATCTCCTTGTACAAAGCTCAAGTCCAAGTGGATCAAGGATCTACACATAAACCAGACACACTGAAGATTATAGAGGAGAAAGTGGGGGCAAATCTTGAACACATGGGGACAGGGGGAAAGTTCCTGAACAGAACACTAATGGCTTATGCTCTAAGAACAAGAATGGGACCTCATAAAACTGCAAAGCTTCTGTAAGGCAAAGGACATGGTCAATAGGACAAAACAGCAACCAACAAATTGGGAAAAGATCTTTACTAACCCTACATCCAATAGAGGGCTAATATCCAATGTATACAAAGAACTCAAGAAGTTTGTCTCCAGAGAATCAAATAACCCTATTAAAAAATGGGGTACAGAGCTTAACAGGGAATTCTCAACTGAGGAAGCTTGAATGGCTCTAAAGCACTTTAAAAAAATGTTCAGCATTTTTAGTTATCGGGGAAATGCAAATCAGAACAACACTGAGATTCCACCTTACACCGGACAGAATGGCTAAGATGAAAAACTCAGGGACAGCAGATGCTGGAGAGGATGTGGGGAAAAAGGCACACTTCTCCATTGTTGGTAGGATTGCAAGCTGGTAAAACCACTTTAGAAAGCAGTTTGGTGATTCCACAGAAAATTAGACAGTACTACCTGAGGACCCAGCTATACCACTCCTGGGCATATATCCAGAAGATGCTCCTACATGTAATAAGGACACATGCTCCACTATGTTCATAGCTGCCTTATTTATAATAGCCTGAAGCTAGAAAGAACCCAGATGTCCCTAAACAGAGGAATGGATACAAAAACTGTGGTATATATACAAAATGGAATACTATTCAGCTATTAAAAACAATGAATTCATGAAATTCTTAGGCAAATGCATGGAACTAGAATGTGTCATCCTGAGCGAGGTAACCCAATCACAAAAGAACACACATGGTATGCACTCACTAATAAGCCCAAAATCTCAAAATAAACAAGTTACAATTCACCCAGCACAGGAAGCTCAAGAAAAAGGAGGACCTTTTTTTGTTTGTTTTTTGGATTTGGTTTTTCTGAGACAGGGTTTCTCTGTATAGCCCTGGTTGTCCTGGAACTCACTCTGTAGACCAGGCTGGCCTTGAACTCAGAAATCTGCCTGCCCCTGTTTCCCAGAGTGCTGGGATTACAGGCGTGTGCCACCGCCACCCAGCTGAAGGAGGACTGTACTGGCTGGTTTTGAGTGTCAACTTGACACAGGCTAGAGTTATCACAGAGAAAGGAGTTTCAGTTGGGGAAGTGCCTCCATGAGATTCAACTGTGAGGCATTTTCTCAATTAGTGATCAGGGGGAGAGTCCCTTGTGGGTGGTACCATCTCTGGACTGTATTCTTGGGTTCTATAAGAGAGCAGGCTGAACAAGCCAGGGGAAGCCAGCCAGTAAGAAACATCCCTCCATGGCCTCTGCATCAGCTCCTTCTTCCTGACCTGCTTGAGTTCCAGTCCTGACTTCCTTTTGTGATAAAAAGCAATGCAGAAGTATAAGCTGAATAAACCCTTTCCTCCCCAACTTGCTTCTTGGACATGATGTTTGTGCAGGAATAGAAACCCTGACTAAGACAAATTGGTACCAGCATAGTGGGGTATTCCTGTGACAACCTGACCATGTTTTGGGGAGGACTGTGGAAGGACTTTGGAACTTTGAGCTAGAAAAGCCATTAGAATATTAAGAGCTCGGTGGAAAGTTCTGTAGGAACTTGGAAGACAATGTTAAGAACAGTGCAAAAGATGGAGGCCTGGCTTGTGAAATTTCAGAGGGAAGATTAAAGACTCCTACAGTGGCCATGTTTTGATTGTGAAGATTCTGTGGTTTTGGTTAGCTGGGGCTGAAGAATCAGCTGTGAGTAACAAGATACCAGAACCACTAAAGCAAACCTTTGTGTTACTGGCACTATTGATGCTGGTTAGCTGGAGCTAAGAAATTAGCGGTGATTAAGAAGGACCAGCATCACTGAGATGAAATCTTCTGGGAAGTGTTTTCTGAGAGCACAGAGAGTGTGTTCCAGAGATAGCCACAGTTGTATTTTGTGCTGTAGCTGAACTTGGTACTGTGTAAGAGTCACCCAGATGGTACTGGTTTTGAAGGCATGAAGGGGTCATGAAGAGCAGCTGAGGCTCTTGGCACAGTGAGAGGCCACGGAAGGCCATTGGTGAAGGTGCAGACTCAGTTGCAGTTGATGGCCCAAGACTTGAAGGGGTCATGCATAGGAGCAGAGGCTTGTCACCATGATGAGAGTCTATGAGAGGCTATTGGTGAAGCCTAGTTACAGTGGAAGATAGCAGTGTTTTGGAGATGCCAGTACAATGCAGTGACCAACAAGAACAGCAGCAGCAGTGGAGTACAGGCAGCTGGAGCCTAGAAGACAAGCTGTGTGCTACAAAGGGCAGAGTGGAGAAGTGACCCAAGCCCTTGGAGGAGCCCAGAAGATCATGAGTTGGGTCCCAGACATTGAACCATTGGAGTTTGAGTTTTGCTTTTGATTGTGACTGTGCCCTGATATGTTTCCCTCTTGAAGGAAGAAAGTATTTTAGTGGAGCCCACAGAGACTGAATTTTTAAAAGACTTTGAATTTTAAAGATATTGGATATTTTAAAGTGATTGAACTTTTAATATGCAAAGACTGTGGGACTTTTAAAGTAATTTAGATCTTGGGGATGAATAAGAAAGTAAGGGTTGAGGCTTAATAGTGATGTGTTTGTGTCAAGTTGACAAGGGGTCAATTGTATTGGCTGGTTTTGAGTGTCAACTTGACACAGGCTGGAGTTATCACAGAGAAAGGAGTTTCAGTTGGGGAAGTGCCTCCATGAGATCTAACTGTGAGGCATTTTCTCAATTAGTGATCAGGGGGAGGGCCCCTTGTGGGTGGTACCATCTCTGGACTGTATTCTTGGGTTCTATAAGAGAGCAGGCTGAGCAAACCAGGGGAAGCAAGCCAGTAAGAAACACCCCTCCACGGCCTCTGCATCAGCTCCTGCTTCCTGACCTGCTTGAGTTCTAGTCCTGACTTCCTTTTGTTATGAAAAGCAATGCAGGAGTGTAAGCTGAATAAACCCTTTCCTCCCCAACTTGCTTCTTGGTCATGATGTTTGTGCAGGAATAGAAACCCTGACTAAGACAAGGACTTAAGTGAGGGTGCTTTGGTTCATCTGAGAAAGGGAACAAAATACTCACAGGAGAAATAAAGGGAGACAGTGTGTGGAGCAGAGACTGAAGTAAAGGCCACCCAGAGACTGCCCTACCTAGAGATTCATCCTATAAACAGGCACCAAACCCTGACATTGCTATGGATTACAAGAAGCTTGTACCAAAAGGAGCATGCCATGTTTGCCTCCAGGGGGCTCCTGCCAGAATCTTACAAATACAGAGGCAGATGCTAGCAACCAACTATTGGACTAGGCGTGGGGTCCCCAATGGAGGAGCTGAAGGGTGGTCTGGAGGAGCTGAAGGGGTTTACAGCCCCATGGGAAGAACAATGATTTCGGCCACCCAGACGCCCCAAGACTTCCAGGGACTGAACCATCAACCAAGGGGTATACATGGTTCCAGTCAAAAATGTGGCAGAGGAAGGCCTTGTTGGGCATCAGTGGGAGGAGTGGTCCTTGATCAGGTAAAGGCTCAATAGAGGATCCAACAAAGGGAAACTGAGAGGGGAGAGGTGGGAGTGTGTCAGGAGGAGAGGCATATATGTGGAGGCAGGGGGTGGGAGGAGGGGTTGGGGGTCTTTGGGGAGGGGGAAATCTGGAAAGGTTTTACCATTGGCAATGTAAATGAAGATGATATTCAATAAAAAAATAAAAGAAATGCAGGAACAAAAATGGATCATAGACTGAAGGGATGATCAACCAATAACTGGCCCAACTTGAGATCCATCCCATGGGCAAGCACCAGTCCCTACACTATTAATGATATTCTGTTAGGCTTGCAGACAGAACCCTAGCCAAGTTGTCCTCTGAGAGAGTCAACCCAACAGCTGACTGAAATAGATGCAGTTACCCACAGCCAAACATTGGACAGAGGTCAGGAACCCTTATGGAAGAGTTGGGGAAAGGATTGAAGGCCCTGGAAGGAATTGGAAACCTAATAGGAATACCAACAATATCAACTAGCTTGGAATCTTGGGAGGTCTCAGAGACTGAGTCACCAACCAAAAAGCATACAAGGGCTGGACCGAGGCCCCTAACACACAAGTAGCAGACATGCTGCTCAGTCTCCTTGTAAGTCTCCCAAGAACCAGAGCAGAGACTCTCCCTAAATCTGTAGCCCAGCTTTGGTATCCATTTCCCCACAGGGCTGCTTTGTCTGGCTTCAGTGGGAGATCCTAAAGGATAAATGCCTAATCCTTCAGAGATTTGATATGCCAGGGTTAGAGGATGCTGGGGGCTCCAATTTCACAAAGAAGAGGAAGGGGACGAGGGCAGGGACTCTGTGGGGGGACAGGAACCAGTTTTCATTTCTCTAGAATAAATATCCCTCACTGTTACTTGGTGTTTAGTGTTTTATGAAATGGCTTGTGATAGTTAGTGTTGATTGACCACTTGACAGACTCCAGAATCACCTAAGACATGTGGGAAACATGTATTGGTTGTATCAATCGATGTGGGAAGATTAACATTATGTTCACTGATGTGGGAAGACCCTTCTTAATTGTGAGTGAGACTGTTGACTGGGCAGGATATACTGGACTGTATAAAATGGAGGGAATGAACTGAGCATTAGCATGTATCCATCCCCTTCTGCTTCCTGGTTAGGAATATGATGTGAACAGCATCTTCAAGTTCCTATGGCTGACTCCCTCATCAGAATGAACTGTAACTTGGAACTGTGAGCCAAAATAAATCCTTTCTCCTTTAAGTTGCTTTTGCCAAAGTGTTTTTTACACAATGGAAAAAGAAACTAGGGAGCTAAGCAATAGAAATAGTGGAAATGTGTCTTTTCAATGTCTCAGAGTAAATACCCAAAGATGCTTCTCTCCTATACCCACTACTGTTTAGAACCGTGACATGCTTTTACACCATGAACTGTAACTGGATTGGAAAACTGAGGCTTCATTCAGAAGAGGCAGAAGAGAGACAAGATAGGTAGACAAGGGTAATCTTCATCCCAAGAATAGTCCCACAGCATATGAATACGGTAGCACAGCATACATGTTGTAATCAGAAAAGGATAGTAGACACAAGGAGAGAGACAAAAACAGTGTAATGGAAAGTGTCCACCAAGAGCTCAAGCTTATAATCTTTGTAGTCTAGCGATTGTGTGTGCACATTACAGCCCCAACCACTAGTTGATAGCACAACCACTGTGGTCTCCTTGCTACCATTGTTAGGGATAGATATCCACCCTGCTCTTTTTGGTGTATGTATGTGGGAGAATGTGTGTGGTACATGTTGGAAGGCATGTATACATGTATGTGCATGGGTACCTGCACTCATGTATGCATGTACCCTACTCATTGGGACAGTACTCACAGAACTTGGAGCTAGACTGGCAGCCAACAAGCCGCAGGCATCTTTCCATTCCCCTGTCTCAGGCTCTATACCTACGGCATTAAAAATATAGGTTCTCATACAGCCATGCTGTCTTTTAACACGTGTAGTGGGAATTCAAGCAGCTCTTCATGCATGCCCAACAAGCACTGAACCAGCTCTTCATCCCATGCTGATACCACCCTCTTTCTTTCCCATTGCATGCCAGCTGAGCTCACACTATTAGCCCCTCCGGAGGAGCTATGAACCAGAGATAGGTCATGACTGGACGGCTTTTCCCAGAAGCATAGTTCTGATCTTGGCTTTGAAGTCAAGATGCAAGTCAAATCAAATCAGATTAGCTGAAGCATGTTATAGCCCCAGTGTGAATTCAAGGGGACATGTATTCAGCCCTGACACACCAGAAGGGAGAGTCACAGCTTAGCTGGACAAGTCTTATATGCCAGTTACTCTTCTTGTGGCTATAATAAACTACCCAAACAAAACCAAGGAAGAGATTGCTTTGCCTCAGGAGCATGAGGCAGCTGGTCATAGTGAACCAACAGTTAGGAAGCAAGATGAGATCAATGCTGGTACTCGGCTTCTTTCCTGCTTTTTATTTAGTCTGAGACTCCAGCCCATGGAATTATACCACCCTCAAATTTGAATGATTTTCCCAACCTAGAAACTCTCTCACAGATAAGCCCAGAGATTTGTTTTATAGAGATTTAAAATACCATCAGTTTGATGATCAATAGTCACATGGTCTTGAGTCTTCTCAATAATATAGCTCTTACCTTTCTTTGGGCCTTTGACTGTGGTGCTTCTTTGGTCTGGAAAGTTTTCTTCTCCTTTGATTAAATCAGATCTTATTTAAAGAGCCATTTATCAACAAAGCTTCCCGTGAACACTCATAACTCAGCACAACCATGGTAGGCTTTATTCAATTGTATGATCAAGTGTGTCCACTAATGACTGGATTCCTCTGACTCAAGCGGTATCCAACATGAACAAGATCATTTAAATCTGTAGAATGGGTTCATCTCCAACTCTCAGCTTGGTGAGAACTACTTTCCAGATAATGTTGGGCAATGCTTTTCAACAAATGAATCTAAGATAGGCTTTTTAAAATGAGAACAATCCATGACAATGTTTGTATTGTCCTGTGCAGAACTAGCATGGTCCAGAGAAGAAGCTGGTGAGCAGCTTCTTTTGTTTCAGGATTCAGTGTCAAAACAAGAATGACAGGCTGCGGAGTTGCCTCAGTAGTTAAGAGTATGAACAGTTCTGGAAAAGGAACCAGCTTCAGTTCCCAGCACCCAGGTCAAGCAGCCCACAGGCCTATCACTGTAGCTCCAGGAGATCACACAACCTTTTTTGTCCTTCAGAGGCACTGTACATGTGCACATGCACACACACACACACACACACACACACACACACACGAGAGATGCATCTACACAATACACACAACACATACACACTGTTTCAGTCAGGGGTTCTATTCCTGCATAAAACATCACAAACAAGAAGCAAGTTGGGGAGGAAAGGGTTTATTGAGCTTACACTTCCATGTTGCAGTTCATCACTAAAGAAAGTCAGGACTGGAACGCAAGCAGGTCAGGAAGCAGGAGCTGATGCAGAGGCCATGGAGGGATGTTATTTACTGGTTTGCTCCCCCCTGGCTTGCTCAGCCTGCTCTCTTATAGAACCCAAGACTACCAGCCTAGGGATAGCACCACCTACAAGGGGTCCTCCCACCCTTGATTACTAATTGTGAAAATGCCCCACAGCTGTATCTCATGGAGGCATTTCCTCAACTGAAGCTCTTTTCTCTGTGATAACTCTAGCCTGTGTCAAGTTGACACACAAAACCAGCCAGTATGCACACATACACAGAGAGACACACACATTTAAAAATGAAAATGAATCTTTAAAATAAAAATAAGAAGACTGTCTTTGTCAAAATAAAATAACCATTCATGGTGTTTCTTCATGCTGGGAAGGCAATGAGTGCTCTGGGTAACCCAAATTCTTTGCCTCCTCCTGGTCCCCCGAAGAATAGCTTCAGCTGAAGCAGCCTCCAATGTTGTCTCTTAACTACAGATGACAGAAGGCAACAAGGGTCAGAGTTTCTGAGAGACTCACACAAAAACTTCTGTAGTTGCTCTTCTGAAGCCATCCAGAAAGTTGAGAGGACTTAACAGGAGAGTCTTTAGAGCCATACTACAGAGGATCCTTAAGCAAAAGGTGTTTCAGGGTATCAGTTTCTGTTGCTGTGATTAAAAAAAAAGCATCCCAGTAAAGGGAGTTTAAGGGAGAGAGAGGTTTATTTGTGTATGCAAGAAGGGGCTGTAAAAATGCTGCTGGCAAAGCTGCTCTCTGTGAGGGAAGGCTTTTATTGTAGATATGAGAGAAGAACAGATTCAGAGGCATCTGCAAGAGCAGAGAGAAAGGAGAGGACCAAACATGGCTGGCAAACTGGACGCAGCCAAGGCTGGGGAAGTGAGAGAGTGGGAGAGAATGGTAGAGATGGTGAGAGAAGAAACAGAAGAGAGAATGGTGTGAGAGAGAAAAAGGAGAGCAAGGGGAGGTAAATGAACAAGAGAGAGTAAGAGAGCATTGTGTAGATGGTAGACAAGAGTGGGTGATAAGGAACAGAGCAGCCTGGGGAGGGAAGCGTGTGAGCTGGAGGGAGTTTAGAGTAAGGGATGAGGGGAGGAGGAATAGGATGCTAGTATGGATTTTAAAACAGGTATAACAGGTACTTGTGATTCTGAGGGAGCCTGGAAGCCAGCCAGCATGGGCTTTAAGATGCTAGCAGGTACCACAGACGTCAATGGAGTCATAAGCCCCTTCAGCCAGAGAAGGGAAATTGCTCCTTTGGCAGGTGGGAATGGGGTTCACAGGTCCCCAAGGAATGCGGGCTTTTATCTAACCCAGAAATGCTCCTAGAATCCCATTATAGTTCATTTCCGGATAGTTGGACAGCCTGAGAGACCTCATAATTTGGTTCACAAGTCCAGCTGACACTCCCTCACTGAAGGGAAGATGAGGCAACAGAAACCTAGGGCAGCTGAGGTCAGTCAAGTGCAGAGAGCCTTGAGTTGATGAATGTATGCTAGTGCTTGACTTGTTCTCTCATTTAATCTTGAGCCCAACCGATGCATGGATCAGGCCACCATCAGGGTGGGTCATTCAGCCCAATTAACCCAATTAAGAAAATCCATTTCCGATGCGCCCAGAGGCTGAGGTAATCCAGACGACTCTACTATAAGTCTCCCTTTCCTGGTAGTTCGAGACTGAGTCAAAATGACAAATAAAACCAAGTATCATGGGTCATATGGTCTTTATTGTTCTCTATAGGATGCTCCTGCAGAGGGAGCACCCCTACAGAAAGTCCTTGAAGACAGTACCCTACATGGACTGTGCTCCGACTGGTAAATACAAGGGGTCCTTAGACTTTATAGGAAGGTAGACAGTGCCACAACAGTCCATGTGCTGTCCTTGGGTTCCAGATTAGGATAAGTAGGCACACACTTTTGCCAGTTCTGCTACATGGGATGATCTTATCTATGTGAACTTGACATGCTTCCTATATAAAGCTTATGGGAAAATTGAGATGCTAACCAGGATATAAAATGAGTTCATAGGCACAAAGACTCAGTAAGGTTTCAGCACAGAGTACACTCAGGCAGGGCTAAAGTCCAAGATGGCAGGCCCATACTTCAGGCCAGCTGGGTAGCATCATCCTGGCTATGGTCTCCAAGAAGTTAGGTAGACAGGGTCTTGGAAATGGTGGTGAAGATAGGCTCATGGATTCAATCCACTTGAAACAGAAAAAGCCATAGTTCATGCAGCCCAGCTCCAACTCTATGTGGCCTACAAGGACTTTCAAGACAGCTCTGTATAATTGAATGTGTAGTTTTCAACAGCAAGAGACCTGAAAAGGCTGCCAACTGCCTCACTAAGGTTAGTGACTAAGGAAAAATTCTAGGGCAGACAGCAACATTCAACATCATCCCACATTGCCTCTGGACACCGAGTTTTGGATAAAGCAATAAGCCCTGACTTCCAGACATCATTCTATCCCCTACCTCTCTGAATATCCTCTGTTTGGCACACCCTGTTAAGCGGTAAGTCATATCAGGATAAACATCCTCTCTGGTGCCTGCTTTTGCTCTCCAGCAAGTACCAGATGCACACAACTCATTTCCCACCTGGCAAGAGCTGCTGGCGTGCATAAAAACCAGGTCAGCTCATCACAGTCATTTGTCCTAAGGGAATACTGACTAAGATGAAGAAAAATATGTTAATTTGGCTAGAAAAATAACCATGCCTTTCAATGAATGGAGGCTGCATGAAGAATATGAAATAGCCCAACAGATATTCATGCATTCATTCATCTATGCACTCATTTCGTAGGATGTACTTTTTAGTAGGTTGGCACCAAACCAGAGTCTGGGGAGATCAAGTGAAGGGGCTCTCCCTACAAACCCAATGGCCTGAGTTTGGAGTCTCAGGATCTGTGCTAAAAAGCCAGATATAGTAGTGAATATATGTGGTCCCAGCATTCCTAGGATGAGATGGGAAGAAGGAAACTTGTGGGTTGTTTGGAATGGAGGATGTGCAACCAACTGGGAGAAAGAAAGTGGGAGGTAAAAAACAACTCCCAAACAACTTCCTCTGGAATCCCTCACCTGCCAAGGTCCCTTAAAGCAAACACAACAATGGTAAACTTCACCCTGTCCTCTCTGTCCCATTTGAGGGCACACAACTCTGATTGCTTACCTAGAAGCCTATGGGCACCAGGGGCAACCATGTAGACCAAGCCCTTCCTGCCAAAGTCCCTTAAAATACTCCCCAAAAACCCTAAACTACACCCCAACACAGACTCCACTGCTTTCCCAGAGGCCACTCTAGCACCAGGAACCCCAGAGAAAACAGGATCTATCATTCTGCTGCATACAAGAAACACACCTCAGCAACAAATATAGACATTACCTCAGGTAAAAGGCCAGAAAAGGTTTTGTAAGCAAATGGATCTAAGAAGCAAGCTGGAGTAGCCATTCCTGATACCTAATGAAATAGACTTTCAATCAAAATTAATCAAAAGAAATGAGGAAAGACACTTCATACTCATCAAAGAAACAGAATGCCAACAGCTCAGGTACCAAGATCAATAATTTATAAATGTGACCTTATGAAAGCTTCTGTAAGGCAAAGAACACTGCTAAAAGGACAAAATGGCAGCCTACAGACTGGGAAAAGATTTTCATCATCCACACATCTGACAGAGGGCTGAAATCTAAAATATATAAAGAACTTTAGAAACTAGACATCAATAAATCAAATAACCCAATTTAAAAATAGAGTACAGATCTAAACAGTGCTTCATTGACAGAGGAATCTCTAATGGCTGAGAAGCACTTAAAGAAATATTCAAAATCCTTTGTCATCAGGGAAATGCAAATCAAAACAACTCTGAGATTCTATCTTACACCTGTCAGACTGGCTAAGATCAAAAACTCAAATGATAGCTCATGCTGGCAAGGATATAGAACAAGGGGAACACTCTTCCTTTGCTGGTAGAAATGTAAACATGCAAATCACTTTGGAAATCAATTTGTCAGTTTCTCAGATAATTGGGAATAGATCTACCTCAAGACCCAGCTATAGTACTCCTGGGCATATAATCCAAAGGAAGTCCCACCTTACCACAAGGACACTTGCTCAACTATGTTCATAACAACTTTACTCATAATAACCAGAAGCCGGAAACAACCTAAATGTCCTTCAGCTGAATAATAGATAGAGGAAATATCATTCATTTACACAAAGGAGCATCACTCAGCCATTAGAAACAACAACATCATGAAATTTGGAGGCAAAGGGATGGAACTAGAGAACATTACCTCCTGAATGAGGTAACCTAGACTCAGAAGAACAAACATGATATTTACATAGTGGTAAGTGAATTTTAGTCATTAAGTACAGGATAACAATGCTACCAGTCCACAGATCCAAAGAAGCTAAGTAACAAGGAGGGTTCAAGAGGGAACACTTGAATTTCACTGAGAATGGGACATAGATTAGACATCGAGGTGGAGGGAGGGAGGGGACTATATGATGGTAAACAGAGAGAGAGAGTACTGGGAGAGAAAACTGGATTGGGGAGCAGGGGACATCTCTGGAACAAGCTAGAAACCTAGGACAATGAAAATTCTAGGAATCAATGAGGGTGGCCCTAGTTAAGACTCATCAGTGGGGGACATGGACCCTGCAGTGGCCATCTCCTGTATCCAAGAAAAGACCTCAAATGGAGGGATTTGGACACCAACCCAGTCAACAGATCTTAATTTGTTCTGCCTACAAGATCTGCAAAGGTAAAAGATGGAACAGAATCTGAAGGAAGGGACAACCAGTGGATGGTCCAGCTCGAGACCCATGCCATGAGAGGAAGCCCACCCCTGACACTGTTAATCATATTCGGCTTTTATTTTTCAGAAAGAAAATTGTCAACAGAGAGGCTTCAAGCATCAATTGATGAAAACTGATGCGGAAACTGACAGCCAAACATTAAGTAGAGTTTGGAGAATCCTGCAGAAGAGGGGGAGGAAGATTTGAAGGAGCCAAAGGGTAAAGAGCATGACAAGAAAACCTACATAATCAACTAACCTGAGCCATCGGGCTCATAGAGACTGAATGCTAACCAAAGAGTTCACATGGAACAGAACTAGACTCTTTGTACCTCTGTACACGTTGTGAAGCTGGGTCTTCATGTGGGACTCCTAAACCTGGAGCAAGTCTGTCTCTGTCTCTTTTGCCTGCCTTTGGATCCCTTTCTCCTAACGTGGCTTTCTTGTCTAGCCTTATTGAAGATGCACCTAGTACTGGTGCAACTTGATATGCCAATGCTGGTTGATACCATGAGAGAATTCCCCTCTTCCGAGGAGAAGCGAGGATATGTGAAGGGAGAGATGAGGTGAAAGTGAGGGACTGGGCGGAGAGGAAGGAGGGGAAGCTCCAAATAAATAACTGATAAGAATTAAAGATGGAAATAAAAGTTATCTTCTGTCATGCCCCCCCATGCAGAGAGAGAGAGAGAGACAGAGAGAGAGAGAGAGAGAGAGAGAGAGAGAGAGAGAGAGAGAGAGAGAATGTCAGACACTGTTAATGAAAATATCAAGAAGCCCTAGTAAGATCACAGCCTTCAGCACAAAATCAATTGGAGTGGAATTCAAAGTGTATCATTCATATATATATATATATATATATATATATATATATATATATATATATATATATATATATATATATATATAATATTTCATATATATAATATATATGAATGCTCAATTTTGAATTGGTTTCTTTAACATATATGTGGTAAACATATGTGTTTATTATATATATATATATATATTAAATTATTCCGCTGGCCCTCAAAACATTCAGTCTCATTTTATATATGAGATCATAAACACATCAGAGATCTCAAGTATTGTGTCCAGATTCACACAGTCAGTGAAGCTTACACTTAGTCATAGACCCTTCAGACTCTGAACTAGGACCTTCCCACTGAATCACCATGTGTCCATTGTTAACCCTGCCAACCTGAATGAGCATAAAATCAGTCCCTGTGTGATGAGGGGCAGAGAAGTATTGATACATTAGGGAGTTGAGTTCTGCATTGCTGGAAGGCCTGAAGAGGGAAGAGTCACTAGAGTATGGAATTGTGTGTCATTAAAGACAGGTGTGTTATGGGAAGGGATTTCACGATGATGAAGCACTTATATAGAAGCTTGTCTTTCCAAATAGAAAACAACTCAAATCATGTCCCTAGTAACTGAACTCATTTCTCTTTTAACCCATCGAAGGAGTTGCCACGTAACAATCGGAACCCTTGGGTATCTCTGTTTGTGCGGTCTGCTCTTCCTTAGTAATATATTTTCATCTTTTTATTGTTTTGCTTTGAATAAAGCTTCCTTGTTCCTTGTTATATCTGCAAATCCACATGGGCTTTTATTTCAGTCCCTTAATAAGTGG
Source organism: Apodemus sylvaticus (assembly GCF_947179515.1). Taxonomy (NCBI): domain Eukaryota; kingdom Metazoa; phylum Chordata; class Mammalia; order Rodentia; family Muridae; genus Apodemus; species Apodemus sylvaticus. The sequence goes on from NC_067480.1 coordinate 105,164,258, forward strand.
CCAAGAACCTGGGAACAGCTGAGCTCCCAGCCCTGACTGCTGGCAATACATTCACATGGGCTATGGTTTTGGTTTGGAAATGAGAAGAGAAAGCTAGAAACTCAAGGTCACACATCATTTTGACCCTAAGTAGCCAATTTTCATTCTTATCTTTGACAAGACATCTTCTGGAAAGCATACATGGTCTCTGTAGACAGTGTGGCTATATCAGTGACAGATGGGCTGTTACCCTTTTGTCAGGAGAACAGGAGACCAGAGGCTGTTAGGAAGGGCCCCTCTCCATCCCTTGCTCTTCTTCAGGTTCCCGTAATTTTCCTTCTTCCTCCTCCTCCTCCTCCTCCTTCTCCTCCTCGTCCTCGTCCTCCTCCTCCTCCTCTTCTTTTCCTCATCCTCCTCCCTCCTCCTCTTCCTCCTCCTCCTTTTCTCCTCCTCCTCCTCCTCCTCCTCCTCCTCCTCCTCCTCCTCCTCCTCCTCCTCCTCCTCCTCCTCCTCCTCCTCCTCCTCCTCCTCCTCCTCTTCTTCTTCTTCTTCTTCTTCTTCTTCTTCTTCTTCTTCTTCTTCTTCTTCTTCTTCTTCTTCTATCCTGCCTCACCTGCACCTGTCCAAAACTGCCTTTGGCTCACTCTGCCTTCTTGGATTTAAACAACATCAAAAACAATCTTCTTAACAACAAGTACTAGAGCACCAAGAGACAACGCTCCCACGCTGACCGGATGCTCTACTGGGCAGAGCAGAACTGAACATGTAGATTTAGGGCCTCAGAAGAGAAATCAGTGACTATTTAGTAGAACTCGCCCCACTTATCTGATTTATTAAGTTTCCAGTCCCTGACTTTTATTTATGAGTACCCAAACCACAAGATTAGGCTTAAATGCTGGCTTATTTGTCCTACCTTGAAAATGGGCCTTTTGTCTCTACTTTCATATCTCCCAAGGGTAGTGGCAACAGAATGCAAAAATACATGTGGAAGCAATTTAGACCCATGTATAATCTTTGCAATTAAGATGCATCACTGCCCTCTCAGCACTGTGCTTCCTCCACCTTTAGAAGCATAAATATTCAGGCATCTATACATTCACCTTTGAATGAAGTCCTACATTCATATGCAATATCTAAAAACTCCTGCTTCTCACTGCCACCGTTACCAAAATGATGTTTCTACAGCTCTCCTGCCTACCACTGCTAAGCAAGTTTTTGTAACGTATCATTATTTCCTGGCCATACCCTCCTACCATGCTTTGCCCCTCCAATAAGCCCTGATGGTATCTAATTCTGACTCTTCCCTTTCAGTAAGCCATACTGTAGCACGTTTCTTATCCCCACTTACTCTCTAACCCTTCACCACATGGTCACTAAAATTTTTGAAAGAGACATGCCTATTCTGAAGAATCTATAATGCAAGTAGAACTGCTCTGTTTATAGATGATGATTGCAGATTTTGAGCCAACACTAACTTGCACCATATTTAGTCCCTTTAATACACAGGAGTTCTTGGCCTTCCTAATGGTTCCCAAAACCCTACTGTGACCCTTTAATACAGTTTCTCATGTTGGGTGACACCTAACCAAAAAATTATTTTCATTCTTACTTCAAAACTATAATTTTGTTACTGTTATGAATCATAATGTACATATCTATGTTTTCTGATGGTCTCAGGTAACCTCAGTTAAAGGGATATTCAATCCCCAAAGAGGTCGTGACTCACAGGTTGAGAGCCATTGCTTTAATACCTATTTATGACCATCTGTGTATCTGGCATAACATCCATCGTTTTGACTATCACTTAAACTCTGGAACAGAGTAACTTGGCAGACAACTATCTTCTAGCAACTCAAAATCTCAAAACACCATCACACAGCCCCTGAGACATACAGAAGACATTCACTCAGGTTTCTGTAGCTCACCTGCCTGATGACATTTCCACCAGTATGTTTGGTAAATGCATTGATTATGACTTGCTCTGTCTTGTGGCTAACACTAGCTGCTCCTGGGTGGTTCACATCATTTGTGGCAACCTAATACTGCTCTTTGGGAGCAGAAGGGGAAACGTGAAGACCTAATGTGTGGAGGCCAGGGCACAACTTCAGATGTCTGTCTTCAAAGTCTCCAGTCACTTTGTTTCTGAAACACAGTCTCTCATGACCTAGGAGTCACCTAAGTAGGCTAAGCTGGCTGTGCAGAATGCCCCAGGGATCCACTCACTTCCACCTCCCCATTACCAGGATGACAGGTACAACCCACTGCATTCAGATTTTTGTGTGGGTCCTGAGAAGCAAATCCATTCATTCCTCATGCTCAGACAGCAAGCATGGACTATCTCCATGGACACAGACTTCTTATCACAAGTCTTGGCAAGAATTTTCTTTTGTTTACAAAAGATGCTTGCTTGAAGTTCAGGTTTGTGTGGGAGCATTGCACACATGTGTATTGAGGTGCATGTGTAGACAACAGAGAAATGTGTTGGTGTCCTTCGCTATCACCCTGCCTAATTCTTTTAAGGCATGGTCTCTCTGTACCTGCAGCTCACACTTTGTGCCTATGCTGGCAGGAATCTTGAACAATCTTCCTCTCTCCTCCCACTGAGTGCTGGGGTTACAGGGATGCACTAGATCATCCCAGTTTGTTATGTGCATACTGGTTCTAAACTCAGGTCCCATGCCTGCAGAACAAGCAATCACACCCACTAAGCCATCATCCCTCCAGCCCTTCAATCACTGTCTTTGAATGCTTTTGTCTTCTGTCTCTCTTTTTCTCTACTGTGATTTCATCGTGACATTAGGGACAATTGTCATGTAATTTCTCATGTCCTCAAAGTTCCATTTGTTTGTTTCATTTCTGTTCTATATGTTGTTCTATAAGATAGTTTGAATAGGTTTGGTCACCATAGACTCGAGTGTTTGAATGCTTGGCCCATGGAGAGTGGCACTGTTAGGAAGTGTGGTTTTGCTGGAGCAGGTGTTGCCTTGTTGGAGGAAGTGTGTCACTCTGTGGTAGGCTCTGAGGTCTTATAGTGCTTCGCCCATTATCAGCCTTCTCCTGGTTGCCTTCGGATTATGAAATAAAACTCTTGGCTCCTCCAGCGCCATGTCTGCTTGGACACTACCATGCTTCCTGCCATGATGATAATGTATTAAACCTCTGAAATTGTAAGCCAGCCCCAATTAAATGTTTTCCTTTATAAGATTGTCTTAGTCATGGTCTCTTCAAAGCAATAAAAACCCTAAGTAAGACACTCAGATTCTGTAAATTATACTCATGTACACTATCAGGGATTCAATTGACATGATAAAACCTCACGACCAGAAGCAACTTGGGGCAAAAGGATAAATATTTTTGCTTATAACTCCCAGGCCACGTTCTATCACTGAGTGAAGTCAGGGCAGAAACTCAGGCAAGAGCATGGAAGTTGGAATTGAAGCAAACACCATGGAGGAATGCTGCTTACTGGCTTGCTCCCCATGGGTTGCTCAGTCTCCTTTCTTATACAACCGAGGACTACCTGCCCAGGCATTGTACCATCCCCAGTGATCTGAACTCTCCCGCCTCAATCATTAATCAAGAAAATGCCCTACAGATTTGCCCAAAAGCCAGTGTTATGGAGAAATATTGTTGAACTAAGATTCTCATTTCCCAGGTTGTGTCAACCAATACATCAACTCAGTTTACTGATTCTCTGCTAAGTCATATCCCTCTTCTCTGAGGCTGTATCAGAGAGTATTTTATCATTATTGTCCAGGAGAATAGTTTAAAGGCCCCTTTTACTATGACTTTTGTAAAGTCTGCTAATTCTAGTGTTCAAGCGCAGTGCTGGTATCCACTAACCATGTTCTCTTTATTATTGATGTTACGTTGGGGAATGTCTTATTATACCCTAGATGTCTGGATTCCCTTATGGATGTAAGATGTCTGATCTTCTATAACTCACTCATATGATAAATTATTGTTATGTTTCGACTGAGCACACAGGTCCTCAAAGCTTCTGACCGTCTATCGTTCCAATGGCTCTTTCTTTGTCAGACCTTTGGTGTATTTTACTGCTCTGTTTGATTTAAGTGGGGCCTCTAGGATGTCACCAGAAACATGAGGTGACAAAAAGCCTTTCTCAGGCCAGGATATCTGAGGCTCTTCGTCAGCAATGGCCAAGTATTTTTGATGGACTTGTCCTCATGTGGGGGAACATTTTCTGGGGAGATGATTCATGTAACAAGATCCCCCTTGCCTGTATCCTTGGCTGTGTTGACATCTTTGTGTCATTAATTAACTGCAAGATCTAGTGGAGCTAGCCTCCCAGGTGTAAGGAAGAACACTAAGGCTGAATGTAAGACAGAACCACACTGATGCAACCCTCTAACTCAGGCAGAAGTAATGTTCCTGTGGTGTGTGGCCCTGACAGGCATTGTTCAAAGAGACTTGAGGCCAAGACTATCAGTCTTTCAGTACCAAGTGAGTTTTGTCCCACTGGCTGGGTGACATGGTCTGCTAATGCCATCTGTCACACCTGAGATCAGGCATCACTCTACCATGTCTGTTTTCCTCTGAATACTAATGGAATCTCCTCAGTCAAGGCTCATTGCCCATTCTCTGTGAGGAACTAAATGAAACATATCCCTCCCATTACCCTCTTCTGCAATGTGACCATGTCAGCAGGCCTGAGACAGTCATCCTTCCTACATGAGAAGCCTCCAGATCTCTGTCTTAAGGACTCTGCTTTTGTGGTGGTCAGGAGCTAGAGAAGACACATCAAGACATATTGGTTTCAATTATTTATTTTTTTAAGAAGTCTGAACCAAAGCCACCTGCAGTTCCAGACCCTTGCTTTTGACCCACTTCTTTGGTTTTCCTGCTGTGTTTTGAGAGAAAATCATGCACCTATTAAAGGACTCAACAAACTGCAAAATGTGTCTATGAATCAAGAACTCAAGAAAGAGCTGAAGTTTGCTTTTTGACATATCCCATGACACACACACACACACACACACACACGAGCATGCACACATGCTATGCATGCATTGGGTATAATATTCACACATTAATTTGGTTAAGCTCTATTACAGAAAAAATGGTTATTTGCTAAAAAGCTTTCTGTGATGTCTGTCTAGCAATGCCTCTGGGAAGCTGTTAAGACTCACAAGAAGCAAAAAATTAAAACTGGAGATGCTTTCCTCAAGCTACAGGATTCACTACACCCCTTCTCAAGGTTTTAGAAGCCCTAGCAATTATAGCACCTAGCCACACTGCCTACAAAGCATGCAGGGAGTTCCATAGATGAAGCTAATAGTGCATGCCTGCATGCATGTGTGCATCCTGTGTGTGTGTGTGTGTGTGTGTGCGTGCGCGCACGCGCGCATGTGCATGTGTGCATGTGTGTGTGTGTGTGTGTTTGTGTGTGTGTGTGATATAGGTATCTTTGAGTTATCCATGCTCTGTGGCAATTATTCAGTCACACTAGAAATAACACTCAATAAACTAACTTGCTCACTAAACTGAACTTGGGTGGAATCAATTTCTTGGTCAATCTCCAACTTCCTATCTGGGTGAATAAATGTTTGTTCACAAGTCCCCAGGAAAAGTCACACAATGCTGATTGACATAAAACTCTAAGTGTATTCTGAGATTGAGTTTTGTGAACTAAAGTTCAAAGTATAACCTATCACTCAATGGTCATGCAATCTTGGGGTGACCCACTCAGTATCACTGTGCCTCAAAGTCCTTTATAAAAGAGGACACAAAATCTGACGATTAGCTGATTACATGCCTACCACACACAGGGCCCCAGATTCCACCCCTAGGACTACAGAAGAGAAAAAAGCGGATACAATGGAATCTTAAACTACCTATAGCTTGTCAGCATTTCAGTATGTATGAGGATAGAATCATCTGCTCTCAGTACAATATCATAAAAAAAATGATCACCTGCCTAGACCAACACTATATTCTCTAATGTGTGTTTAATTAATTTCAGTGAGGGAAAGGAAGGTCTAGTGGTTTAGTCCTAGGGACGGAGGTTGCTGCTTTATCCAATATGCACAACCTCCATATCACGCAGAAGTGGAGCAGAGACATTCTGGCTTGCCTCGGAGCCGTGTTCAGCACAACTGGGAGCTGTCTGGCACGTGCTAGGAGTGGAAAGCAGATGTCGGCATTTCCAACATGTCTCAACCGCGAGGCATGGCTGTCAGCCAGTCTGCTTTCCTCTGCTCAGCTCTGTATATACATCTAGCCTAGGCTGAATGCACTGATGGTGGAAAGGGTCCATTCAATCTCTCAGACTCTGGGCATTTTTTGTTTTGTTTTGCTTTGTTTTTTCGAAATTTGACACAAGGGAGTGTCATCTGGGAAAGGGGGATCTCAGTTAAGAAAATGTCTATCCAGATTGTCCTGTGGGTATGCTAATAGTGGGTTCATGTTTTGCCTGCCTCTGGGTATGGTCATTTGGGCAGAACACAAGGAGTTTGAGTGTGCTTATCACCTGCCACAACCAGGGCAGGTGCTAAAGTTCAGAGACACTGCTTCAGGGACCTGTGGTGAGAATCCAGGCCATCGGTTCTCTGACTCGTGGACATGGTTCCCCATGGTAGATGTTGATGATATGGTTCTAAACTGTTTATTGACTGTTCATTTCTGAGAATGGATACATACTGTATCATACCCACTTCTCAGGGTGGACCTGAGATTGAATATCTTTTGCAGGGAGGAATGTCTGAGAAAGGAAGTTTATTCACTAAGCCCTTGGGGCCTATGTAAACACGGGTCATGTTTTCTTATATGAGGAGTGGGTTATGTGATCCAAGCCAGAAGTCTGGCAAGAGGTGGGAAGTCATCTAAGTCTCAGGTTTGTGCCCACCAAGTCTCCAGGTCTCAGCCTGCTCTACCTTACCAAGCTTTCTGGCATGGCTTTACCATCTATCTTAGGTAGGGTTTTACTGCTGTGAGTAGACACCATGACCAAGGCAAGTCTTATAAGGACAGCATTTAATTGGAGCTGGCTTACAGGTTCAGTCCATTATCATCAAGGTGGGAACATGGCAGCATCTAGGCAGGCCTGGTGCAGGCAGAGCTTAGAGTTCTACATCTTCATCTGAAGGCTGCTAGTTGAAGACTGCCTTTCACACAGCTAGGACTAGGTTATTTAAAGCCCACACCCCCAGTGACATACCTACTCAACAATACCACACCTCCTAATACTGCCACTCCCTGCCCCAAGTACATACAAACCACTGCACCATCCAACAGCTGGTGGAGCATTTTCTTGTGGGAGAACTTAGTCTGCTGTGGGTGGTACCATTCCCCAGGCAGGTGGTTCTTGGTTGTATAAGAAACCAATCTGAGCAAATCATGGGTAGCAAGCAACTTTTTTCAATAGTTTCCAACTCCATTCTTACTCCCCATCCATGCCTTGACTTCTTGCCCTGATTTTCCTCAATAATGACTGTGGAAAAGTATATACCAAATAAACCAGTTGCCCTTGGTCATAGTGTTTATCACAGCAACAAAATGCAGAGTAGGCAGATTCCTTCTGTCTCTAAGATGTTCAGACTTTATCTCCCACCAATAGAGAACCTGCACTTTGCAGAAATCTTGAAGTTTTGCACAAAAGAGGTGGCAGGGAGATGGGGGGTGGAAAGATGATTAGTCCATAAGCCATAGGGAAAGGCTTTGTATTGATGGAAAGCCTGCACATGGAGTATGTCCTGTGTATGAATGGATGTCCCCAAAGCCCCACAGAAGAGCACTTTCCTTCATCTGAAGCCTTGTTTCTTCCTGTTCAGCTAGCTCCCTCCTTCTACTACCCAGCAGTTCCTCAGTCAATCTACTGTGAACCCAACTAGGAGTCAAGGGGTTTGAAAGTGTGACTCATTCACACCATGTGTGTGGTGTATTTTGAAAAGATGCATAGCAGAGCCAGGACGGCCCCGTCCCTGCATCCTATCTCTCCTCTACTCACTTCATCTATTACATCATGTGTCATGGCAGGTGTGACTCGGTATCACCATGTCCCGGGCCAGAAGACAGAGAGACAAGGTCCCCCAACTCCTTATTTGTCCATTTAAGCCAGGGTGCAAGGGCAGGCTTCCATAAGTGACCTAGGGCTGGGAGAGAATGGCTAGTGACAGAGATGCTATACATGCTGGCTGTTCTCCTTAAGGAGAACACAATGGGTAACATTGGCTATTTGCGGTGTTCTTAGGATGAGTCCTGTAGATCAGGCTTTTCTTTCTTTTCCTTTTCTTCTTTCTTTCTATCTTTCACTTTTGCTTTAATTTTCAAAATATTTATTTATGTGCGTATTAATTCATACATTATTGTATATGTATTGGACACAAGCAGTGCAGGCTATAGGTTAAAAGATCTTGGAGAGTCACTTCTCTCCTGCTTTCATGAGGGTTCCAATACTTGAACTTGCGTTACTAGGAGTGGTGGCAGGTGTGCTTACTTACTGAGCCATCTTGTTGGCCCAAATATGACTCTTCAAATAACCTTCTCCGGTTAAATGGATGTTTTCCTGATGCAAAGCTTGGAGCACACCACAGTTCTTCATCCTAGAATTGCATTGAGAGCCATAAGGCTGGAGTACTCTGGAGACAGATCATCCGCATGCTGCAGCCGTGAGGATGAGTTCAATCCCAGAACTGAGATAGATAGATAGATAGATAGATAGATAGATAGATAGATAGATAGTAGATAGATAGATTGATAGATAGATATGATAGATAGATAGTAGATAAATAGTAGTTAGATAGATAGATAGAATAGATAGATGATAGATAGATAGATAGATAGATGATAGATATGATAGATGATAGATAGATATGATAGATGATAGATAGATATGATAGATAGATAGACAGACAGACAGACAGACAGACAGACAGACAGACAGACAGACAGATAGATAGATAGATAGATAGATAGATAGATAGATAGATAGATAGATAGATAGATAGATAACAGGAATGGCAGTTCACTCTAATCCCAACTGAGGGAGGGAGGGATACCCAAGAAGGCTCTTTGAGGTCAGTGAGAGATCCTTCCTCAAAATCTAAGGTAAAGAGCAACTGAGAAAGACACCAGCCATTGGTCTCTGGCCTCAACAAGCATACATGTTCACACACACACACACACACACACACACACACACACACACAGTACTGCAAAGAGTTGTTTATCAGTCAAAAAGCTTGTAGAGTCAAGAGTTTTCCATCACAAAGCACATTCTCCTAATGTGAGTTCTGGAGTCCCTCCCATCTATCCAGGCTGCTGCATCAGCCTTCCGTATCCCTGGCTTGGATATGTCATGCTGTCCTGTAGGACTTAGGGAATGAAGCCACTCACTAATGTTCCCTCCCCCTTCCTACTGTCTGACCTTACATTCCTGAGCCTTAGCACTGGTCTGCCGTACACAGTTTTCTCCCGTGGCTTGAGCACCTGGAATATAATGCTCTCAATTCCTTGTTCAGATTGTTAAAGGTGTAAGTCACAGATCAGAAGACACTCAGTAGGATTTCAGGTTATGTACTGGAGCAAAGAACTGGGCCAAGGACATAGGGAGAGTGATAGAAATGGAGATGATTAAATGCAAGGTCAGCACTTCTGAAATTACAAGAGGGCCAGACAGCTGGCAAACCTTAGGAGCTCAGTGCTGGGCCACAGGGCCATGACCCTTCATGGGTTATTTACATAGCACCTGCTTTCTCCTACTTTTTAAATGCTTGGTTTTTCTTGTGTGAACTTTGTTCCTTATATATAGCTCTGTTGAGTCAGGCAAGTAAAAGAGAGAGCTTAGGAAGCAGGGAGTCCACTATGTGCGATACATAAGTTCTTCCTCTAATGATACGCTTGGGAGTTCAAGGCCCTAAGCTGTGTGCACACTTACACACACTTACACTCTTCACAGCTATGCACACAATTCCTTTTCTAACGATGCATTCTAGGACCCTCACCTTCAGCAAGCTGTACACACACACACACACACACACACAGCTCTAACAACGAAATAAGTTTCTCTTCCCCTGGTAACCATCAAGCATGGACACTTTCTATCGAACACATTCAGAGTTATATCCAGGGAGCAGAGCAAAGGTGCTCATCTGGTGAAACTAGCTTTCAGCACATGTGAAGGGAGACAAACTATCCTCAGAGTTGAATTCCAAGCAGAATCCCCTATTTGCCATGCCATAACACTGCACAGTTAGAATTACACATAATTAAAATCAGATGCATCACAGGATAAAGGATGTGCAATAATATTTTGCAACCATGCCTATCAATCAGAACAGAGAACTGCCCTTGCTGTGTCCCTTAGCAACCGAGTCCTTCCTATTCTTGAACTCCATAGAAGATTCTCCCTGCAATAGCTGAGAGCTCCTGGATATCTTACTCCTGGGTCAGCTGTCACTCTTGACAACATATCTGCTTCTGTTCTATGCTATCCTTTTGCATTGAATAAAGTTCCCGTGCTACTTTACAATCCATGTACATGTATCTCAAGTCCTTGAATAAAACTTCAAGAACCTGCAAACTGTCTGGATTCCAACCGCTGATCTTGCTTGGGTACCAGCCCTGAGGCTTTCTGCAAACTGACTCCTTTCATGTGCTAACCTTGATGCATCTTGTCTACTTTCTCTCTCCTGCCACAACATCACCTCTTTCACACAGCATCACCTTTCGCTCCCATTTCCTGCAACAAACTGCAAAAAGAACGTGTGATTCTTTGCTCTGTGTGTGTGTGTGTGTGTGTGTGTGTTGCTGCAGTGAAATTCTAGGCATGCGTATACCAAGCGTATGTTTGTAGGGGAATCCTAATGCTGAGGTTAAAGTCTGACATTATCAGAAAGCTCTGAGCTCAGTGCAAAATGGCAGACCCCCTTTGTCAGTGGGGCTTCCTGTTTTCCACATGAGGGATCCAGAGCCCCACACTGCCTACCTGAGGAATATCACATCACCCTTAGGAAATTACAGGCCTAGCTCCGCCCCCACACACACCCATAAGAAACCCTTCAGCAAGCACTTGAATACCTACCTCCCCAAGCTAATGAGGTATCTCAGTACCTTAGCTTTCAGCCAATGAACTTTGTCCACCTACCCCTTCTCTAAAACTTTATAACCCTCAGTTTGTCCTGAATAAAGTATATGCATACAAGCCTACCCCTAAATAAAGAAATACGCACAGCTAAGATCTTCTCAGAGAGCGGCTTCATTGAAAATTGTCTTCATCTAAGATAGCTGAAACACTAAGATCCTTGGACAAGGTTTTCTCCCCACAACCCTCTCACCCCTGGCATTCACTCCCAGGCAGACCTGGATCCTGCAGAACTCCACCCTTTTTTGCACCCTGCTTCCAGCCCAGTGTGTAGTGGCATGTGTACACACTGAGAGGGAGGAAGTGGGTATGCAGAGCCACAGCTAGCCCCAAAATGCATACTACGTATGTCCTAATAGTGTGTTACATGCTTATATCCTTACCCCTGTTCAGAGCATTTAAGAAATAATTATTTTTCTTTATGTGTACTAGTACTGCTTTACCTGTATGTATGCATGTATGTATGTATGTATGTATGTATGTATGTGTGTGTATGTATGTATGTATGTAAGTATGTACATCACAGATGTGCCTGGTGCCCATGGAGGTCAGCAAAAGGCACTGTAGCCCCTAGAACTGCAGTTACAGAGAGTTGGGAACTACTATGTAGGTTCTGTAAACAAAGGTCCTCAGCAAGAGGAATAGTGCTCTTACTTCTGCACTCTCTCCAGCTCCTGTCAGAACATTTCTTTAAAGAAACAAGGACAATCAGGCCACATCCTTTCTCTTCTCTTCTCCTCCTTCTCCTTCAGGTGAGCCAGGGGCTACCGTGACTATAAAAAACAGAGCCCACTCAACAGATTGTGCCCACATAACACACCCAACAGCATCCCTGGAGAGTTAGGCTACTAGAGGGAGAAAGCAGAGGCTTTGATGCCTCAGTGTAGGGGAATGGGAGGGCAGGGAGATGGGAGTGGCTGGGAGTGTGGGGGCACACCCTCACAGAAGCAGGAGGAGGGGGATGGAATAGGGGGTTGCTGGGGGGGATCAGGAAAGGGGATAACATTTGAAATGTAAATATTTAAAATATCCAATAAAAAGAAGAAGAAGCAGACTGGGGACCACTGCTCAGTTATGACGGCAGTGGAGGGTGAGAGTCCTGGGGAAGTCAGGGTGTAGCGTTGGAAAACACTCATGAGGTTCCTGTGAGTACTTCTATGGAATAGTACATGGTAGGGTATGCAGAACAGAATGTCACACAGGCACAGTGGCATTTAAGAAATTATATACACCTGCTTGCTGGACACTGGTGAGGCTAGAGTCACTGAGCCTCATCCCAGATATTGAAGATAATTCTTCAAAACTATCTTGACAGCTTTACTTCCTTAGTCTGTGAGAAACAACATAGGAAAACACCACATTCAAATGGCAGAAGTCTATTTCTTCCCAGGTCTGCAGCCTGAAGTTTGAAATCTGGGTTGGCAAAGTTGGCGTCTCGTAAGACCACATTCTTGGCTGTAAGTAGTTTTCATCTCCCTTTGTCCTTACTGGCTTCTCTGACATCCACCCACAGATACTCATTTATCTTAACCAGCTTTTTGAAGGCCTTGTCTTTAAATACAGTCACAGCCTAAGGTCCTGGGTGTTGTAACTTCAAAATAGAAATTTGTAGAAGGGGAACCGCATCTATGTCATACATGTGCTGAGCTGAGATTTTCCTGGGAGCTGGAAAGCTTACTTAGTTGGTAAGGTGCTTGCCTTGAATGCATGAAGACCTGAGTCCAATCCCCAGAAACAACATAAAACAAGTTGGCTTGGATAGTTCACACTTGTGGTCTGAGTGCCAAGTAGATGAAGCCAGGTGCTTCCCTAGGGCTCTAGCCTAGTTGGTTAGTTACTGGCCAGTAAGAAGCTTCATTGCAAAATACACTGAATGCCGATGTAATATATATTTAATCTCACTCAGGGGTTTCTACCCTGCCTTTGATCATTCAGTTCCCAGATAAAAGACACAAAATTTTATATTTATAATAAGCTTTTGAAGTATGTCAGCTGGGCAGATATCTACCCTCTATGATATTATGACTACCTCCCTGCCAATAACCCCCAAGATATGACTTCCCATATTCCATCAGGGCCATTCTTAACTTCTATTGGTTAGCCCTCACGACCATGTTTTCATGATTTGCCTCTATATGCTCCATGGTGTCTTCTCCTCTTTCCACCCTCTCTTTTCTCTGCTCTCCTCATACACTAAGCCTGGAAACCAATACCCTGGCTACCTTTCTTCTGCCCAGTTGTAGACTGTGGGCATCTTTATTCAACCAATGGTTTTAAATTAAGGAGCAAGGTCACATTGCATCACTTGGCATAAGCCCAGATTCTCTTGTTCCTGAGGCAACCAGGGCCAGTATTTAAGATTACAATACATAGCAACAGGTCCACCCTCAACAGGATGCAGCTAAGGAATGAGAGTAGGTGTTGTCCTTGAGAACCACATGCATGCACATACTCAGAGACACACATGTGCAAGCCCGCCCTTGAGCACGTACACATGCATACATAAGAGGTAAGAGAGTCTTCCAAGGTAGTAAATCAATAAAGAATAAAAAGGTCAATGGCAAATACGTCCACCATAATAAAGTAAGTGTCTATTCAGGGAAGGTTTGAGGTTTTTATAAGAAATACGTAATTAGAGATGGAATTGTGGGCTGATGATGCTTGCCTAGGATCTGCAGGCTACTGCAAAATGAGAAGTAGAACCTTGCCCCAAAGACCACGTGGCTTCCCTTCCCACTGCCTAGGCATGCCATGTAAACAGAGCAGGGGGAAGCTGCCCAGATTCTCTAACCTTTCCCTTAATATTTGAATCTGTGACTATTCTAAATTCAACACTAGTCCTTATCTCCTTTTCCTTAGCTCATGTGAGTCACTCGCAGAACAGTCATGTTCAGGAAGGGACAGTTGCAGGTCTGAGTCAACTTTGATTTTGAGAACACAGGAGAGAGACAAGCCCCGGAAGGGAAGACCGCTCTTCACCAATCTCTACCACACAGGTCACATCAAGGATGCTACCCCAGCCCGAGATGGAGACTTGAGACAGACAAGTAGTCATTGTCATCACATCCAGCCTTGCATAAATCCACACCCTTTCCAATTCTTCTAATTTCTCCCCTGATTTCTCAGTAGACTGGTGATCCACAGGAAACTCAAGACAAAAATGGTTTAAAGTCACTTCAAGGAAGTTTGCATGTGTTACTTAGTTGAAAATTTCAATATCAATGTGTCACTGGCCCAGGGTTAAATATGGTACCACTGGGGAGATATCCTAGATATGGGATTTTGTATAGTGTTGAGTGCCAGTTGGGAAACAGGACTCTTCAGTGATATTTCTTGAGATTCCAGCCTTCAAGACCTTTCAGCTCTCTCTCTCTCTCTCTCTCTCTCTCTCTCTCTCTCTCTCTCTCTCTCTCCATGTCTCTCTCTCTCTCTCTCTTTCTCCATGTCTCTCTCTCTGTCTCTCTCTCACGTGTGTGTGTGTGTGTGTGTGTGTGTGTGTGTGTGTGTGTGTGTGTGTGTGTGTGTAAGCCAAAAGACAACCTCTGGTATTGTTCCTCAGGATTCCATTCAACTCGTTTCCTGATGCAGCATCTTTCTCTAGCCTGGAACTTACCAGATGGACAGTTAGCTCCCAGATCTGTGTCCCTGGAGCTGAGATGACAGCACATGCCACCAAGATGGCCTTTTGTATATAAGTGGTGAGGATAGGGTGCAGGTTCTTATATTTGCAAGGCAGACAATTGATGAACAGAGCCATCTCCCTAGCTCTTATTTTTTGTTAAGATTTGACAATGGTGATTCACCTTTAATGTAGACAGCTTTTGAACCTCAGCCCATAGCAATGACTTTTGGGTACTCTGAAGCCAAGAGACTCATCAACAGTCTGAGCTATTTTAGAGGACTGGGCCAGGCCTGTGGTCTTTGCAGTACTGATTGGATCCATCTCTTGTAACTGCCCCTTCTTACTCAACCCAAGCTCCCTCTCTAGTGACTCAGAAGCCTCTCAATGCCTTTTCAAATGACATACCCATACCATTAGCCCCTTACCTGTCCCAGGACCCGTCACACACAGTATATCCCTTCCATAAGCAGTCAGAACCTGTGCAGACATGGACTGCAGCTGAGTGATGGATCCCAAGACTCTAGGAGAGTTAGTGTCCAGGGCGTTATCCAATAGGATTCCAGGACTCCTCTGCTGCCTCCAGCTTGACTCTGTCTTCTCTTTCTGTTCTCTGTACTACTTATTAACCCAAATGTCCCCTTGCCTACCCAATGGAACCTAATGCAAGCTTTCACAAAGTGCCCTCAACATGCTGACCTCTGGCCACAGAAACAGCATCTCAGCCAGTCATGACCGCCAGTACCTGCCTTGGCCCAAGCCAGCAACTGATAGTCTTTGGGCTAATTACTGCTGTGTCTGCACTGGCCAGCCTACAGAGAAGAGACCTGGGGTAAAAGGAGTCTTAAATTCATGCTCGTCACATTCCAGTCCAGTAAGAATGTATGGTAGGTGTTCTAATGATTTCAAAACATATTGCCGAATACCTCTGCTTCTTCCCCCATCATCCAGCCACATGTAAGTTAGAGCTGGAAAGCAGCATGCAGCTGTAAAAGGCATGCCCATGGTGCAGGCAGAGGTCTTACTCTCGTGTTCTTCTGCTTTAAAAATAAATAATGAAAAGCGAGAGCAGAGGGGAGTGATTTTGCATATATACAAAGCTTTTGCAATTTGATGGTTCACTGCTCTTTTCTGAGGATGGGGCTGTCCCCTTTTATACCTATAACTGTCCCACTAATGCCCCCACATAGTACTGTCTCACCATGCAAAGGGAGACTGGAAGCAGCCCTGGGATTACCACCTGAACTCCACTCAAATGGGCTTTGCTTTATCTCCGACCCATTTGGAAGAGCAGCTCCTCGGGGACTAGCCATCCAGAGATACTGTTCGAACTTAATAAGTGTGTGCCAGGCACTCTAGCTGTTATCTCCCAGAGATGTAAGAAACGTTGCTGTTTGTGGACTTACCAAGTAGTCAGGAATTGCATTCACTTGCTCCTCGATATCTATATAATTTTGCTAATGATCCCATCTAGACAGAGCGCTTAGCCCTCAGAGATGCCAGCCCACTAAGGAAACCTTGCAAACAGCAGCAGGCTCACCCATTGCTCATGCCATGCCCAGGCATGGCCTTGGCTCTCTATTCCATATTTTACTTCTTCTGTTTGTAAGTGGGGTAGTGTCCTGTTGATAATGAAAGATGACACTACATATGAACTCATAGTATTACCCAATTATTGACACAAATTGATCCTGGTGGCTCATTCCTTGCTATCCCCCAAACTCATAAGATTCTGGGTTCCCAAATGAAAGACACACACAGCCTTGATATTTTGATATGCCTAAAACAGCTCAATGGTGGGCCATTTCCTAACCTCTCTGTGGCTACTCCCCCTCCCTCCAGTATTCCCAAGTTATATTTTACTAAAAATCTATATTTTATCTTTGATACCCTGGACCGACC
The DNA here is from genome assembly GCF_947179515.1 of Apodemus sylvaticus. NCBI lineage: Eukaryota > Metazoa > Chordata > Mammalia > Rodentia > Muridae > Apodemus > Apodemus sylvaticus. Next base: position 105,180,859 of record NC_067480.1, read on the forward strand.
CTGGCAGCCCTCTTGGGTCCACTCTTCCCCGGCTCCTACATAGTGGCTGCGCTCTCTGTCCTGCACCTTCTCAAGTGTGGCGTCTTCCCACATTCTTTCTTTCCGCCATGGGGGAATCTCCTTTTTCCTTCTCCTTTCTCTCTGTCCCTAGCCTGGGAATCCTAAACATCCTGCCTCTGCCTGCCCTACCCAGCCATTGGCTGCCGGCAATTTTATTTTCCAATCAGAACCAATTGAGGGTGGGGTCCCTCAGTGGCTTACATGAAGACATGCGGAAGCTCGAGCAAGCAATTTTGAGGACTCAAATTAACATAATACAAGCAGTATTAGGCCAAACCTCCTACATGAACTGATATACTTACTGGAAGGAGGCGGGTGGGAAGTTAGATCTATTAACTGTGCACAGTTGTTCTGGAGTAATGAGCGTGGGATCACTGCTCTTTCTTCTGGATTCGTGTAGAGACATTTCTATACTTGGTGTGTCTGCTATGGTGGTAGAATCCCCAGTAATGACAACAGATGGCAGAGTCAGGACCTCCTGAGCTCCATGAGGAGGATATTATAGAAGCTACAGGAGGGACTGGGGCAGAGTAGTGTAGTGGTGTGGAGCCCTGGGCTCAGAATTACTCTATCTGCGGCATGGCAAGGGGGAGTTTTAATCCTGCTCCTTGCCCAGTGATTTTACATGAATCTTTTCTTTCCCCTTGAATCTCTTTTTACTCATCCACTGAGATGGAGACATGATCCATATAGACACTCAGAGATTAAATGATGTAATTATGGAAGGGTCTAGAGGAGAAGATACCCAAATAAATGAGCTACCTCTCTCCATCATGACCCAGGCGGAAACTCCTGTGCTGAAAATTGGGAGTAGAGCAGAAGTGGAGGAAGGTAAACATTTATAAGTCTCTGAAGATGGAACAAACAAAAGAGAAAAACAGGCTGGCAACACCTTCCCCTATAAGCATATGGTGGTAAGTCACCAGGAAACCAGACACAGACCGGACAGCCATCACCAAGAAGTGGTGATTAGCTAGGAAGTGACCAGTACTATGCCTAAAGTCAAGTCACCTCAGTATGTAGAGTCTGAGGCGATAGCTGAGTCAGGCTTTCCTTGGAAGCATGAGGGCCTAAGTTTGGTCCATAGAACCCACACTTTGGCGTTGCAGAAAAAGACAAGGCCCTGTTCAGCCAGCCAAGCCTACTTGGCGAATTACAGGCCAGTGAGCAGATCTGTTTTCAGAAAACAAGTGATGGCTCCTGAGAGATGACATCTGAAGTTCTCCACATGCATGTGCACATATGTGTGCATGTGGACGCGCGCACACACACACACATACACACAGGTGGGTATGTACTCTGAGCTCCGTGAGGTAGGGACATCACCTCAACTCAAATCCAGATCAGCACAGTCCCTATGTAACTTGAGGGTCAGGTGCTCGGAAGACAGATATTCGAGTCTAGCGAGAACAGGAGAGTGAAGGGGTGCGGAGGGGGGGGGAGGAGATATTGACTACATGGAGCACGGATTTGCTGAACGATGTACTTTGAGCCTGAACAGCACAAACACAAGGCAGGAAGAAGACAAAGCAAGGGGGTTAAAAAGACCAAACATAAAACACCAAGAGGTAAGTGAACCTTCTGCTACAATGGACCCTTAGCCACTGCTTTTGTTAAAATGTACGCACTGACTTCCTACTTTGTCCGACAGAATCGCTATGAGCAGAAGGAAGCCTGGCACCTTGGCTTGTGTCTTGAGATTGTGTCCCCTCTATATTGAGTCACTTGTTTGTCTCTGCATGTGGCATGCTGATTATCTTGAATTCCCTCATTGCCTTGACAATGAAGTTGTCAAAAATCCTGAGAAAAGCACCAGACAGGAGAGCTGGTTCACTTTGGCTCAGAGTTCCAGTGGAACAGGGTCTGCTAGGGCAGAAACAGCAAGAGGCCAGCTTGTCCCATCCCGTCAGCTGTCAAGAAAACTGGATTCTGTTGGAGGGGCACTCAGTTTTTCAGTTGTGTTCCCAAAGATGAGATCATTAGGCTCCAACAGGTAGTTCTAAAAGAAAAACGCCACAAATACTCTTGATTAAACTCAGCGAGTCATAAAGAAAGATGGAAAGAAAGAGAAAGGAAGAAAGGAAGAAAGGAAGAAAGGAAGAAAGAAAGAAAGAAAGAAAGAAAGAAAGAAAGAAAGAAAGAAAGAAAGAAAGAAAAGAAAAAACAAGCAAAAGAAAACAAAAGCCACAAAAACAGAACTAGGTGAAGCAATAACAAGTTGGCTTGCTTCTTCTAAAACCTAGTGTTCAATAAAATTATTCATTATTATTTTTAAGTGCACACAGTATTAATATAATGCTATTGTGCAAAGATCACAGGTATCAAAATATTCATTACTGAAATAGAGATTATTTTCTTATAAAATGTGACAAAATACAACCTGTCTTATTTTATTACTTTTCTTAAGGATAGTCTTCAAACATTTAAAGTTATGTTTAGAGTTCAAATTTTAATTTTACAGGTATAAGATATCAATTTATATTATATATATATATATTCAGACATAAACATTAAATTACATTCTAGTTTATTAGAAACATAAATAGTGAAATGATGATATTGGAAATGGTTTAACTCTATAAGCAAAAGAATGAAGGTCACACTTACATTACTCCTGGTACAAAAAGTAACCCAGTACTGATCACTATGGTTTCGATAGGAAGAGAAGTCTTCTACCTTCAAGCATTTCATGTTTAAAATTGTTGTCTCTATTGAACCATTAAAAGATTATTGGGTCCACTGAGCAGAGATTGAAGGAAAGCCCATCCAGAGACTGCTCTACATTGGGAACCATCCCATCTGCAGACATCAAACCCAGATATGGTTACTCATGCCAAGAAGCACTTGCTGACAGGACCTTGGTATGGCTGTCTCCTGAGAAGCTCTGCCAGAGCCTGACCAATAGAGATGCGGATGCTCACAGCTAATCATCAGACTGAGCATGGGGACTCCAATGGAGGAGTTAGAGTAAGGACTGAAGAATCTGAAGGGATTTGCAACCCAAATAGGAAGAACAACATCAACCAGTCCCCCCAGAACTCCCAGGGACTAAAACACCAACCAAAGAACACACATGGAGGTACCCATGGCTCCAGATTCACATGTATCAGAGGATGGCTTTATCTGGCATCAATGGGAGGGAAGGCCCTCGGTCCTGTGGGCAATCATTGCACCAGCATAGGGGGATACAACGCAGTGAGGTATAAGTGGGTGAGTGGGTGTCAGAACATCCTCATATAGGCAAAGAGAAGAGGGGAGAGGAAGGATGAGAAGGGGGGGTTGTGGAGGGGTAACATGGAAGAGGGATAATGTTGAAAATGTAAATAAATAAAATAAGCAATAAAAAGATCCTTGGCTAAAAAAAAAAAAAAAAGAGATAGAGCCAAGGGACCTGGCTAGAAAACATCAAAGCCCCACCCCCATGATGTACTTCCTCCAGCAAGGACCCACCTCCTAACGTTACTATAAGGTTTCCAATGAACCACCAATTGGAGACCAAGTGCCTACACACGTGAGCCTATCCTGGGACTTTTCTTATTTGAACCACAACACCTGATTTAAAAGCACCCAAGGAAGGAAAGGTTTGCTTTAACTCCTTTGCTGATGCATTTATCCTGGGAAGGAAGTCATGATGGCAGCAGGCCACACTGCAGCCACAGGGAGGAAGCAGGGAGGGACGGGTGATTTCTATTCTACTCTGCTGTCTGATGCTGTGGTACAAGGCCATAACCAAAAGGAACTTGGGGGAGGAGCAGTTTACCTAATTTCACACTTCTGGATCATAGTTTTTAAAAGAAGTCAGACAGGAATCAGGAGGCAGGACCTGAGGAGAAACACTGATTGCTAGCTCATTCTCTGGCATGGTCACCAAGCTTTCTTAAACAGCCAAGGACCATCTGACCAGGTATGATCCCTCGCAGTGTGCTGGGTCATCTTACATCAATTCAGCCATGACAACCAACCTCTACAGGCCAACCTGATCAGTACTATCCCTCAGTTGAGACTCTCTCAAATGACTCTAGGCTGTGTCAAGTTGACAAATGAACATAAGAAAGAGACTTGCTTCCTCTGAAGTCTGGGACAACAGCACATGAAATGGTGCAATCCACCTTTAGGGTTGATCTACCCACATCAATTAATTCAATCTAGATGCCCCTTCACTGTAGGCTTAGATTTTTTTCAAAATCTACTTTTAATAAAGGTTCTCAAATGCTTCAAACCCCTTTCTACCCCACTGTCTAAAGGTAGGAGAGAAAAGATGGTAAATGGGACAAGGGGATGTGGATCTGTTTAGAAGTAGTTCTTTGAGGCAATCCCAATCTTAGTTCATCAGCTTACCTGTAGTCTACTTTAGTAGTGTCAGGACACTATTGTACCAGCAGTGGTGGCACAATCCAAATTGGCACAAGTCAGCAGGAGCAGCCAGGACCAGCTGGAATGCCAGGATATGACCAGGGGAAGCAACTCCAGTTTAAGGGCAGTGGTTGGGAACAAAAGATTGCAGCAGCCCTAGGCAAATGGTAAGGGCAAAGAACTAGTCTCCTGACAACTACAGAGGGGAGGACCTTCAAGACAAGTTAAGCAATCAGAAGGGAGATAGTAAAGATGGGAAAGAGAAACTTAATGTACCTAAGGGTAACCTGGCCTCTGAAAAGGTGTGCCCATCAAATAGAACCGAACCTACCCTCTAATATGCAAGGGAAACAATCCTCCAAAGAATAGAAACCATTTCTAACTCACATCAAATGAGCAAGTTAGACTCCAGGAAAACCAAGCATGTCAGTTACTCTCAAATGGGTTAGTTATAAAGTTGGGGTGCAGTGGGGTGATCAGGAAAGAGATGGTAGCACGTTTCTCTTTGTTGCCTCTCAGTGCCTCTGGGATGTAAAATTAGTCCCACATACTCTTAAGGAAATAAAGAATAGTCTAGTAAGTAAAGAGTGCATTCAAATGGATGACTGGCTCTGGGTAGATCATCTCAGAGGCAGCTCATCTTACAAAATACAATATCCTGAGCTCAACTTTAGATGAAAACAATAAAACAAAAAGCACCTCATCATGAGAGGCAGCCAATTGGAACTTAGAATTTGGGAAGTCAGAAACAAATCTTCACGGAGTGTCTCGGACCAGCTCACACGTCCTGTCAACGCTGTAACTGCACAGGAGCCATGTTTATAGAAAAATGTAAACAGTACAGACAGGGACTGAAGCAGAAATAATAGCCTAGGGCCATCAGGAGCCTCCAGGAAGGAGACAAGAGGACCGGAAGTCAGACACAGGTGCTGTTCCGGTCTTTTCGCTGCAGATGCTCTGCTGAAACTGTGTGGAATCAAAATGATCAGTTAAAAATTTCACAACCTCTCAACATTTTCATGACCTCTTGTATTGCCCTTAAAGAGACATTGTATAACAAGCATATATTTCATAATGAAGAAATATATATTTGAAGGTTTATTAATTTTACCCTACTTTTTCTTCTGTCAAATTCTAGTGAAATTAATATGTAATGTTATAAAAAAAACCAAGAACCTAGATTATAATGCTTTACCCTGTGTGTGTGTGTGTGTGTGTGTGTGTGTGCACGCGTGTGCGTGTGTGTGTGTGTGGTGTGGTGTGTGTGTGTGATAGGTATATGTGTATATGTTTGTGTAGATATATATGCCTGTGTGTGTGCTTGTGTTAATGGCTGAAGGTCTATGTCTGGTGTGGACCACTCAAGAAAAACAAAAGTACCTTGGAAAAGCAAAGCCTTACACTTGATCAAGAGCATGGGCTGCTCACAAAAGAGGAAGAGTGAGCATGCAAGACAGGAAGTGCACTTGGTTTCTACTCTAACTCAGCTGGTGACTGTGTCTTTTCCCCATCGACTAGGGTCCGACCTTGGTCTTCCCCAATTGGCCGGTTCCAAAAGTATTGCCAGAGGTGCAGAGGAAATGAAGTAAAAGAGGAGGGAGACCTCCACAAGGGACTCAAATCACTAAGTCCTGAGAATGTAGCAGGGCTCTGTGTGAACATGTTTTACAGGGTGAGGAGTATTAAAACGTTTGTGTAAAAGTTTTACAATGTAAGAGAGAAGAAATCCCTCGTCACAAACAAATGTTTTACAGTGTTTGACTGAAAAAAAATCTAATATTTAATTAATGATTTCTACAATGCTTCACATCAGTATTTATTGTTATTGTTATTATTGTTGTTATTGTTGTTGTTGATAGGATCTTTCACTAAAAAACTTGCTATTTAGTCTGGCTGGCCCTGGGATCTACCTGTTTCTGAACAGTCTCTCCCAGCTGCGTTTACAGTCACATGCCATCGTGTCCAGGTTATAATGGGTGCTGGGTACCTCAACTCAGGTATTCAAATTTGTTTGACTGGCATTTTATCCACTAAGTCATGTTCCCAGCCCCCACAATTCTCTCTTCTTCTTAAGAGACTTGCTTCATGGCTGTCACCTTCCATCTGTATTTTTCATAAAATGTTACCTGATGTCATGTTTGCCTCCATTAGGAATAGTAATCACATTATCTTACCAGTAGTTAGGAGGGTTTAGTTAGGGTACCAATAGTTAGGGTAGCAAAAGTTACCAATTTTTGTGCATAGTTTAAATTCTTCATCACAAGCCTACTTGTCCTTATTTATAGAGAAGAAAGCAATGCACATATCAACAAAGCTCACTCTGCCTGTGTAGGCAGCTTCCTTCTAGGGTTCTATTTGACTTTCAAAAACAGTATTGACTTGCTGTTTTTAAATTTGCTCTCCTCTGATTCCTGCACATTTGGGCACTAAAGAACCAGGGGCTGAGGCACTTGATTGATTAGAAGCTAGCATGCTATCAAAACAACCAAGGGTTGTTTTGTCAAGGGTTTTGCTGCTCGGTTACCATGTGCAGAGAATATTTCACAGCCCACTCCAGTCCACCCTAGCATGATGAGTCCCATACCCAGAACATTGCCCAATATATCCAAAGCCACTGGGACAAATTTGGGGTAAGGGAATAGGGCAAAGAGGCATCAGGTTAGCATAGGAAAGAAACCAGTTAGCAGAAAACACAAAATTCCTCCCCAACCAGCTTCATGTAAGAGGTAGGATCAATCTACAATATACAAAAGCAGGAGAAGGGCATACCATGGAAATGGCCCATTGAAGGTTTGGATTCTTGAAGCCCAGTGCTATTGGACTTCCATTTTCTCTTAGAAATGTTTCTCTCCCTTAATTAACTGACTCTATTTCCACTAATATCCAGGAGTTCCGAGACCAAGTCCTTGTTTTAGAACATGTTTCTCTCTGCTAATAAACTGGTTCTACTTCCACAAATATTCATTAGTTCCTAGACCAAGTCCTTGTTTTGGAATACAAGAATCCAGAAATTCCAGAATCTATTACAAGACCAACAGTGTCTGCTAGGGTAAAGAATCCTTGGATTGGAAAACTCAGAGACAGACAGGGATGAGAGGAAGACTTCGTAAATGGAGATTACCCTGAAGAAGCCACTGGCACACTTAAGCTGAAAACAGCTAACTGGGCCCTGTATGGGATTGGTTAGGAATTGGGTTTAATTTGACGTTCTGTGCTTGGTCCTAATTATCCTGTTGGGAGGAGTGTCCTGAATCCAGGAAGCAGTCAGTGCTGACCAAGGCATGGCTTAGCATGTGCTATAGTGTGGCTTCCTGGACATGTTCTGGTGCTATGTGTCCCAGCCATCGTCTTTCTATGTATTCAGACTTTCTCCTGACCAATAACCACACATAACTGCTCATTCTGGTATACAGGAAACTGTATAGGACTTGAAGATTTCCAGAGAATCTCCATCAGTCACTTCATGGGCAGGGCATCAAGGAGTTGCATCAACACAGCCTATATGGAAAGCAGACTGTGAGCCTTGGCTTCATGGAATACAGAGGTCTGGAGGTCTTGAATCAGGAGAGAGCAGTATGGACATAGGTGTTAAAGAGGAGGTATAGGTGCACGGGCTGTGGGAAGCAGGAGGAAAGGCAGAAATATCCCGAGGTTTCATGTGCAAGGACAGAGGTACAGAAATCTTGCAGAGGGAGTAGGGAAGTGAGATCAGATTTAGGAAAGGTGAACAATGGGTGCAGAGAGTAGACTGGAACAACTTAAGAATATCTGCGTGAGTCTCAGAGAAAAGAGGAGGCAGACAAAATGAAGGGTAGTATCTTATTCAAAATCCTAATTCTGTAAGAAAGTGCCATAACCAGAGAAACTTTTATATAGGAAAATATTTAACTGGGGCTAGCCTCTTGGTTTGGAGGTAGTCCATTATCATCATGGTAGGAAGCATGGTGGCATACATGCAGGCATTATGCTCAAGAACAAACTGAGAATTCTACATCTGGAAACACAGGCAGTAGACAGAGAGAGGGGAAGGGAGGGAGGGAGAGATGGAGTGGGAGAGGAGGAGGGAGGGGAGAGTGTACAGAGAAAAGGATAGAGACACTGGGTCTGGATTGAGCATTTGAAACCTCAAGGACTGCTTAGAGATGACTATAACGCAGGCCTTCCTCCCATCCTCTCAGACTTGCCTGTAGACTCTGGTCATCACTTCAAGCAAAAGTCTACCTGAGAAGCTCTATCCTTTGTGATTCCTTCCATATGAACTCTATGGTTTGTCCCAAAGCCCTAGTTCTAATTCCCTGCCTTGTTGTGTGGGGTGATCTGAATAAGATTGGTCCCCAATGGCTCATAGATTTAAATGCTTTAACACCAGGGAGTAGCACTATTAGGAGGTGTGGCCTTATTAGAATAGGTGTGGCCTTATTAGAATAAGTGTGGCCTTTTTGGAGGATGTGGTCATTGGATGTGGACTCTAGCACCAAACAAACAGAGAGTCATCTTGCCATGAGGTCACCATGCTGTGAAGAGGACAAAATAGCCTACCACCCTGAGGACTGTCCCAGGAGAGATGGCTAGCCTTACCTCACAGCTGTGCCATTTACCTACTTTCAGCTTCAGGAGCTGTCTGACATGGCGCCAGATCTTCAGCCAGAGCTGTCAATCAAACTCAGACTATCCTGAATTAACAATTAGTCAGCTTTCCATTGCTATGACAAAATGCCATAGTCAGTCAACTTAAAAAAAAAAAAAGAAAAGGTTTATTTTGATTGATGGCTTTGAAGCCTTTGGCTGGCGGTCAAATATTCCCATTGCTTTTGGGCTGTGACAAAGTAACACACTATAGCAGGAAGGTGGTAGGGAAAAAAAGGCAATGAACACAGCTAGGATATGAAAGGGGAGGGGTAAAAGAGGGAAGAGACCATTATCTCATACCTCCTCCTCTGAGGACACACCCCTCACCTTAGATCTCAGAGGCCTCCTCATCATAAATGTCCAAGTCATCTCCTAGTACATTAATTAGAACCAAGATTGCATGTTGCAGGTTATAACTTTCCTAAGCCTGGCTGATAGTCCTTTTACATGGAAAATTCACTATGTGGCTTCTTATGCTTGCTTCCTGTCTAGATTGAGAAATGCAATACAAATTTGAAGATTGCAAATGTTTTAGTTAGGGTTGTACTGCTGTGAACAGACACCGTGACCAAGGCAACATTTAATTGGGGCTGGCTTACAGGTTCAAAGGTTCGGTCCATTATCATCAAGTCAGGAACATGGCAGCATCCAGGCAGGCATGGTACAGGAGGAGCCGAGAACTCTACATCTTCATCTGAAGGCTGCTAGCAGAATACTGGCTTCCGGGCAGCTAAGATGAGTGTCTAAAGCCCACACCCACAGTAACACATCTACTCTAACAGGGCCACACCTACTAATAGTGACACTCCATTGGCAGAGCATATACAAACTATCACAACAAATTTGAGAAAAAGACAACTCTTCAGTTATCCATGCTCCTGTCAATAACCCCTCATCTATGCTTTGCAAATAAACCAAAAAAGTCATTGATTTGGTGCCCTAGAGTAAGCCTTAATGAAATAAAACTGGGTTTTTTCACTGGGATCCTAAGAAAGGAGATACTGCTTAGTACTTCCTCCCCAGAAGAAAATTCTTATAACAGGTAGTAAATTTATTCATTAATGTTCCAATGCCTCATGTTATTAATAAAGTCAGTAAGTAGAAAAATGCTTAAAAGCCATAAAAATAAAAAATACTTTTAGTGAACAATTTGTGTATTGAGGAATAAGATGGCTGGATGTTTCTAGAATGGAAAAGAAATATGGAATGACTGATTAATTTGTTTAAAGGATATAAAAGATACAACTTACAGAGAGTATATATGATCTCAATTTTTCCAAGGTCAAAATTCAGTCAGCCCTCTAGAATAATCAATGATAGAGCCCTTGATCGACTCTTTGTAACTATTACAAGGACCACCATAGAAATCAAGAATGTCTGTGTGGTCAAATTCTATTTTAGTGTTTTAGCTTTGGTCAATCTTTATTTAAATATTACACAGAAGTTAAAAGACCAGATTGTTGTGAATGAACCCCTAGATGTTCAATAACTATATCTGAAGGCCTGTACTAATGCGATCAGAAGAATTTAAAGGAACAATGTTTTGCCCCATGCCGTTGAACTACAGGTAGATTCTGGGAGACAAGGCATCTCTTTAAATACCGTGTTACTATGGGAAAACACCAGATTTCTGGTTCTAGGGACTATAACTAGTATCTATTCCTCAAAGAGGAAGGTTAACAAGTAGGGGAAATGTCCTCAATGTTTCCTAGGAAGCACTGGTCAAACAACTATTTCACTTTGTCCTCACACAGATGGAACAGCATGTGAAACAAAGGCTTTCTCTCAAGCACCAGTGACCATTGAGGATCAGACTCTAGGCTTCTTTTTACACTAAAAATTGAAAACTATTATTTTTTTCCCACTGCATATTCTTAAACCCCTAACAGTAAGGTAACTGTAAATTGAAATCATTGATATCCTTTTTGAGAGCCCAAGAGATCTCACTCCCCAGACATTAGACTTAAACCTATGTGAAATGTTTAAACTATTTCTCATGAATGACTTTCTTCTTTATAAGGAAAATGCTACCTGGATGTAAGAGTGAAGATCTTGGCTCAATTCAGCACTACAGTGCCTCCCTACAACTAGGAGAGACAAGCCCTCTATTGTATTAGCCTAAAAATTAAATGATGGTTAAAAGTCTTCTCTTTAGAGAAGGAAGTATACCTCTTTAGAAGTACATTTTGAAGTATAAAGACTTAAATATATTCTTTAGAAGTCATCTGAGAAAGATGTGACAATGATTCCAGCCGTTCCAATAATTATGAAGGAGCCAGAAAACAGAACCAGGATTCATCACTCTTGAATCTTAGTTGACAAAAGAAAAATCAGGAAGAGCTGGATGACTGGATGCTCTTGTGAGCCCATCAAGAGATGTTATTTGACTTGGATTTGGAGATTTGAATACTTTCCTCTCTCCTGGCTTCTTCTGGTTGCCTACCTAGGACTTGTAATGCTAATAATGTTTGCCTTTATCTTTCCCTTACAGCTTTTTCTCTGAATCCATCAAAGACTTCCTTTCTTCCATACACCTGGCTGTCACACAAAACTACTGCTGCACCCATTGAAGGGGTGTCCTGACTTCCACACATGACCCACCATTCAGATTTAAGAAGCCAGATTGTCCATTTTCTCAATTCCACCATGGCCACTGTACTTATATCTTCATAGGTATTGATAAGAATAAGGAATAGAAACTGGATAGACAATTTAGGATAAAAAGTGGCCCCTTCAAAAGAAAGTAACCAGCTTCTTTCCTTGTTAAAAGCCAACAAAAGTCTGTGGTACTCCTGGTAGTCTCATTCTTCCTAGAAGCCAGAGATGCCCAAACTATTTGGAGACTGCTCTCTGCTCTGATTCCTAAGAGGTGCTATGGCTGCCTCTTCAGAAGGAGGAGTTAGAATAGGCATATAGGCCTATTAATAGGAAGCTCCTTGTAGTCAAGAGAACATAATCTCTGGTCTGGATGAAGACCTGAAATTCTAGTTGGGTCAAGTCAATCATCTGGCCAATCATTCCCTCAGTGGACATGCTCTCCTTAAGCCATCTTGAAGAAAAGTGTGAAATAATTAGTCCTTTGACGAGGCACTCTACTTTTCTTCCCAGAATCCCTCCTCCAAAGGCAATAGCATACCAGACTATGGGTGGCTTCATAAATCAGCCACTTTCCCAAAGCATCATTTCTCTTCCTTTTCTAATCATGTTTTTGTTAATGCTTTCATTTCCCCAATGTTTTGCAATTCCTCATGGTTTATGAAAAGCCTGTCTCTGCCTTTGGGACTCTCCGTGCCAACTTAAACCTCATGGCTCCCCCACAATTTCTCCATCTTCCTCCCAGCAGATGCTGAGGTTTATATTGCCTGCCCTAGGAGTTTTCATTTTAAACACTAATAAAATCATCCTTGAGCTTCTGTCTCAGTCCACTTTAAGATGCCTTTATTCATGACCATGGAAGGGTTCTGAATTTGCCCAGCATCGGTGTTACAGAAAAAAAAATTTTTCAAAAAATCATGACAGAAATTCTCTAGGACAAGGAGTGAGAAAGGAGAGTCTTCTCAACAGAAACCAAGCCAAAAAGAAGAGGATGATGCCCCAAGCAATGGCTCTTTCCTATAAAAGAGAGTCCATCAAGAACAGAGACATTTTTTATTACTGCCCTTCAGGGAGTCTGAAAGTTTGATCTGGGGAAATTCTTCACCCATTGATGGAGTCTTTAAGATGTTCACCTTGTAGACAGCACAAAAGAAGAGGGTCCAGAGAAAGGAATCTCTAAACTCACCAAACATTGAAGCAGCTGTAATATATGGGGGAGAGCAACAGAGATGTGGTCCCCTTAATTCACTCAGGAATAAGGAGGTATACAGGGTTGGAGCAGGAAATGGAAAAGAGCAGGGGACCCCAACATCTATTGACCTCATGAACCACAAAATATGTAGTCTTCAAGAAGGATCATCTCTTATGGCTGGCCCTTACTGGAGAGGGGTTGGCCCACGAGGTATTCAAGAATATCTTTTTTAAAAAAAAGTTAATTTGTTTCTAGAAAACAACTTACTGCAATTTTCACAGTTCAGTCAAAATCATTTGGCAAAATGGTATAACCCTGGGCTAACATCATTCAGTCCCAGAAAAACCTGTTCCCAGCTGGTGTCTATGCCTGGTTATTGTAGAAATCAGAGAGGTGGGCATAATGGAAGCCAGATGAGCTGCAAAGGAGGCTCACACTAAGAGCCCCCTTTACCCTGCCAGTCTCAGAGGCACAGCTGTGAACCTGTGATGCCCTCCAGGGCTACGACTCAGTTGTGCTTTGTTCTAACCATGCCTTTGCTTGGTCAGTGATTTCTTTTCTAAAGCTGAGGTTAATATTCCCTTAATGGCAAAAGACAGTATTGAAAACCTATTAAGTAAAATGCATTTCTTTGACAGGCTCAATAATAATTTGCAACAAATTGGACAAGAGTGATCACAGACGGAGGCGGTTCTTTTATCAGGGCCAAGCCCTGCCCCCACTCCTACCCCAGGGAAAGACAACAGGAGCCAGTAGAGTGATTAAAAGAAAACCAAATGTTTAACTCAAATTTATTTGCAAAAAGGAAGCGTGAGACTGAGGATGCGACTCTGTGGGGAGAGAGCTTACCTACAGCACACAAAGCTCTGGTGCAGAGCCTTGGCACTCCATAAACCACTATGGTGTTGCCTATCAATGATTTAAGCACTTTTGAGGTGGAGGCAGGAGGATCAGGAATTGGAGACCAGCCTGGCCTACATGAGACCAGCTCCTAGTAGAATGGGTGTCTTTGGGTTGGCTACATCTCACTGTAGAGGGCTTCCAGCATTACGACTGCCCAGCCTCCTTTGGTAAACCTGGGCTTCAAAATGCATAGAAGTTGCTGCATCTGCTCAGCTGGACACCTCTGCCACCACCTTGCGGACCACCATTTTCAACTATTATAGTTGTGATATTTAGCATGTACACATGTTTCTTAATTTTAGTGTTAACCTCAAAACTCTGCAGGCAGAGAGCTTCTATTGCCAAAACCATGGTCTACAGGCATTCTCTTTTCAAATGCCCTAAATAGTACATGGTCTAAAGAAACCAAAACAAACTTATTATTACAGATGAGTCTTCTTGGGCAAGGCATGACAAACAGGTTTCCTACATAATCAGATCTGACATTCATCAATAAGTAATCTGCAGTGGTAAATTTAATGTGTAGGAACAACTGCCGGTTTTCTTTCTCCATCTATTTTATCTCTTTATTTAACTCTTCTTATCATTCATTTCTAGTTCAAGTCAACATGAACTCTCACCCAGTGGTTGGAGCATGTAGCCAGTGTATGCTGTGTATATCGAAAAGCATTTGTAGCACACTTTCCAGGGGGCCAACTAACAAGTGAGCAATAACAGCTGGAGCAGACACTTCCTATATCTTTTAAGCACATACAGAGATAACAATGACCTGGTCTTCATTCTATGTATATGCTATACAGTTCTCCAAGGCTACAGTGTGGCAGTCATGCTTTCTAGAGACAAAGTATGGGAATTTGGGATATAAGAAGTTGGAAAGGAAGAGAGCATCTGAGAATGGAATCAAAGGTGAGCACCTGGTGTTGAGCAAGAATCACATACTTCAGTGACATCTGGTGTTCTATTTCTCCACCACTGCAATGGGAACAAAGACTGCCTGTCACAGAGTTCTGCTTTGGGTAGTGTCTTAATTACTTTTCTGGAAGGAAAGGAAGGAAGGAAGGAAGGAAATAAGGAAGTAAGGAAGGAAAGAAGGAAGAAAAATCATAAATGTAAAGAAAATAGCTCAGTCTGTAAGTATAGTGCTTGCAAGGCAGGCACAAAGACATGAGTTGATTACTAGAGCCCAAGGGGAAAGGGACTTTAAAAACCAGGCATGAGATGTGTAGTTTGGTCTTCATGTGGGTCCCCTAACATAAGTGAGGGGGGGTCTGTCTTGGACTCTGCCTGACATTAGATCTCCTTCCAATAACCGGACTGCCTAGTTGAGCCTCGGTTGGAGAGGACGTACTTAACTTACTGTGATTGGATGTCTCAGAGTGGGGTGGTACCCAAGGGGGGCTTCCCCTCTCTGAGAAGAGGAGGAGGAGGGGGTAGAGGGAGCATTTGTAAGTGTGGGTCTGGGAGGAAGAACTGAGGAGTCTGATCAGGATGCAAAGTAAATTGATTAATTAAAACACCCACTGTGCAATGCACATCTGTGATCTCAGTGCTGGGGAGGAAGAGACGGGAAGATCTCTGGGGCTCACTGGCCAACCAGCACAGTCTGCTTTGCGAGGTCAAGGCGAGTGAGAGACCCTGCCATAAAAGAAAGGTGGATGGAACCTGAAGAATGGTACTGAAGACTTGTCATGAACAGCGCTGGGGATGACAGCAGTGGGGTAAGTATCTTTATACCACAGCCAGTCAGGACCAGTTGGTGGCTTTGGGCAAACACAGTGCTTGGAATTTTACCCACAGATAGAGAGCCAATACAGCCCAATGATGTATTTTCTTTTAAAGCTTGATGCTTAGTTTCCTATATCGAGTTCAAGCCTTCTCCCCTTACAATACCTCTCTCATGTTTCCCTCCATATCAGGCTGGGACAGGAAAAGACTGTGGCTCTGATGCCAGCTGAAGCAGGACATTATCTTCCAGAAAGAGATCCCTTCTCCTCCCAGGTTAGCATATCTAATGTTGTCTGTGTGCAGGTCACGTTTAGACAACCATGTTGTTCAGAATTGTGTATTTCTAGGAGACATGATTTCTCAACATACTTCCTGTTCTTCTGGCTTGTAGAATCTTCCTACCCCTGAATTGTAGATACCCTGAGGTACAGGAGTTGTATTGTAGATGCATCCACTGGTTTGGGAATGTCACCATCACTTGTTCTGTACATTTTGACCAGTTGTGGTTTTCTTTCTTTCTTTTTACTTAATTTATTTTTTTAACTTATTCACTTTATATCACGCTCATTTCCCTCCTCCCATCCTCTCTGCTCCCAATACCTCCCCCAGCCTCCCTCCTATTCTCTTCTGAGCAAACACCATCCCTACCCTGGTACCTCAAGTTCCTGCTAAGCCAGGCGCTTCCTCTCCCACTGAGGCTAGAAAAGGCAGCCCAGTTAGAAGAACATATCTCACATACAGGCAACAGCTTTTGGGATAGCCTCAGGCTCCTCCCAGCAGCTGACTCAAACAGATGCAGATACCCACAGCCAAAATGTGGATGGAGCTTGGAGACTCTTATGGGAGAATAGGAGGGAGGATTGAAGGTCCCAACGGGAATAGAAACTCCACAGGAAGACCAACAGAGTCAACTACTCCAACCAAAGAATGCACACAGGCTGGACTTAGCCCCCCTTCCCCCCTCCCCCCCCCCCCCACCCCCCCCCCCCCCCCGCTCATATGTAGCAGTTATGAATTTCTGCAATGGACTCTACCTGTTACAAAGAGAAGTTTCTTTGCAGAGGGCTGAGAGTATAAACATAAGACTGTAAGTATAAGAACAAATACTTAAAACACAGTTGAAATGATGCTGGTTTAGCAAAGTGGTAGTAGCGGTAGGGTCTCTTCCAAGATTCATGACCTTAAAAACCCTGGGGAACTGGCTAGGTTTCCAGTATCCAGTTTGATTTCTGTCTTTTGAGTGGGCCTTAAGTCTAGCAGACAGCTGCTAGCTACCATTAATATGTAAGAGCCACTATTACACACAGACGGTTACCACGCCAACTGGTAATGCTGGAGGTTCACAGGAATCATGGCTGCATAGAACTATGATTGGTTGTTCC
Organism: Apodemus sylvaticus; assembly: GCF_947179515.1. Classification (NCBI taxonomy): domain Eukaryota; kingdom Metazoa; phylum Chordata; class Mammalia; order Rodentia; family Muridae; genus Apodemus; species Apodemus sylvaticus. Next base: position 105,197,698 of record NC_067480.1, read on the forward strand.
TCTCAAGTACGAATTAGTATTCTATTGCTGTGCTAAACACCATGGCCAAAGGAGCTGGGAGAGAAAGGGTTTATTTGGTTTACACTTCCAGGTAACAGTCCATCACTGAGAGAAGTCAGGACAGGAAGTCAAACAGGATAGAAAGCTGGAGGCAGGGGCTGGTGCAAAGGCCATAAGGGAATAGTGAGCTGGAGCTAAGAAGTTAGCAGTGACTAAGAAGAGACCAGCATCACTGAGGAGACATCTTCGGGGAAGTGTTTCCTGAGAGCACAGAGGCTGCGTTCAGAGGTAGCCAAGGTTGTACCTTGTGCTGTGGCTGAAATTGGTAATGTTTAAGAGTCACCCAGGTGGTACTGGTTTTGAAGGCATGAAGAGCAGCTGAGGCTCAGCACTATGAGAGGCCACAGAAGGCCATTGGTGAAGGTGCAGCCTCAGTTGAAATTAATGGTCTAGGATTGAAGGGGTCATGCAATGAAATTAAGGCTTGGCACCATGAAGAGAGCCTATGAGAGGCTATTAATGAAGCCTAGTTACAGTGGAAGATAGCAGTGTTTTTGGAGATGCCAGTACTATGAGATGACGACCAAGAACAGCAGCAGCAGTGGAGTACAGGCAGCTGGAGCCTAGAAGACAAGCTGTGTGCTACAAAGGGCAGAGCTGGAGAAGTGACCCAAGCCCTTGGAGGAGCCTAGAAGATGGTGAGTGGATCCTAGACATTGGAAGGATGGAGTTTGATTTTGCTTTTAATTGTAACTATGCCCTGATATTTTTCCCCTCTTGAAGGAAGAAGGTATTTTAGTGGAACCAACAGATAAAAGACTTTGAATTTTTAAAAGACTTTGAATTTTAAAAGATACTGGATATTTTAAAAGGATTGAAAGTTTAATATGTAAGAATTTGCAAAGACTATGGGACTTTTAAGGTTATTTAGATCTTGGGGATGAATAAGAAAGTAAGGGTTAAGGCTTAATAGTGGTGTGTTTGTATGTCAAGTTGACAAGAGGTCAATTGTACTGACTGGTTTTGTGTCAACTTAACTCAAGCTGGAATTATCACAGACAAAGGAGCTTTGGGTGAGGAAATGCCTCCCTGAGATCCAGCTTTAAGGCATTTTCTCAATTAGTGATCAAAGGGGGAGGGTCCCTAGTGGGTGGTGCCATCCCTGGGCTGGTGTTCTTGGGTTCTATAAGAGCAGGCTGAGCAAGCCAGGGGAAGCAAGCCAGTAAGTAATATTCCTCCATGGCCTCTGCATCAGCTCCTGCTTTCTGACCTGCTTGAGTTCCAGTCCTGACTTCCTTTGGTGATGAACAACATGGAAGTGTAAGTTGAATAAACCATTTCCGCCCCAACTTGCTTCTTGGTCACGATGTTTGTGCAGGAATAGAAACCCTGACTAAGACAATCTCTCCAATGAAAGCTCCATCATTTTTTCTTTCATTTTCCTTTACAAATCACTTGTGGCCACTGAGAAGAGAAGCAGTGATATTCAACAAAAGGGTCATGAGCACATGATGGGGAAGCACATGATGATTAGTCCTGTCACTAAATGATACTGAGAAGACAGGATGCTCACAAGAAGAGAGTAGAAAAGAACTTATCTCACTCCATACGCCAATGTCAGTTCAAAATAGACTAGTAGCTTATATGTCAAGACTTTAAAACATAAAGCTACTAAAAAGGAGATTGAAGGAAAAGCCATATGACTTGGGTCTAGGTAATAATTTATTTGGTTTATAATATCAGAAGCTAAAATAAGCAAGTAAGACTATATCAAACTACAGAATTTCTGTGGAGCAAGGGAGCAACAAGAGGGGAATGCAGAACAGGATGAGAAAAGAGCTATAAACCAAAGAAACAGCTCCACAGCAAGGCAACAGATAGCGCAATCTAAAATGGGCAAAAGAGAGTTGTCGAGATGGTACCTGCCACAGAGCCCAAGAACCTGAGTTCACTGCCCAGGGTCCACGTGGTAAAGAAAAAAGCCAATTCTTTCAAGTCCTCTTACCTCTAAAGTACATGTCATGATACACATCACACACACACACACACACACACACAAAATGTACTCACACAGACATACACACATAGGCATGCACGTACAGACATATACACACACACATACACATCTCACACACATATACATATCACACACAAATTCACACTCACAGACATACACACAGGCATACACATACAGACATATACATACATATACACATTTCACACACACACATCTCTCTCTCTCTCTCTCTCTCTCTCTCTCTCTCTCTCTCTCTCTCTCTCACACACACACACACACACATGCACACACAAGTGAATAAATCAGTATCTACAAGGACAAGTGACCTGCATAGCTGTTTCTTGAGAGAACACATGAAAAGGATGAATAAAACTTATATAAAACATGCTCACAGCTGATTGTGAAATTGATACAAATTAAATAAAGGTAATTAAATAAAATAGTACAAATCAAAATCACAACCAGACATCATTTGAACCCATCAGAACAGCTATTATTGAAAGGATGAAGGAAGCGGGAATGATGGGGATAACTGGGCCTGGACAATCATGAGTTGGAGACCAGCTTGAGTTATACGGTGAGACCTCATTCAGCCCTCCATTGGATAATGAGGAGAAGGAAGGCTTGGCAATAATCTGCACACTGTATCTGGTTGCGGGCAATATAGATTGCCGCAATCTTTTTTCCTTTCTGAAGATAGCATCAAACTCCTCAAAGCACTAAAAGTAGAATTACCATATGTGATCCAGCCATCCTGCTGCTGCATAGATGGCCAAACGCATTGAAATCAATATGTTGAAGTCATAATCACATTTATATCTCCACTGCAGCTTTATTCACAGGAACCACAGTGTGGAGACATCCTGAGGGTTCATCAATATACCATACACAGCAAAATGTTATTCACCTTATAAGAGGAAATAAAATTGGTTATCTGCAATAATGATGACCCTGACAGATATCATAAGAGGTGAAGGTATGCAAATAAAGTCAGAAATGCAAATGAAGTTGGCAATGCAAATGAATCAGAAATGGTCTCTCAGTTAATGAAGGGTTTTTAGCACTAGGGACTGTGATTACAAGTACACACAGACAAACTGACCAATGAACAGACAGAAGTCAAGAAATCATTATTCCACCAAGCCCATGAAGACTAATGAATAATAGTAAAAGGCTATGGATAACTGTGTTCTCTCAACTTGTATAATGTAAAGAGAATGGGACAATTTACTGAAAGACAAAACAACAAAACTGGAAGGAAAAGAAATTAACTAAACTTGCATCTAACAAGTAAACTGAATTAATAATTCATCAGTCTTAAAATGGTTTGAATGGTGTATGATTCTTTCAGATATTTAAGGTAGAAATAATATCAAGTCTCTAATGACACTTCAAAAAAATAAGTGTGTAAGCCATATGAGGATTCTTTGTATGATTTTGACAATGAATTTTAATAAAAATAATGCATATTTGCATATACATACATATATATACACATGCATATATACATATATACATATACACACATACACACACACACATATATATACACACACACACCAATATCCATAAATATGTCTGGGCTGTGGAGACAACTCAATGGGCATAAATCACTTTCAGCACAAGGATCAGGCCCTGAGTTGGGATCTCCAGCAGCCATGTCAAGGGCTAGGTGTTCACACACACCTATCATATTTGAGGGCAAGACTGCTGTGGCTTGCTGATGGCCAACCCCGCTCCAAGTTCAGTAAGAGACAACCCTCTTTAACAAGAATAAGGCAAAAAGTGGCCAAGAAGGATGCCTGATATCCTCCTCTGGCTTCTACATGTGTGCAGGGCTGTAAGCACCCATATCATGTGAATTCATCACATGCACACGCACATGCACACACACATGCACACATGCACACATGCACACACACATAAATATACACACTCATGCACACACATACACATACACACTCATGACACACATGCACATACATATACATACACATACACACACGTACAAATAAATGTAAAAACTAACATGAAGTCTAAGAAGCATAACAAATATATAAACAAATCTTAAGTTGTAATTTATTAAAATTTAAAACTCATCTGGGTTTTTTTAAAAAAGACACAGATGAAGGAATAAAAATACAAGCTACAAACTAGGTAAAATATTGGCAAACCTCCCGTAACAGAGAACTGCCTGGGATATAGACATTTAGCTGCAAGACAGCAGACAATATAGCACATTTACAAAAGATGTGAACAGCTGTGTGCCTACAGAAGAGAAGCAGGTTGGAAACAAGTGTAGGAAAAAGAATCCGCGTTGGAACTGAGCAGAGATAGCTCAGCAGTATTTGTATCTGGGGTTCTTGCGGAGGGCAAAAATTGAGTCTTAGCATCCATATCATGTGGCTCACAACCTTATGTAACTCCAGCTCAAAGAGATCCAACCTCCTCTTCTGGCCTCCCTGAGCTTTGCACACACACACACACACACACACACACACACACACATACACACACACACACACACACACACACACACATGCACAAATAATATAAATAAATAAATAAATAAATAAATAAATAAATAAATAAATAAATGAAATTCTCTTCTGGAGGGACAGGTCTCACTGTGTAGCACTGGCTCTCCTTTCTATAGAGATCAGAGTAGCCTCACACTCACGGGAATTTACCTACCTCTACCTCTTGAATGCTGTAATTAAAGGCATATGCCACATTGCCTGGCAACTATTAAAACCTCAATATAATTTTTCATTAAAATAAGAATGAACTGCCATTGCACATGTAGGGGGATGTCAGGTTTTAAGGTTTAGGACATCTTATCTTCATCCACTCTTTGACAATCTCATATGTGTTCACACCTTATCTTAGCCATACTCACCTCTTACTTCCCTTCCTACTCCCAAACGTCCAGTAAGTCCTCTTCCCACTTCACTGTTTACTGCAGTGAAGCCATGAAGCCCTGCCTGATGGACGGATCTTCTTGGCTAGGCCTTGTCCAGGTCTTGTGCTGGAAACCATGGCAACAGTGAGTGCATGGCAGTGAAGGCTTAAGCAGTGGAGAGGTGAAGGGAAAGAAGCGAGCAAGGGATGGGTGTGGGTTAGCCAAAGTCGACTGCGTGTGAAGCCTGCTACTCTGCAAGGCAATTGAAAAAGATAGATAGATAGATAGATAGATAGATAGATAGATAGATAGATAGATAGATAGATAGACAGGTAGACAGGTAGATAGGTATAGGTATAGGTATAGATGATATAGATAGATAGATATAGATATAGATATAGATATAGACATAGACATAGACATAGACATAGACATAGACATAGACATAGACATAGACATAGACATAGACATAGATATAGATATAGATATATAAATAAATATATTTATATATATTTGTATTTCTGGTTTGGTTTTTTTTTTTTTTGGTTTTTTTTGTTTGTTTGTTTTTTGTTTTTTTGAGACAGGGTTTCTCTGTGTAGCCCTGGCTGTCCTGGAACTCACTCTGTAGACAGGCTGGCCTCGAACTGAGAAATCCACCTGCCTCTGCCTCCCAAGTGCTGGAATTACAGGCATGTGCCACCACGCCTGGCTTTATATTTGTATTTCTAAATATATATTTCTTTATATATATCTAAATATTTCTAATTATATATTTCTAAATATATATTTCTAAGTATACATATTTCTGTATATATTTCTAAATATATGTATTTCTAGATATAGATATTTCTATATATTTCCAATTATATATTTCTAAATATGCATATTTCTATATATATTTCTAAATATATATATTTCTAAATATACATCTTTCTATATATATTTCTAAATATATATTTCTATGTATTTCTATAATATATATATATGTATATGTATATATATGTATATGTATATATATATATATATATTTCTAAATACATATATATTTAGTAAAGACTTTGAATACAGGTACCATGCAAGGGTTGACAAGGGTTCCCATAGAAGACAGATTAATGAAAATCTCTGTGCCAGGCATGGGATTCCTCCTTACAAGCTATTGGTCAGGGTGGCCCTAGAAGCTTCTCAAAGTATTTTTTTATTTATTTAAACCTGACAATACCAGCTGCTGGACACTATTAGAACTGTCATCCATGATGGCTAAGTGCCAAATGGTCTGAGTACTTGGGAAAACAGTCTGGCAGATTCTTACAAGGCTGGAATAATTTATCCTATGTATAACTTTATTGTGTCTGCTGTGTATCTTACAGTTTGACAGAACCTGAAAGGGTTTTACCCTCAGAGCTGCCCAGAGTCTGTTGTTTTTCTACCATGTACACCAAGTTAGCTGACCCAAGACCTATAGGAGGTTCTCTTGTTGGTGCCTCTCATTTCTCCACAGGTACACTGGGATTGCATATGAACTCAAGCCCATCCAACTTTAGATGGATTCCAGGGATTTGAACTCAGGTCCCTTTAGCCACTGAACCATCTGCAAATCCAACCTCATTTATTTTTTAAAATGAGCTGCACCCATTGGCAGTTGATACTCCCTTCAAACTTCAACTGTAGTAGTATGATGTAGTGTCTTCCAAAAATGGCCAATAATCCTTTTCTTTCTCTTTTTCTCTTCTTTCCACATCCACCTGCTCTTAACACATCATCCTGCAGCCAATTCTGCTTATAACACTTTATCTTCTTCTACTCACAGAACAATTGCAAGATCTTTAACTCCATTGCTTCTGACAGCCATCTCCCCGTGGAAGGCAGCAGTTCCAAGTTCTAGGGTTCTGAACCTATGTAGATCATTCTTCAGATCCAACAGCATTTCCCTCAAGAACTGTACATGGTCAGCAATGAACTTTAAAACCACGGCCACACAGCAATCTATAAGCAACTGTGACAGTAGCTTCATTCCCAACTATCCTTACTGAAAGCAATGGATTCACTTGCAGACAAGTGGTGTGCACCTACATGATGTGATATTGTCAGCAAGAAGAAAAGAGGGAATTGCCATGCCTGGCAGGGACAAGGGTGAGATCTAGGGGCACAGCAGAGTGACAAGGTGCTTGGTTAGCATGCACAAGGACCTCGTTTCAATCTCCAGTACTACCAAGGTTGTGGGTACGTGTGAATGGATGAATCCAAGCAAACACTTCTAGGGAAGAGGATGAAGGTAACAGGATGTGTAAAGCATGGCTCCATTTATGTGTCAGGATGAAAGACTCAATGCTGCAAAGACAGAGTCAACTGAGAGTGATTTCCAGTTTCCAGGAGAGGACGACCCTCCAGAGACAGAGCGTACACTGCTTAGGCAGTCTTCAAGTGTGTAGTTTCTACATCTGTAAGTGGAAATATATAGGGAATAATTTTTGTAATTTGAAGGCTAGCTCATCCTGGGATGAGTGCAGAACATGAAGAGATAATCTCATTTCTGAGACTGAAGGAACTGTGTGGAGAGTTTCCAATCTCAGCTCTTCTAGAAATGTGTGGTATATAAATTAAAGCAAAATGGAACTATATAAGAAGTGTTATAGAATTGATAAGGCTAGAAATAAATAGGTCTACTCCCATGAGTTTACTGTAACTGAAAACTTAAGTGATTATGATATTAGAAAAGCAGGTCTAAGGTCTTCAACACTGGAGTGAGAAGCTTTGGATAAGAAGGGGACAAGTGTCTAGATATGATGATCTAGAGCTGGTGAAATTAGTGTGAACTCATGCTTATCTTCACCTAGATATAGAGAGTAGAAGACATATATACACACACACACACACACATACACTGGGTAGATGGCTCATGGAATAAAGTACTTGATGGACAGTATGAGGACAAGAGTGTGATCACCAGTGTGTGAAAAGCTACACACATATGATGATACTTGTGATGACAGCAGTAGGGAATGGAAGACAGGAAGACCCCTGAGACTCAGTGGTCAGCCAGTCTAGTCAAATTACCCAGTTCCAGGTTTCAGTGCAAGAATCTGTTTTAAAAAATAACAAGTAACCATGGAGTACCTCACACCCTACTGATAGCCTAATGACACAATTCATACGCCTGAGGTGCATGAAACATCAGAGGAGGGTGGATGGAAATATTTGCAAAAGCCAGAAGACCAAGAAGTCTATTGTGAGAGTGTATCTCCTAGGAATGACAGGGAAGCTTTGCCCATGATACCTCAACAATATGGCTGCGTAAAGAAGGCCTGAATAAATATAAGACCAATAGATGTGCCAACATGGAAGGGTGAAAATTCACAGGGCCCCACACCTAGATTAAAGAATCACAGTCAACTAAGAAATGCTGATAATAGAAGAAATAGTCTCATCTTCCCTAGGATGAGACCCTCTGTTGTTTATCCAATAACAAGTAGTCAGCTCTGAAATCATATACATAGGTGTAACATTAAATAACTAAAGCAGGCTACATTTATATATTCAGGTAGGAAGGTGTGTGTGTGTGTGTGTGTGTGTGTGTGTGTGTGTGTGTGTGTGTGTGTGTGTGTCTGTAAAACAACAATTAAATAAAAAGACACTGATTTTAAGAGGAACTAATGGAGTTGGGATATAAGAGAGGGGTTTCAGGGAGGAAAGGCAAGGGGAAAATTATGCAATTCTAATTTAATTTAATTATTTTTGTCTTTTTATTATTATAGTTATTTTATTTATTTACATCCCAAATGTTGCCCCCCCCCCGTCCCTCCTCACAGAGTTATTCCCCCATTCCCCATCCCCTTCACCTCTGAGAGTGTGCCCCCTGGGTATCTCTGGGACATCAAGTCTCTACCGGATTAGGTGCATCCTTTCCTACTGAGGCTAGACAAGGCAGCGGTCCTCTGCTACACATGTGTTGGGGGCCTCTGACCAGCCTTTGCATGCTCTTTGGTTGATGCCTTAGTCTCTGGGAGATCCCAGGGGTCCAGGTTAGTTGACACTGTTGGTCTTCCTATATGGTTTCTATCCCCTTCAGTTCCTTCAATCCTTCCCCTAACTCTTACATAGGGGTCTCCAACCTCTGTCCAGTGCTTGGCTGTATCTGTATCTGTCTCAGTCAGCTGCTGGTAAAGTCTCTCAGAGGACAGCCATGCTAGGCTCCTGTCTGCAAACACAGCATAGCATCAGTAATAGTGTCAGGATTTGTTACCCATCCATGGGATGGATCCCAAGTTGGGCTGGTCACTGGTCAACCATTTGTTCACTCTCTGTTCTATTTCTGTTCTTGCATTTCTTTTAGACAGGAACAATTTGGGATCAAAAATTTTGAAGGTGGGGTGGTGTCCCTATCCCTCCACTGGGGGCCCTGTCTATATACTGGAGGTGGTCTCTTCAGGTTCCATGTCCCCACTGTTGGGCATTTCAGCTAAGATCATCCCCATTGAGTCCTAGTAGCCTCTCACATCCCAGGTCTCTAGGACTTTCTAGAAGTTTCTCCATACCCCATACCCCCACTTCTGGCAGCTGCATATTTACATTCGTTCTCCTGTATTTTTAATAAATGCACTGATCATAGAAGGCATGACTTCATATATACAAAATCCTAACAATTCACCAAAAATTATTTCAGGATAATAAGTTAACACAGGGAAACTGTTAGATAAAAGATCATTATGTAAAAATCAGTTGTGTTTCTATATGCTAACAGTGAATACTACAAGAAGGAAAACTAAGAGAACCCTGCTATCAGCAATGGCACTTAAAAGAATAAAATGCTTAGACATAAAGATAGCTAGTGTACATAATAAAGACAGAGACACACTTCAGCCATGCAACAATACTAGAATAAAGTAAAGACTCTAATAGATGGAAAGGTAGCTTCTAAATCGAACCACTTATATGCAGAGGCTGTATTCCTTAATGCGGTGTACTGATTCAGTGCAGTGCTTATTGAAATCTGAACAGCTTTTCATGAATAGTTTTTCAAGACAATACTAAAAATCTATATGGGATTGTAAAGAATCCAAACAATTGAATTATTATTTGGGGAAAAAAGAAAGAACAAAGTGAAAGTTGTACATTCCCAGTTTCATAGCTTATTATGAAGATATTATAATCAATAAAGGCAAAAAGTTATAGTGACTAATGAAATTTAAAATTCAGACCTATACCCACACAGCAATAGTCAACATATATAAATTGATTATACACACACAACTTCAGTGTTCTTGCTCTCTCTGTCTCTGTCTCTCTCTCTCTCTCTTACACACACACACAAACACAAACACACACACACACACACACACACACACTCCAGTGTTCTTGGTATAGTGCTTCACTGAAAATGTTCAGTGATTAATTTTCTGGAAGCCAATGGATAGATACTTCTATGAGTGGTTAAAGGCTGGATGCAAATTCCATTCCTGCCTAAATAGTTACAGGTCCTGACTAGTTGACCTTTTTGCTTCAGTTATTTCTAGAGATGTTTACAAACCAACAGAACTGCAAGAACTAAACCAGTACATGCTTAGGTGCTCTGTGAGACATCTCTGAAAGGTGCAGGGATGGCTCCAAAACAGTAGTCTGTTCTTCCTGGAATCCTGAGTTCATCCTGTGACAATCTGATGGGCAGAGGGAAGACTGATGAGGCAAGAAATATTCATGTTAGGCTTACTCAGATGTAGCTCTAGAACCCAGATGGTGGGAGTGTAGAGAGTTCTAGAATGCTGAGGGCAATGGAACTGGAGGTATAGCCATATCATAAAGAGCTCAAATTCCCAGTAACAGGGCAAGATTTCTTTTAGAAAAGCTAGGTCACCTCTCACTTTCACTTTCCATCACCCCCCCCACACACACACACACACACAATGCTGTGAAAAGTTTTGGTCAGTACCAACTAGACTGAAAATGCAAAGTGGAATAGCATAGAAGGAAACAGTTCAGAACACTCAAATTTCATTCTGTGCCATGATAAGATCTCATCCTTGCCTGCTACAACCTAGCTGCAAGGTGAGCCATCACTTTTCCTAGCTGCAAGGTGAGCCATTGCTTTGTCCAGGATGTCCATGCCATATATCATATTCATCTGTTAATAACTACTGTATCACTGTCCTGGGAGGGGGGATATATGTTTCAGTTCAGAGAAAAATGATGCATGACAATTAGTCAGTAGAACATGGTACTGTGCCAATATTACAGTGCTAGTGTTCACATCATCTCATCACTACATGGAGTAGTGCTGGGTGTGCCAAGGGAAAGAATAAGAGAAAAGGTAGAAGTTCTCAATAAGCTAAGAGAGAAGTTCTGGGTTGCTTTGATCAATGGTAATCTCTTAATGTGTTTAATCCACATATTAAACTTTTTTACAGTTGCATACGTAGAAAACTGGTATGCATAGGCTTTGATACTATGTACAGTTCTAGGAATCCACTCGGGGTCTTATGATGGTTCTTTTTTAACATTTAACTTTTAATTACATGTATGTGTGTAGTATGTACACATGAGTGCCAGTACCTGTTTTCACGGGCATCTGATCCCCTGAACTGGACTTACAGGTAATTCATGAGGCACGTGACCTGGGTGCTAGAAACTGAATTCAGGTCCTCTACAAGAGCAACTGCTCTTAATTGCTGAGCCATCTTTCCAGTTCATGGTAGTTAATCTTGATTTCCAATTTTATAGAATCTCAAATCACAATGGAAACAAGTTTCTGGGTATGTTTAAGAGTTATCTAGATTAAGTTAATTCTTGTGGGAAGACCCACCCTGGTATGGATGGTACGTTCCTCTGAGCTGAGATTCCAACTGAATTAAAGAAAAGAAGGCAGACTGAGTACCACCAAGCATTTCCCTTTACTTCCTGGTTGGGGATGCAGTGTGACCAGCAGCTTCAAGGTCCCACTGCTATGCCTTCCCAACCATGGTGAGCATCCTACAGCCAGGGACCAAATCAAACACTTCTTTCTTGGAGTTAGCTTTGTCACAACAACAAGATAATGAACTGATGCTGGCATGCAAGGAACTCTGCTTTAGATTCAGGAATGACATTCATCACAGGGAACACCATTAAGATACATGGGGAGCACTGAGGAGGGAGCCATGCATGGAGCTAGGGTGTACGGAAGGAGCTACAGGGAGATGGTGCAGAGTGAGGGGAGGGAGGAATGGAGGTAAAGTTGTGGAGAGTCTTTAAGGAACAGGTACTCTCAAGGCTGTTTGTATTTCTTCTCCATTTAAGTCTTCATTTCACTGCACCTGTTCTTTAGAGATTCACAAGTGTCCTCCAGTGGATGGTAAATTCTCAGAGGCTGGTATTTGCTGTTTTCACTTTCACATTCTAGAATTCCTAGCACACCAGGGAGCCCCCAAAAGAAAATGTGTGAACAAGTCAACAGTAAATGGTTTCAGGTTAGTTGTCCCTTATGCAACAGGTATTTGATACAAAAGGGAACAATGAAAGGGCCTGACCAAGTGGAAGAAATGTTTGAAAATATTGCAAGTTCTGCCAGTCGGTGCTGGAATAGGATGCACAACACTTGTTTTTTGTTTGCTATCATTGTCTTCTGGCAGAGGCTGATCTCACAGAGGTTTCCGTCTGCCATTTTAGCATACCTACATTCCAAAGGGAGAGGCCCACACAAAGGAGAGTTGTGAGGGAATCAGCAGCACCAACAGAGAGAGGAGTGCAGCAGAGGAGATGGGCAATCTGGAACATGCCAGCCCAAGCATCCACATAAAGGCTGGCACTGAAGTCAGGACCTGTTATCCCAGAGCTGGGGAGTCAGGGGCAGGGGGATTCCTGGAGCTCCTTGGACAGCCAGTCTAGCTGAATTGGGTTCAATCAGAGAAGTTGTCTCAAAAAACAAGGTGGATGATGATTGAGGGAGGCATCTGACAATGAATGACCTCTGACACACACACACACACACACACACACACACACACACCACCACCACCGCCACCACCACCACCACCACCACCACCACCACCACCACCGCCACCACCACCACACTGCAACAAAATGGGGAGAAATAGGAATGTGTGGCACATGAGCAGATTTCATGTCATTGTCAAAGCTCTCTGTGGTGGGTAGCCCAGAGCTACAAAGGACAGAGCTCCTATTCTGACTGGCTTTGTGTCAATGGCACATGCTAGAGTCATCAGAGAGGAAGAAAACTCAGTTGTGGAAATGCCTCCATGAGACACAGCTCTAAGACATTTTCTCAATTAGTGATCAAGGGAGGAGGGCCCAGCCCATTGGGTGTGGTGCCATCCCTGGGCTGGTGGTACTGGGTTCTATGAAAAAGTAAGTTATGGGAAGCAAGCTAGTAAGTAGCACCCTAAATGGGTTCTGCATCAGCTCCTATCTCCAGGTTCCTGCCCTGTTTGAGTTCCTGTCCTGACTTCCTTCCTTCAGTGATAAACAGCAATACGGAAGTATAAGTCAGTGCCCTTTCCTCCCCAACTTACTTTTTGGTCATGGTGTTTCACCACAATAAAGACAGCTGCCAAAGCAGTTGACTAAGCTGAGATCCATTGTGTTGGATCAATTTTCACTTTATTTTATTTAAAGTCCTCCCATGCTCTAGCTCCTGCTTGGCCACAGCTTTCTCATGATAAGTATGTCCCAGTCTTAACTTTCAGCTTGAGTGGTCTTTGCCATGCATGTGTGATACTAAATCTTACTCAAAAAACAAACAGTTATTATATTGATCCGTTTCTCTCTGTGTGTTTTAATACCAGATTGTTTCATGTATTTTAAATTAAATACACTTTTTAGGAGGTTCTGGGAAGATAGCTTAGTGATAACAGTGCTTGTCATGCAAGCATGATGACCTGTATTCGAATCCCCAGTACCAACCTAGAAAAAGCCATGTGGGGAGTGCATGCCCGTAACCCCAGCACTGGGGATAGAGAGACCTAAGGATTCCTGGGACTCACTGGGCAGCAGTAAATGGGTGGGTGAGCTCCACATTCAGGGAGACACTCTGCCTCAACAAATAGAGAGAGACTCAGGAACATTACATGGTGTCAACTTCTGGCCTCCACATATACACACATACACACTCATACACACATGTAAATGCATGTATGCATGCATATGCACAGGTGGACACACACTTGCATACACACACACACACACATACACACACATTTCTTTGTCCAGTCATTTGTCTTATATTTCTTCGCAATGACACCAAGAAGTGAGCACTGAGTGTTGAACCCCACAAGGATCTAGAGTAGAAGAATGGAATCACTGCATGGCCTTCACCATAGGACCTGTTGCTGAGTCTGGCCAACAAAGTTCTCCCTTGGACCTCATCAGCTTTAGAACCGGAAATCCTAAAGGCTATACACAGTTTTTATCCCTGTGAGTGTAGTCTGCTAGCTTTCTTTTCACGATTCCATTTCTCCAACAAGGTAGGAATTACAAGATGAGAGATGTAGTCCAACACACACAAGATGTATTGCAGCAGCAAAGACAGCACACAAGAGTCACAAAGCCAGACACAATTGCCCCTATATAACATGGGATAGGGGGCACTGTCTATCCCCAGGGGAGTCTAGGTTTGTATGTATTCTGATAGGGTATGGGACAAAGTGTGGTTCCCTTTCTCCCTCTTGAGTAAGACCAGGCAGGATGCATTTAGCCAGTTGGATCATTTTAAATGATAAGCAGGGATCTAGTTGTGTAACTCCTGGGTACCTGCCTTTGAAATTCCCTTAGAGAAGAAATCCCACCCATCCCACTGAGCCAAGTTATCTGCTGCTAGAAGCACAGTGGAGAAGGGAAGGGAGTCTGCCCAGTCAGGACGACCCAGCCTGTAATCTGCTGGCTTGCAGGAACATGATGGAGGAAGCTGGCCTGGTGGCTGAGAGTTAGCCTGGGACCCTTCAGAGAAGTTAGAAGGCCCAGCAAAGAGGGCTTCTCTTTCAGGTAAGGGTGTTGGGGTAAATCATCTAGGGTCTGAAGTAGAAGCACTCAGATGTCTGTCTGATCATGCCCAGGGCCTCTCTCCCTCGATGGCCATCTTTTAAAGGTCCAGCTATCTCCTGACTTCTCTCACAAGGAAAGCAGATGGTCTTCAGTCGCAGATACTTCAGTCGTAAAGTAGTCCGGGGCTTGGCTGCCAAAGCACAATCACTGCACACTAGTGGGTATGTTGTTGATTCTCATTGATAAAGAAACAGGCCAAATGCTCCCGTTCCCCACAGGCTGCTTTCCCAAGCAGGAGATGGTGCTCCTGCAGGTACCCTCATCACAACAGGCTCACCTTTTACCCCATTCCTCTCTCTACAGCTTCAGGGGTGGCCAAGGACCTGATTCACACACCCTCTTCAAGCATACTTTCTCTCTCACTGTCTCCCATGTAATATAATACGAAAGGAAAAAGTTGGACTCTGTCCATGTTGGGCCCAGGGGAAACCTGAAATAGTCATGTTACATTGTTTCCAGGGGAGCTCAGGTCTTGTATTTTGTCATAGAAAGTCATAAAGTTAGCAGTGGCAGACAAGGGGGTCTCTTCCGAAGTGAAGGCCTTGCCGAGGGTCTACCATGTCTCCAGCCTTGGCTGCAGGAAGTCAAGCTTCCAGCCTCCGGAAGCAAGCAGAAGTAGGGGAATCACATAGCTTGTGTCAAAAACTTACCCGTGCAACCTTCTCCTCTAAGAAGGGGAGTCCCCCCGCCGACTCCGGTACCAATCCACGGCGGCACATCAAGTCACTACAGGACTAAGCGCATCCTTTCCCACTAAGGCAACACAAGGAAGCCCATTTAGGACAATGGGATCCACAGTCAGACAGCCCGCACACTTCCGCTCTTGGGGACGGGCAAGAAAACCGAACTTCACATCTGTGGCTGTTCTGAGCTAGGTCTAGTCCATGCTTTTCTTAAGGAGGTCATTCCCTGTTTTCCAGATCAGTTCAAGTTCTCCTGACATTCCTTCAGGTCTCTAATTTAAACAAGCATGTAATGTGAGGAAAGCTGGGGCCCACGTTCCAGCTTCCTCATGACCGCCTGGATCAGAGGACAGCAACCAGTTTCTACAAGGGCAAACAAGTCTGCTCTGACAAACAAGCCAGCAGCTGCAGCATTAGAGGTTCTTCCATGGTACAATTGTGATTATACTGAGCATAAAGCTCACACTTTGACAATCACACTTTGACAAAGCCTTGGCCCAGAATAAATGGCTTCACCCAGCCATCTAAACCCTGTTTACCACAGTCAACAAGATGCATGTCTACAGGAAACACAGGGACTCCGGAAAGCAGAGTATCTCAATAGTATCACAGCAGAGTGGTTCCCACTGGCGGCAGACTGTGCCTGTGTGCGTACACGGCTTTACACAGGTAATCCCCAGGCTGTAGGCCAGTATGCCAAAAGTCAGTAAAAGACTGTGGCTTACAATAAGTATGTGCGAGCCACGGAGGCATTTCATGGGCTGCAGTGTGGAAAACCTCTCACCCTGAATACACTACTTAGCAATAAAATGGAACAAAGCACCAGGCCCCCAAAGACTTCCAAAAACAAAAGGACAGTGCTGAGCTCGAGTTTTTGAGTGGCTCGATGATTGTAAAAATCCCTTTCAGATAAAACAGTTATGAAGTGGTGAAAATCTATATTGGAAAAGACAGGAAGCTAAATGGGGGAGAGCTACGCAGATGCATCTGGGTCAGCTCTGAACTTGTTTAAACAGTTGGGTGTGTCACCTCTGAACAAAGGTGACTGTTAGATGTTCACTTACGGAGCCATGCTATCAGAAGGCCACGTCTGGGACTGTGTGGATAGTGGGCAGCTGCATGGTTACCTCCAGAGCTGCATGGACAGTCAGGTGAGTCACTACTGGAGCTATGAGGTCAGTTGGTCACCTCTAGAGCTGTGAGGACAGTCAGATGGTCACCCCAGTACATGTGCCGACATTCAGGTGGCATTATTGGCCACCTGATAGGCGGGCCATCACAACAGACAACCCAAGACTTCAGTATCATCTTAGAACAGGGTTAGCTTCTACTTTTCTCTGCCCACTGCTCACTGGCACCATGGCAGCTTTAGGATGTTGTAGTATAGGCTAACTTAAATGAGGAACGTGACCTCTAATCACAGGAGCCCAGGAGACTCACAATGCAGTCATACAGTAAAGTGGTGAAAACTAAGCCTGGCAGAGTTATCCTCAGGTCACACGGGGGCATCTGGGTCATGTTAGGTGTAAAGATGGGACCTCTTCTCATATCACCACCCCCTTTCTGGAATGCCTGATGGCTCCATCCTACTATCACCTGCCCAGCTCAGAGAAAAATCAGGCTTGGTCAAGTCCAGACATGATTGCCCAATCCATGGCTGAGCTCCTACCATGGGCAGAATGTCTCCAAATTCCTCTTCCATCTCCTATGTCTGAGCCTGAGCACCTAGAATGGCCCAGGGGGGTTGTCCTGGGACCTCTTCTTGTCACACTTCAGAGCTCTTGTTGTATTTAGTTTGGGTTTGAGTTTGAGGTGCTGGAGATTAAATGTCGGGGCTTAACTGTGCTGGGAAAGCACTGTATAGTGTGAGTTTACTCCTTATAATCCTGCTGCTTATGGAGACATTAAAATGCATAGACAGAAGTGTAAATACAATGCAGAGATCTCAGACAACACTCATGCAGTTTCCCACATGCCTTGTGTCTTATTTTAGTATCACATGTCTGTCAAAACAAAGCGGCTTCTGCTAGTTCAAGCGCATGCTCTGAACCCACCCTGTGAAATCACCACACACACACACACACACACACACACACACACACACACATCCTTAGCATCCAGCTCACACTGTAGACTCCATGTATCCCTGGTCTCTTCTCGGGGTTTGTCAGCTTTCCTTGTTTCTGCATTTGACAGTCTCTAGGCAACCAATGACTGCCTTCCAGAACATGCTCCAATGTGGATTTTGTTTGTTTGTTTGTTTGGGGTTTTTTTTTTTTTTTTGCCTTTTTCTTCTTCATGATTAGAATAGAACTATACATAGATCTAGAAAAAGAAGAAGTCAAAGATGAAGGACACTTTCGCCATGACTTACTGAGACTGAATAAAAAACAAGGAAGATGGTGGGACATGTGGGAAGAAACCGGTGGCTCTCCCCAGGGAGTCTGGGTAAAATCTCTCACCAGCTAAGAATCAAGACTTCTAACATAGTTAATGAAATTTGCTTAAGGCCTGTCTGCCTTCCCAGTTCTTTCAACAGAGACCTATTTTATTTCCTATTGGTGACTGTCAACTGGTAGGTTACCCATGCCCCACTGAATGGTTTCACATTTTATGTACAGTATTAATTGGACTTAGTGCTATTTTTTTTTAAGGAAAATGTTAAGTTTGGAAGGAGAGGTATTAGGAGCAAACATGGCAAGAGCTGGAAAGGAGGAGTTTGGGGTAGATGCGATCAAGCAATATGGATGAACTTGTCAAATAATAAAACAGTACTTGGAAAAATCTCATTTCCAACAAAAGATATCTGGTAAACTCCTTGTGCAACCCTGGTGGCTCCTGGTTTCCTCTAATTAGATTCTAATCCTATCCAAGTCACCTCAGAGCCACCCTATAGTTTCATATACCCAAAAGAGGTTAGAAAAAGAAAAACAGAAAAACGAGTTTGGGCAGCCCTTTGTAACATGAGCTGACAGCCACCCCACCGGAATAGAACAAACAATGCTAAGATGCTCAGCTTGGGTCTCCCTGGAAAAGTCCACACCTCTGTTCTCTGGGTAACTTTTCTTTCTAATCTTTTCTTTCTTTTAACTCGTGTGCTTAAAATAGATGTTTAAAGTGTCTTCTTAATAAATTCAACTATGCTTCATATTGGCCCATCCTGAAATTCTTTTCTACAAATTCATAAGTTTTTAGTAAAGTTGAGAATCCTGTTTTGCCCAAGCTGAGGTCCCTAGGAGGTTAAGGGATTCTCCAGGCTACTGTGGCCTCCTCATCCTTGCTGCCACTGACACTATCCAAGGCACATGGCATCTCTGGTGGTGATAATCGTAGTCATTTGACTATGGTAGTGTCTGCCATTTTATTCTAGCTTATGGATACTATATCTCCTGTCAGTATTACTTGCTTTATTACATCAAAGCAAGTCAGCATACCCAGTATTAAGGGAGAGGTGGTAGGGATTCAGTAATGCTTCATATATTTCTTATTTTAGACGGATTTATTTTATTTTATGCATATGAGTGTTTTGCCTGCCTGTGTGCCTGGTGTCTGTGTGAGTCAGGAGAGGGTGTTGGATCCCCTCTGGAGTTAAGAGTTATGGATGGTTGCAAGGCATTTGAGCCCTGGGAACAAAGCTCTGGCCCCTGCAAGAGCGACAGGTGCTCTTAACCACTGACCTACCTTTCCAGCCCACTTTATATTCTTTTGAGACAATTAGGCAAACCCTGAATTTATTATGAATCCAGAGATTATCTGGATTTCCTGACTCTCCTGCCCCTGTCTCTCAAGTGCTAGGCCTGTGTGCCATCACGACCAGCTCTAATTATTATCTATTATCTATTATATTATATATATCATATATATAATATACAATATATAATATATTAATATAATATATAATTATATATTATCTATAATTATAATAATATATTATATGTATATTATCTATTATATATATTATCTATTACATATCTATCTATTATCTATTATCTATCTTGTTCAAGAAATTCCAGTTGTTTCTTTCACAAATTTGGCTTGACAGTTTTAACTAGTTCATGTCTCGTGTTTCCACTCTCCCACATTATGTCCTTCCACATGGAAACAGTTTTATTTTCCATCTCATTTCTAGGCAGCCCAGCCTAGGAAAGGTTTTCACATATAATCCTGTGTCACAGCCACATCCCCTGGAATGATCCTGTGTCACAGCCACGTCCACTGTAATGATGCTGTGGCACAGCCACATGCCCTGGAACGATCCTGTGTCACAGCAACGTCCCTGGAATGACACTATGGTACAGCCACATCCACTGTAATGATCCTGTGTCACAGCCACATCCCCTGTAATGATCCTGTGTCACAGCCACATCCCCTGTAATGACAGTATGGCACAGCCACATCCCCTGGGCACAGTGACTTCATGAAGCCAGCACAGCTCTCTGGCCCAGGTCCAGCAAAGTTGAGCCGACCGCTGAGATGGCTGTCATCCTGTCTCTCACTCTTGGGTTTTGGTCTCTGCGTGCTGCATTCCTGGGGACTTTGTATTATGACCCACTTCATGTTTTTTTCCTGAGAAAATTATGTTAGAGTATGATAGAAAGTCCTAAACTTACTATCCCTTCTGCTTTTAGGGAAATAACTTTATCTGGCCCTGTTTGGAAGTCTTCCTTTCGTCCTCGAGATGGTGATAAGCACAGATAAGCACTAAGCTAGGAATTTCTAAATAAGGTCATGACCCCAGGAATCTTGTTGGGATGTCCGCCCCTAAGCAAACTAACAGTATAATTGGCCCAGGCTAAACTTACAAGATAGTGGACAAACTCCAACTGGCCAGAAGAATTAGTAAGATTCAAGACCTCTTTTTTATAAGCTTAGAGCTCTCTGAAACTATAGTTTAAAGATTGGGGATCATACACTCCTGGGGTAGAGTTTAATAAATAAGATGGATTGACTTTTCCTACTTTATAGTGTAGATGATGAAAGGTTATAAGTAAAAGGTGTTTGATACTCATAAAAGGACTGGTTCAGATATTTTCTGTTTGGGGTGCTTTAAAACTGCAAACACTGCCAGCCTAAAAGCAGTGTCATATAATAAATGTGTTTGTTTTGACAGAGGCATTCTTTAGATTCTTTGGATTGGAGTAATGGGGCTCATAATAAAAAGAAAATCTGTTTTATTTGTACTTTCTAATTGTGACTGACCTTGTAACCCTGGACATGTAATGAAAAATCAGACACATGTCCTGAGACATAATGATATAATCTGTACTTCTTGAATGATTAGTCTGTCTTTGTTCTGTGAAACCTGCATAAATAAGCAACCCGATCGCTAGTGCATCAGAACTACAAGACTCCCCTGACCACTGAGCTTGACTTAATCCTCCCTGGAAGACTTAATCCTCTCCTCTCAGGGCCTCACAGACAGTCAGAAATCCTACCATTGTTTCTGCAAACTTATACACGATTTAATGACCTTCAGATTGTGAACTCCAGTTCCTCAGAACTTTACCCCAGAGAATTCCTTAAGGACAGTGTTTAAACCTCATCTCCCCCCCTCACCCCCAGAGGCAACCTCAGCTTAATTCTGATAATATCCAGGTGTTCTACTAATTCACATCAATGTGGCTTGAGGTTCCTAAGTCTGTAAGACTCATGCAATGTCTCCTGATCGTGCATCACATAAGGCAGGACTCCTCAGTGGAAAATCATTTTGTATTCCGTCATGTTTCCTCCTTTCCCGTGGACTACGTCTCCACCTCCCACTATCTGCAGTCTCTTTTTCTTGGAAAATCATTAAGAGCTATCCGTGGATCAAGATGAGTGAGTGACAGATACGCAGCATCTGTTTGGAAGAAAGGAAGAATATTATGGAGAAATAAAAGCTAGGAAGTCCGTCCAGTGATTGGAACCACAACAGAGTCTCACTCCTCAACTTCTGAGAGCCCCAATTCCCCATGACACAACTTTATGTTTCTTTTGTGGTTTTTCTAGGGATTAAAACATACATGTTATATTTTTTTTCATAGTCTCACACTGTGTTGCTACTTGAAATAAAACTTAAATGACTTACAATCAGTCGCATGGGTCTCTTCAGCCTTTTTCTCCACTGGCTTATAATTGCTATATAACTTATATTTACACATATCAAGCCTCCCTGGTATTATGACTCTCCATCTCCATATCATTCAGAGAGCTTATATAGAAATGCTGTTGGCTGTGTGTGTGTGTGTGTGTCTGTGTCTGTGTCTGTGTGTGTGTCTGTGTCTGTGTGTGTGTATGAACAGTGTCTTTGGGTTTCATTACTACTAAGGGACAACATGACCAAGGCAACTCTTGTAAAAGAAAATGTGTCCTTGGGGCTGGCTTACAGTTTCAGAGGTCCAGTCCATCATCATCATGGAAGAAAGCACTGAAGCAGGCAGCCAGACATGGTGCTAAAGAAGGAGCTGAGAGTTCTACATCTAGATCCGAAGGTAGCCACTTAAGACTCTCTTACACACTGGGTGGAGCTCAAGCATAAGAAACCTCAAAGCTCACCTACACAGTAACACACTTTTTCCAACAAGGACACACCTCCTCCAATAAGGCCACATCTCCTATGTGTGCTGTTTCCTGTGGCCAAGCATTCAAACACATGAATCTACAGAGGCTACACTTGTTCAAACCACCGTGCATGGTACATACTTTGTATGTGCATATTTGCACATGCATAGGTGTGTATGTGAGGTGTATATTTGTGTATACATGTGTGAGGAGGCCCAATGCTAATGTCAGGGGTCTATTCTGATCATTTGTTATTTATTGATGAAGGTCTCTCACTGAACTTGGATCTTGTTGATTCTAGGTAGTCTAGCTAGCCAGCTTTCCTTGGGGATGCCCTCTCTTTGACTACCAGATGCAGAGATTAGCAGGTAGCTACCATGTCTACCCAAAACAACAGTTTAAGGATCCAAACTCCAATCCTCACACTTGCATAGCTAGTGCTTTAAGCACAGAGCCATCTTCCCAGGCCCACTTCACTTTCATTAAGTTCTAATTTTTCCTGTTACTTCTAAGACTTCAGCATCCATGTTAGAACAGGTCTACTCCTAATGAATCCTTAGTTTTCTTTCAGCCAAAACTGTTTTTGTTTTGCATAGATTCCTGCTGGGTATCTTCTGGGTTCATAATTATAGTCATTCTTTGGGGACCTTAAACACACCATTCCTGTTTCCATGAGAAATTTGCATTCATATAAATAATAGCTCCCCTGCAGTGTTATGCGGGATTTCTTTATTCTGAAAGCATTAATGATCTTTGATTTTTCCAGCTTGAGTGTAATATGTCTGAGAATAATATTTTTAACAGTTTTAATGAGATATAAACTGATACCAAACAATTCAAATAGTTGATGCATTCTGAAAAATTCTCACATATTCACAGTAATACAGTAATCAACCTCACAACAGTTTTTTTCCCTCCAGAAACAAGCCCTTTTCTCCTTGGCTATTAGCTATCCTCCCACTCACACAAACATAAAATTCCCTCCCTCATCCACTGTGGATAATGATGAACATCCACCTCTAAACATTTGCTGTTTCCCAAATTTCATATAAGCAAAATTATACAATGACATTATTGACTGGGAAATAGACATAATAGTACCTGTTCTTCATTATAGAAATATTTAACCTCAATCCAGGGTTTCAACCCCACCTAACCTTTATGTTTATATTTATAATAAGCCTTGTATTTATATTTATGTTTATA
Source organism: Apodemus sylvaticus (assembly GCF_947179515.1). Classification (NCBI taxonomy): domain Eukaryota; kingdom Metazoa; phylum Chordata; class Mammalia; order Rodentia; family Muridae; genus Apodemus; species Apodemus sylvaticus. Next base: position 105,221,072 of record NC_067480.1, read on the forward strand.
TTTATAAGCCTTGTTCAGCACAAGAGCTAGGCAAATATATATCCTCTATGTCATTATATCTATTTCCCAGCTGGTAATCCCATTATATAATTTGCCATGTTTTGTCTGGGCTGCTCTCAACTCCAACTCACATGGCCATTATTTTATGAGTCAACTAACTCATGGGGGCTTTGTCTTCTCTTCACCTTCTTCTCCCCATAGTGGTTCTCCTACAACCCCAAGCCTGGGAACCCTAAACCCTGCCTGTGTCTCTTCTGCCCAGCTATTGGCTGTTGACATCTTTACCAATCATAAATAACTTGGGGGCAAGGTCACATAGTATCCCTTGGATCTACATGTAGACTCTGTCATCTCTGGGGCAACCAGGTCTTGGGGGCCTATTCTTTGCATTACAATACATAGCAGCAGACTAAACCTCTACACCCACCTGTCTCTAGCACAAATGCATGCCACCACACTAAACTCAGATCCTCACCCTTGTGTGGTAAGCATTTTACCTGCTGAGCCATCTCAGGGGCCACATCTCTATCACTTCACACCCTACTCTCACCTGGAATCATTCCTCTTCCTGTTTTCAGTTTATTGAACTCCTGTTCAATTTGAACCTTGGGATCCATCCATTCAGCTAAATAAAGCTAGCACTTTTGCCAGCCTCAGATGTTATATATTCCAATCCTAAAATTCAAATTGGGGTCTGTCTGAGTTTCCTTTCCAGATGCTTTGGCAGAACATCCTCCAAACCCGAAAGGGAGGAAACAGTTTCCTCTGGCTCACAGTCCCTCTGACAATTCAAGTCAAAGACCTTGGGAACTTGAAACAGTCACGTCTACAGTGAAGTTCAGAGAAAAAACCAAATGTATCCATGTTCGCCAGTACATAGTTCACTTTTTCCTTTTTTCATGCAATCCAAAACCAAAAGCCAGGGAGCAGAGCTTCCTTCTGCTGGGCTGGGACTTCCTACCTCAATTAATGTAATCAAGGCAATCCCCCACAGACATGTCCACAGGCCTAATCTAGATAGTAAGTCCCCATTGTGCCATGATAGTAACACTAACCATCACAGGTTCTGTCTTTATGATTTCCGTTTTGCCACTGAGAATTCCTCTAACTCCAAGTGCTTTAGAAATGCCCCACCCCCCTTGGTTAATGTGTCATTGTCACAATGGTGCCTTTATGGTCAATCTGAGAATTTCAACCTTCCTTCATTTTACCAAGCTTGGCCTTTATTGATTTCATTGATTGCCCTTGATTGACTGTCCTTGATTGATTGCCCTTGAGAATCAGTCCCATTTGTTGAAACTCTACAATTTCAGATGATTCTAAATTCCGAACACCTGAGTCTTGTTATAATTCTCTGTGGCGTCTCGGGTTTCTGCTAGCTTGAGTAAGTGAGCCATTAGTTAAGGGTTGGATTGTAAGACTTGTCTTACTCCGTTCCTAGGTGGTCATCCCAGTACCGGATCAGTTTCCACAGCCTTGCTGTGCTGCCCAAGCTACATTCCACAGATACTCTTCAGGCTTTGCCTTGGGACTGAGGGCTAAGTTTGGGTTGAGTCCACCTCATTCAGCAGACAAGTAGTTTGGCTCTCCCAAAGAGATTGCCTCCTCGGTCATCTTCCTGGCACCTCTGCTCAGAGGGATTCCAGTCTCTGACTTTTAACCTCAGAGTACAAACTTCATTATACAGAGCAGAAACCTCACATGGGGCTTGGAGGCTCAGAGAATGGTGAATCCATGGAGCTCACTGGCCAGCCATTCTAGCTAAATCAGTGAACTCCAGGTTCTGTGAGAGACCGGGTCTCAAACAAGATAGGGAGCAGCTGAGAAAGATACCTAATGATGATCTCTGACGTCCAATTTTATATGCATGCGTGCGAGTGTGCACACAAATATACACAGACAAGCATACATACAGACATACATAGGCACACATACACACAATACACATGCATGTATGCACACACATACCACTTGTGTATACAGAATTCATCTGGGATACTTCCCACAGATTCACTTATTACCAAACGTTTTTTCCTATTGAGGCCTTGTGTACTCCTGCCGACTCCACCGAGTTGCACCAGCCAATGGCACTGATGCTTAATCAAAACCATGAGAGAAAGCACTAGGGCAATAGAAACCCTTTTAAGCATGTTCATGCCCTTTGCCCCTATGATGCTTTCTTCTCCATCTTTTACCCCAAAAGGCAGACTTCATTCAGAATTTTGTTGTTTGTCATTTGATTCTGGTTTGTATGTGTGTGTGTGTGTGTGTGTGTGTGTGTGTGTGTGTGTATTCTCCAGCAGAGCCCCCAAGGTCAAAGATTTGTGTTTTCCTTAATAGATCTCCATTCTATTTTTGAGATAGGGTCTCTCGCTGAATTGAGGCTCTTCACCTGGCTAGACTCACCTGACGAGTGAGCCCAATGATCCTCCTGTACCCTGGTCTCCAGCAGTGGGGTTACTGGTGTGCACAACCCTACAGAATTCTTGCTAGGAAGGAACTTTCCTGACACTCCCATCAGAGTTCCTGTGGCTGTGCTTGTTCTTTGGTTTGTTCTGTCCTTGGATAAAAGTTGAGAATTAGAAGACTTAGACTCTGGCAGCTGCCATACTGTGTTTCTGCTTGTCCCCAATCTGGTGGCTTGTGCAAACACCAGGGTGCACATGATCAGAGGATAACCTGGGGAAGTAGTTCTATCCTTCCACCGTTTGAGACCCAGAAATAGAGCTCAAGTCACTGGTCTTGGCAGCAAGGACCTTTACTTCAGAGCCATCTTGACACCCATCTTCAGGTTCTGTCTGCACTTCCCCGTGCTCTGGCCTCAGATCTCCAATCTCCAGCTTGAAGTGGCACTTGCTCAGGAAGATTTTGTCCCTAATTTGATGCTAAATTTCCAGTATTTAGAAAAAAAAAAAACAGGTACGGTAGTGAGCCCTTAATAAATATGTATTGAGTAAATGAATTTTCACACATCGTGCTTTTTCTGCATTTTAGATTTTACTTAGGATAATTTTCTAGAAGTTAAATTATAGGCCAAAAGATATAATTATCCTTTAGGCTGTATTCATGTTGTCAAATTCTTTCCACACCTGTTTCACTCCACACTAATGTACAGGAATGCCTGTCTCATCAAAATAAAGTTGAATTAAAAACATTTTCTAATTTATAGGTGAAAATGCGGGGGCTTATTATTTTTTAATCTGTATCTAATTTTCAAAAATTATCTTGACGTTTGCAAATGGAGCTCATGTGAAAGTCAGAAGACAACTGGCGTAGTCAGTTCTCTTCTTTCACCATAAAAGGCCTGGGAATTGAACTCTTGTCTTCGGGGTTGGCAGAGAGTGCCTTTCCCTGCTGAGCCTTCTCACTATACCTGATTTTAAATCCCTAAATCCCCAGAATCTTCTATCAATCCTCTATGACCAGATAAGGCTGATTTGAGACTTCCCATACAGATGCAGATCTCATGGGACTGGGAAGCCTGAAGCTAAATCATGAGTAATCCTTCTAAAAACTAAGTTCAGTTCTCCCACACCCTTAACAGCTACTGTCCAGATGTGGTAGATTCTCTTTGAAAATAAATCAGTCCCAGCGCTGCTATTCACTTAGAAAATGTCATGTAACAGTTCTCCTGCGGGAGTAAAGCTAAATCATATGGATCATCTTTTAAAAGATAGCTCAGTGGTTAAAAGCATTTGCTGCTCTTACACTCGACCTGAGTTCAGCTCTCAGCACTCGTATCAGGTGTGACCACTGTGACTCCAGTTCAGAGGATCCAGTGCCTCCCTCTGAACTCCACAGGCACTGCACACATGTAGTGCACATACAAACAGGTGTATAAGCATAGAGACAACTAAAATTTAAATGTTTTTAAATGATGCATGTAAAGGTCAAAAGTCAAAGATGGCAAAGCTCTTCAATCATCTTTTACAACTGAAGCCATTTGATGACTGAGCAGACTACACACCTCCACTGCTGGTGGGATTGCAAGCGGGTACAACCACTCTGGAAATCAGCCTGGCAGTTCCTCAGAAAACTGGGCATGATGCTGTCAGAGGACCCCATTATACCACTCCTGGGCATATACCCAGAGGATTCTCCAACATGTAATAAGAACACATGCTCCACTATGTTCATTGCAGCCTTATTTATAATAGCCAGAAGCTGGAAAGAACCCAGATGTCCCTCAACGGAGGAATGGATACAGAAAATGTGGTATATTTACACAATGGAATACTACTCAGCAATTAAAAACAATGAATTCATGAAATTCTTAGGCAAATGGTTGGAACTGGAAAATATCATCCTAAGTGAGGTAACCCAATCACAAAAGAACACACATGGTATACACTCACTGATAAGTGGATATTAGCCCAGAATCTTGGAATACCCAAGACACAATTCACATATCAAATGATGCCCAAGAAGAAGGAAGAACAAAGTATGGATACTCTGGTCCTTCTTAGAAGGGGGAACAAAATACCCACAGAAGGAGATACAGAAGCAAAGTGTGGAGGAGAGACTGAGGGAAAGACCATCCAGAGACTATCCCACCTAGTGATTCATCTCATATACAGTTACAAAACCCAGACATTATTATTGATGCCATATTCTTGGTCTGAATAGTTCCATCTATGCTATATACAAGATTTAGAAACAACAAACACAATACTTCCCTTTACATATAAAAAGGGATATGTTACATCTTTGTCCTTAAAGAAGCCCCTCCAACACTTGTCAAGTTGAGCATATATCAGGCAGAAGTACTCTCTCCATGATGACTAGGGAGCACCTCAGTCAGTTCTGAGGTGATAGAGTACAAGCCTGGCCTACAGTGTCTTCGAAGCATTCAACAGCATGCGTGACTTTACCTTCTGCCCCCTTTACCTAATGGCTCCTCTCAGTGTCTCACATACCAAACCAGAAGGCAGCCATGGGACTCAGGAGCTGTCTGCATAGTCTGCTGCCTCAGACTAGAAGGGAACCATACAAGGTGGTAAGCATGGTGAGATTTTGTTGAAAGTAGAAAGGACATGCTGGCTGTCTACAGAGTGCAGAACACACTTAGGGAAGCCACCAGGGTGTTGCTTTGCTATGGTGCAAGTTACCGCAGAGGCTACAATTGATCCATCTCTATCGTCTATCTGTCTATCTACATATCTATCTCCATCTATCTATGCATGCATAGATGTATGTCTGTATACATGTATCTATCTATGCATGTATGTATGTATGTACCTGTCTATCTACCCATCCGTACACTTATCATTTACCTATTTATCTATAAATGATCTATCATCTAGCTAGCCATCCTAGGATATTTGAAAACAACTAGGATATCCCAGGATATTGGAGCATACAACCAATGGTTCAAAATAATTTGGCATTGATCATAGGTGTCTGTGCCTTTCATCCACATTTCCAGAAACACTTGTCATTGGAATAAATTTCATGTTAAACCACTAACACTCAGAAAAGAAAAGAAAAGAAAAGAAAAGAAAAGAAAAGAAAAGAAAAGGAAAGAAAAGAAGGGTCATGACTCTTCCTCAGGTCCTTCCCAGTATTTGATAAAATTAAGGAGACAATGAGGAAAGAAGCTAGATTCTTTGGAGAATATGTATAGTACGAGATAGGCTTACCATACTTTAAACAGTATGCCAAGTGGCTTTAGCTCCCGGTATCTCCAACATTAATGACCCCTGAACTGAATAGAGTGTCTTGTTTCAGCAAAACATTACAGGAGTCTGCATGACATAACACAACCAGAAATTTCCACTACACAGAGTGGTTTGAGGTTCTCAAAGGTTCCTGTGGTAAAAGCTGGGGCCTCATCCTGACAATGCAGAACACGAAGCCAGGGTGGAACAGTACTGTGTAGTGGTGATGAGATGTGCTTGGTTGTTGCCTGGGTTACAGAACCCAGTGGCTGGCTAAATGAGCAGATGGTTCCACATTTCCTGGAACAGCAGGAAGAATTCCCTTGTTTGTAAACCAGAACAGAGAACACAATGAGAAGGACTGTGGGCTGAAGTCAGGGCAGAGAGCTAGTCAGCAGCTCAGGGCTGGCATGGTTTGCTTGCTGGGCCAGGAGCTGCCCAATTAATGGATGCCTTCTTGCCAACTCTCCACATGCTTTCTGCCCAGAATGGTACCCTGAACATAGGCAATTCCTCTGTCCAGGGCAGTAAGAGACAAGTCTCTTACTGTGACAGTGAACTTTCTATTTGTTGCAGAATACCTGAGGTAAGCAACTTAAAAGAAATTAAGGCTTACTTTTGCTCATGGTATCAGGAGTGTGGTGGTTTGTATATGCTCGGCTCAGGGAGTGTCACTATTAGGAGATGTGGCCTTGTTGGAGGAAGTGTGTCACTGTGACTGTGAGCTTCGACACCCTCCTCCTAGCTGTCTGAGGAGTCAGTCTTCTCCTGTAGATGTAGAACCCTTAGCTCCTCCAGCACCATGCCTGCCTGGACACTGCCATGCTCCCACCTTGATGATAATTGACTGAATCTCTGAACCTGTAAGCCAGCCCCAGTTAAATGTTGTGCTTATAAGAGTTGCCTTGGTCGTGGTGTCTCTTCACAGCAGTAAAACCCTAAGACAAGGGGTTTCAATTCCTGATCACTGGAGTGTGCTACCTTACTGGGTAAGAGGGCTTACCATGGTAGAGAATGCTACAGAGGAGGAATTGGAGGGATGGAGACTTAAGACCTCCTTTAGGGCCATGTCTCCAATGGTGTAACACACTTCCCACCTTCCAGCAGTACTGGCCAAACATGGACTTCAGGCAACACAGTATTCAAGGCCCAAAGTGTAGCCTCTCCATTATAGTCCCCAGCAGCTCTCGTCAGGTTTCCACTGTGGTCTCCAAAGTCCTCTGCTCTGCCCAGACTTAATCAGGCCTGGTGACACTGGAACCATGGACGACTGAGCCAACCTTGTAAAAACAAAAATATCTTTAGCTGCCAAGTTTTACTGTGGCTCAGGGCCATGATGGTTAATCTAGTCACCTTGATGTGATCTACCCAGCAACACACCTCTGGGCAAGTATGTGAGGACATTGCTGAGAAGGATTAGCTTCAAGGCAAGACGATGGTCCCCCAGGGTGGTGGCACCTTTTGGCACGATGCCCACACATAAAAAGTCTGAGGGAAAAAATGGAGATTTTTTTTTCTAGCTGCCTATGATTCTCACCAGTGAGTACTGCTGCTGCTGCTGCTGGTGATGATGGTTATGATGGTGATGATGGTGATGGTGATGGTGATGGTGATGGTGGTGATGGTGATGGTGATGGTGATGATAATGGTGATGGTGGTGATTATGTCATCCTGCACTGATATCATACTCTAATGTCTTTGGCCTTCCAATGTGGACTAAAGACTAGTAGATCTCCAGGAATCTTCCAGGCCTTCAGTACCAAATAGGAATTACTGCTAAGGCACCTAGATTTATATACTGAGTGAGGAGTTTAGCCTTTTCAACATGCAGATGGGCATTTTGGAGATCCCCAGTTAAACCATTCTAATGTTCCCCTTGATAGTGTGTGTGTGTGTGTGTGTGTGTTCATTCTATCTGTTCTCCTCCTTTGATACAAGTGTCCATTAAACTGGGGCACATAGGCACTGGGGACCTGGATGATTCTTGTGGTCCAGGGTCTATGAAGGTCAGACACCTGGGAAGAAGGGTATGGGCTTCTGACAGAGCTCTCTCTGCAGTGACCTTCCTCATGGAGTTGCCCTTCATCTGGTGGCTGTTTTCTCAGCCGCCTCCCCCCCAACGGACACCATGTGAAGGATGGGAGTCAGGTACCGAGGCTTCTAGTCTGCTCACATTGAGAAAATGCAGTCAGGCAAAGAAGCATCTCACAGGAAGTCGGAGGAGAGCGTGCATCTGCATGTGTGTCTGCACAGCGTTCTCCACTCGCTCGTTTCTCACCTTTGGGCAAGTGTGGAGGAAATGAGGAGATTGACATGCAGCAGGAGTCTGGATTTTAAACTTTTGTGCTGTGTCTCAATTAATCAGCTATTCACCATAAAAGTTAAGCATCAGAGATCCACTCGGAGTCTAGTCATAAAGTGCGAGCTGATTAATTTCCTCCCAATTTGTATGATAATTAAAATTCCAGCTTTTAAATCTACGCATTGTCCTCCCACAAGGAGTCTGATCAGGCTTTCCTGACGTGCTCCTGACAGTCCTCTTCCTGTGGAGGGTTGGGGGTGGGTCTTGTTGCCTTTACAGCACAACCCTACCCTGTCATTCATCAAGGCCAGGAGATAAATGTGTGCTTATCACTCTAGCCCATGTTGACATGAGCCAGCCAGGAGCTGAGCCTGTGCCCATAAATCAAACTCAGAGAGTCATTCGGTATGCTGTCAGAATGTCAGGCTAGGGTCTGTGAATGTCCCAGCCCTTTAATGAACAATTAACTTGCTAAATGCACCAAGGACCCAAAACACATCTGAGTCATGCAGGGCATGGCTGAGCAGGTCCTAGATGAACTGGAGGCAGCTTGGTGTCGGTGCTGAGGATGTCCATATCTGTGGTGTACCACGCATGTCCAGGCTTGTGAATCTGCACACGAAGAAACCTGTCTCAGGTTGAGAGAGAAGCCTCTGAAGAAGCCATCGAGGAGTGCTGTCTGCTGCCCCAGAACTGCTACAGAGTCCCCCACTACACACATACATAGAGCAACATTCAAAGGAAGGTGTGACATTTAAATGGACAGTTTAGGAGGAAGCACCATGCTAGACACACAGATGCAAAGTGCCCGACTCAAAGATCTGAGGAGCTGGAGGAGCACCTGAGCTGCACGAGAGGGGACGAACTCAGCTCTGAGAGCGCTTGTGGGAGGACTGGCAGGGAGGGTCTTGACAGGATTTGAGAGGACAAAAGAAGATGCTAAAAAGACACAAAAGACATTGGTACATGGCATTCCTATGTGCAGGACATTTCTATGTAGGCCAACAAACACTGAGGGAAGGTCATTGGATACTGAACACTTAACACATGAAACACCTCAGATAGACTATAAACATAATCTCTCATACACTTGAGAGATCTACGACGGGGGTGGGGGTGGAGGTGGGGGCGGTGATAGAAAAGCTCCAATAGGCCCCAAGTCTTGCTCTTCCCATCACCTTCTGGGTAATGGCGAAGGGGGACATTCTTGAGACACATGGATACATTAAATGACTGTATTAAAAGGTTAATGCCCTAAAACAAAGAGCTCAACGAAGCTGAAGATCGCCTGACTCAGTGTACTGGTGAGAACATCTGGCTAGTAAGAAAGTCAGCCTAGTAACTAAAACATCTGCAGGCAGGAAGGAACAGGAGACACCTGACAAGAAAGACAGCCTACGGTAAAAGATATGAAAAAGATAAAAAGAGATTTTTAAAAGCTGATTGACAACTGTCCTCACGTCTCAGCCCTGAGACTACCAAGAACAAATCTACAGATAAAAGTTTCCACCCAGAAAGTTCCCTGTTCTGTTCTATAAAACTCCAAGCCTCCTTCCTGCACCTCATCACAATATCCACTCCACGGACTGACTGCAGCCCTTCGCTGTTCTAGGAAGGGACTATTTGCTTCTGTTGAGGTAAATCTCATCCTTTTTATTTCCTTCATCCATCCTGATCTAAGATTTGGTGCTGGAATCCAGGGAGGGTTTTGAAGTCCTGTGGCCCAGCCTCCCCCACTCTAGGTGGCCTTTCCTCTCTCCAGTTCTCCTACTTCTAACACCTACCCCACTGGAGAGTATGGCCACTTTCCAGTCTTACTATGCACTGAACAGCATCAATTTGTGATGTGGAACCTCTGGGGGTTTACAACCTTTGTCCGTGGAGGATTTGCTGCTTCCTCCACATAAACACAGCTTGAGTTATTCTTCTGATCTGGCCCCACTTCACTCAACCTCCAACCTACAGAACAGAGGGGCCTTGCCATTTGTCTCCAAGACCATACCTACCACCACAAAGTCACCAAGAAGGTAAGACTTGGACAAGGTGTGCAGGCACCCCAGACTGAGACCTGCCCCCCCCCACTCCAGAACTCCAGGAGTTCCTTGAATTTTGCTCTCTGACTTCCACAAGTAGAAGACACTACCTCCTGCGAACCAGATCATTCCTTTGACTGTTGTCTTACTCTGATTTTAAAATGGGTTCCAAATTGTGTGTTCACAAAGACACCCCTTTGGCACACCTAAAATCCATCTTCAAATTTTTAGGTCTTGTGAGCCATAGACTGGCAACTCTTAGGCAATTCTCCATTAATATCAGTTAGAGGACAACCCACACTGGGCCTGAATTCATTACTTTTAATTTCCAGTTCCTCAGGGACTTAGGTAATGTCATCAAACTAGACTGAGAGTCATCTGGATCTCCCCACTGAAGTCTCCCCTCCTGTTCTTTCCACTGCTCCTCCATTTCAACACATCAGATGTTTCCAGTTCATACTTCTTAATTCCCCAAACTCTCTCTCCAATGCAAATCTGATGAGCTCCTTCCCTGTCAAACATTTCTCCCACTCTTCCTCTCTATCGGGACAGGGACAGTATACTGATGTGACATAAAAGGTCCACTTGAGATTGGTATCTCTTCCCTCCTTGACAGACTCCCTACATCCTTCCCAGAAACAAAGGTAAGAAAGTTCTGGTTCATGTGGTAGAGGAAGGTTTTAAACTATCCCAGATATCCCAACATAGAACTCATCTGCTTTGATCTCAAATGGGAGTGGCTAAGGGAAAATCTGTGACAGCTGGGTCTCAACGCCTGTTATATCCAGGCTCATCTTCCTCCAATTAGGGTAGAATCCCTTCCCTGTGCCCTAGGAGACTCCTTTGCTCCACACTGCTCTGCTTCTGTTTCTGGCCAGTCTAACATGTCTCCTAAAAAGCTCTATGTTATGAAGATCATAAAAAATAAAAATAAAAAAAAAACATAGTTCTGACAAATAGTAACATTCAAAATCTTGGTTTATTAAAGTACATATGATTATTTTTCTTTGTTTTTATGTTATGTATTTAGTTAATGTGCTGGCTGGTTTTGTGTGACAACTTGACACAAGCTGGAGTTATCACAAAGAAAGGAGCCTCCTTTGAAGAAGTGCCTCCGTGAAATCCAGCTGTGGGGCATTTTCTCAATTAGTGATCAAGTGGGGAGGCTCCCCTGTGGGTGGTGCCATATTTGGGCTGGTATTCTTGGGTTCTATAAGAGAGCAGGCTGAGCAAGCCAGGGGAAGCAAGCCAGTAAGGAACATCCCTCCATGGCCTCTGCATCAGCTCCTGCTTCCTGACCTGCTTGAGTTCCAGTCCTGACTTCTTTTAGTGATGAACTGCAATGTGGAAGTGTAAGCTGAATAAACCCTTTCCTCCCCAACTCACTTCTTGGTCATGATGTTTGTGCAGGAATAGAAACCCTGACCAAGACAGTTAATGTATGAGTAAGTGTTCATAGAACTACAATTGTTCCAGTTTTATTTTGTCTATAATGAAACTAAACTTTCAAGGCACAGAATAATGATAAAAAGTAAGAGCTATATGTAATGCATATGACCATAAAAGTAAAACATGAGATTTTACATTTCAAAAACCTTAAATCCACTTGTCAAGACAAGATAAATATAATCATAAAGTCTGGTCAAGGTGTTAAGTCCTTATCCCTATTCTTGGGTGATCCCTATCACTTGAAGGTATAAATTAATTTCAAAAAATGATTACTTCAACTCTAGGACAGATTTTTTTCCTATTGGGCAATTGTCTTTCCTTTAAATAAGAATAACTTATGTCTGTGCATTTCAACATGTTTCATATATAAAAGAATGGTATATAAAGAGACCGTTTAAGGATTTTTTTTTTAACACCATGGCCCTTTAAAAAAACAAATGAGCAAATGTGTTTTTCAAGATCCTTACTTTTGCCAGGCCTATTTTAAGAAAAGAAAGAAAGCTAGTGCTTGTGTATTAGAACACAGGGCTTCTTTCATAGCTTCTACATTAAACAACTGCCATCTTCACACTTCCAACTGTGACAGCTCAAACTAATCACAATGGGACTTATTAAATGTTAATATTACTTCACCAAAAGAGGAAATGAACAGGCCGTCCCAGCCAATTTTATATAGACAAAGAAAAGACTTTTTAAAAAAAAAATTTATTTATGTAGCGATTAACAACAACAAACAAACAAAAAACAAAACAAAGCAAAAACAAAAACAAAAATGCCCCCTTACATACTGGGCAAGGACTTCTCAATGTGATTCCTCCTGGGTCACCTACTCTAGCCAGTAACCCAAACACAATTCTCCATCAGCAAGACCAATAAACTCAGTGGTTCCGCAGGGGGAACCTTGATGAAATTAAAGTTTGGTTTGTAACTGAGACGTTATTAAGAGGGATAAATATTGATTAGTCTTCCCTTTCCCCAGGAAGAAAATTGTCACGACAATAGTAAATTAATTTAGTAATAACATCCCATTTCATGGTATTAGGAATAAAAGATAATATTAGAAGGATTTAAAGATGGAAATTATCTTAATAAAGAGGGATTTATAGACATGAAGATTAACGTGACTGGATGTTTCCAAAATAATTGAAAAGACCAGAAAGTTTATTCAAGTTATGAAGTTCTGAGAAAGTTATTTAAGGCATATAAAGGATAAGACTTAGTATGCAGTATTAAAGTTTTCTAGGGTCAAAGATCAAGAATTTTAAAAACTGGCCAAAATGCATATCTAATCAAAGTTTATTTTAAAACATCTGGCTTTTAAAATATTATACAGTAGTTAAAAGTACCAGACTGGTATAGTGAACATTCTGCATGTCCAATACCAATATTTGGAAGCTTATATTAACATGGTCTGAGGGATTAAAGGGGAGAATATGACCCCCTTACCCTCCAAAGACAACTCTGTTCCAGGGAACAGAACATCCTTTAAAATATTCTGTAACTATGTAGAATCATCTGCTTTCTTACTCAGACAGACCATGTGATGATTTCTCACCAGTGTCCACTCTGCAAAGGAAAGGGTCAACAAACACCAGGGAGAATTTCCCCCACAGTTCCTAGTAAACAAAGGTCATGCAAGTTCTTAGACATATCTTCACATAGATGGACTATCTGGTTTTGAAAAAAGAAATACTAGAGGAGCCAGTGGTTATTTCCACACCCAAGTCCCTCCCGAGGACCACATCTTTGACTTCACCTTGACAGAAAAGCAAAGATTAATTTTGGCTATCTATGTATTTTTAAATACCAGCAGGAAAATATAACCAGGATTAAAACAATCCATATGTTTTTCTCTCAGTTCAAAAGACTGTAATTCATAAACCTAACCTAACCTTATGAAATGCTATTTGGATAAATATTTCTCACTGACTCTCCTCCTGTTCTCTCTCTCTCTCTCTCTCTCTCTCTCTCTCTCTCTCTCTCTCTCTCTGTGTGTGTGTGTGTGTGTGTGTGTGTGTGTGTGTGTTTGTGTGTGTGTGTGTGAGAGAGAGAGAGAGAGAGAGAGAGAGAGAGAGAGAGAGAGATTGCTCAAATATAGGACAAGACCTTGGCTTACATCAGGACCGCTGTCTCTATCTACAAATGAGAGCACCAATCCCATCTTCTTAAATATTGATGCTGAATCTAACAGCTCTACTTAACAACTTCGAGACTCTCTTTCAGATCCAGCACTTCTCGCATCTGTAATGGGCCCTTCTGTATCCTACACATCCATGTTCCCTGATTAAATTTAGGAGGCTGCCAGATACTATGTCATCAAACTCACAGGTTTGGAAAATTACTCAGGACACCAAATTGCTGTCCTTGGGATATAGCTAGACAATGCTACAACAAAAGGGCCCAGTGGTATTCTATTTCTCTTTTAAATTGCCAATTAGATGCTGACTTGAACTGTCTTCTTTTGAAACGCTTCCAGGTGCTTGTTCCTCATGCAGGACTCCGATGTAACAAACAGCTAATTATAGTTATCTTATCTTTCTACAGGACTCTGGCACATGGTCCAGCCAGTTGTACAGTAACTTCACTTTACTAAACAAAAATTATGTTAATCGTGATATTAATTTTTTTCATTAACTTTGTCTCAATGTTCCCCACAAAAATGTAACAAAAAAAAAAATACCCAATGGCCAACTCTGAATTTATGCTGACCAATGAGAAAGGTCTAAAGCTGCCACCAAGCCAATGCCCTTACATCGTGAAATGAACAACGGTAAAAGAGATCATCAGCCTTGCTAACTTCTATGACAGAGCCTGCCAAGAGTTTTTCAAATCATTTTTCATGCCTGTTATCTTCCTCTAATAAATAAGGTGAAAAATGCCTTAACTGGTTTCTTAATTACACTCTCAGTGAGAACTGCAATAGTCCTAACGGTCTGCCATTTTATATATTATGAATGCTATCTCACACCATAACACACTCCAAAGATGCATAATGTCATCATATGGCCATCTTATGATCTGGATCTTTGCCATCTGTAAAGTTTTATCACAGCCCCTTAGATTAACGCTTCCATGAGGCAGTCTGAATGCTGCCCGTTCTACATCTGCCTTTCTGCTGAGTACAAAGCCTTTAGAGCAGTTTGAGCCCCCAAATCCCTCGCGTGACCCCTTAAAAAGGGTCATCCGGTCCAGCCCTCTTCTTGCTATTCCGGGCACTTTTTCCAGACTCAGAACTTAAAGCAGCTCCACTGAGGTCTTCTTTGAATTAGTCAACCTCTCTGTCCCAGCAATGCTCAGAACATCTTAAGGAACTTTCAGATCTGCTTAACATCTATCAGGACCAACTCAATCCTTTGGGAATGCAGTACTCCCAAATTAGAAAGAACTAGATCTCCTGATTCATGCTAACAGTGGGACTTGTGCCCTTCTCCAGGAACAGTGCAGCTTCCGAACCCACAAATCCAAATTGTTTTGAGATGGTAGTACAAAAGCTTAAGAGCCAGCCCTCACCTCCAACTCACAAAAAATAATCAACCAGCCTCATTTATGGATGGGTTTCTGGTTCCCTCCCACTCTGACTCCTCCTACTCTGGCTCCTCCCACCCTGGCCCCTCCCACCCTGACTCCTCCCACGCCACCTCCACTTTAGCCACTCATTTATTCTTTTTTTTTTTTTTTTTTTTTTTAGGTTATGGAAATTTTCGTTTTATTCTTTTTTTTTGTTGTTTTTTGTTTTTTGTTTTTTGTTTTTGGGGTTTTTTTTATTCGATATAATTTATTTACATTTCAAATGATTTCCCCTTTCTAGCCCCCCCACTCCCCGAAAGTCCCGTAAGCCCCCTTCTCTTCCCCTGTCCTCCCACCCACCCCCTCCCACTTCCCCGTTCTGATTTTGCCGAATACTGTTTCACTGAGTCTTTCCAGAACCAGGGGCCACTCCTCCTTTCTTCTTGTACCTCATTTGATGTGTGGATTATGTTTTGGGTATTTCAGTTTTCTAGGTTAATATCCACTTATTAGTGAGTGCATACCATGATTCACCTTTTGAGTCTGGGTTACCTCACTTAGTATGATATTCTCTAGCTCCATCCATTTGCCTAAGAATTTCATGAATTCATTGTTTCTAATGGCTGAATAGTACTCCATTGTGTAGATATACCACATTTTTTGCATCCACTCTTCTGTTGAGGGATACCTGGGTTCTTTCCAGCATCTGGCAATTATAAATAGGGCTGCTATGAACATAGTAGAACATGTATCCTTATTACATGGTGGGGAGTCTTCTGGGTATATGCCCAGGAGTGGTATAGCAGGATCTTCTGGAAGTGAGGTGCCCAGTTTTCGGAGGAACCGCCAGACTGATTTCCAGAGTGGTTGTACCAATTTGCAACCCCACCAGCAGTGGAGGAGTGTTCCTCTTTCTCCACACCCTCTCCAACACCTGCTGTCTCCTGAATTTTTAATCTTAGCCATTCTGACTGGTGTAAGATGAAATCTTAGGGTTGTTTTGATTTGCATTTCCCTAATGACTAATGAAGTTGAGCATTTTTTAAGATGCTTCTCCGCCATCCGAAGTTCTTCAGGTGAGAATTCTTTGTTTAACTCTGTACCCCATTTTTTAATAGGGTTGTTCGGTTTTCTGGAGTCTAACTTCTTGAGTTCTTTAGTTCTTGAGTTCTTGACTCCTCCTACTCTGGCTCCTCCCACCCTGGCCCCTCCCACCCTGACTCCTCCCACGCAGGCTCCACTTTAGCCACTCATTTATTCTTTATTATCCTCATACTTATGTTTTTGCCCTGTCTTTTAAACTTTTTACAGAAGACCCTTCTTATGAAATCGCTGTCATCACCAGGTCTACATTAATACAATGGATACTCCCTCTGGGTGCCCTAACCTTTGATCTTCTTTTTCTCTTTTTGTTTTTTTTTTTTATTTATATATATTTTTATTTTCAATATTCTTTGTTTACAATCCAAAAGCTTTCCCCTTTCCCAGTCCCCGCCCCCATGGTTCCATAAGTCCTCTTCTCTCCATCCATTCTCCTAATTTTCCCCCTCCCTTTTCTCTGTCCTGGTACTCCCCTAAAGCTGGATCAAGCCTTTCCAGGATCAGGGCCCACTTCTTCCTTCTTCGTGGGAATCATTTGATATGCTAATTGTATCTTCAGTATTCAGAGCTTCGGGTCTAATTAATATCCACTTATCAATGATTGCATTCCATGTGTATTCTGTTGTGATTGCCTTACCTCACTTAGAATGATATTTTCCAGTTCCATCCATTTGCCAAAAAATTGATGAATTCATTATTTTTAATTGCTGAATAGTACTCCATTGTGTATATGTACCACATTTTCTATATCCATTCCTCCACTGAGGAACATCTGGGTTCTTTCCAGCTTCTGGCTATTATAAATAAGGCTGCTATGAACATAGTAGAGCATGTGTCCTTATTTCATGCAGGGGAATCATCTGGGTATATGCCCAGGAGTGGTATATCAGGGTCCTCAGGAAGTGTCATGCCCAGTTTTCTTAGGAACCACCAGACTGATTTCCAGAGTGGTTGTACCATCTTACAATCCCACCAGTAGTGGAGGAGTGTTCCTCTTTCTCCACATCCTCCCCAACACCTGCTGTCTCCTGAGTTTTTAATCTTAGCCATTCTGACTGGTGTGAGGTGAAATCGCAGGGATGTTTTGATTTGCATTTCCCTAATGGCTAATGATGCAGAGCATTTCTTAAGGTGCTTCTCGGCCATCCAAATTTCTTCAGATGAAAATTCTTCATCCAAATTTCTTCAGATGAAAATTCTTTGTTTAGGTCTGTACCCCATTTTTAATAAGATTATTTGGTTCCCTGGGGTCTAACTTCTTGAGTTCTTTGTATATATTGGATATTAGCCCTCTGTCGGATGTAGAATTGGTGAAGATCTTTTCCCAATTTGTTGGTTGCCATTTTGTCCTTTTGACGGTGTCCTTTGCCTTACAGAAACTTTGTAATTTTATGAGATCCCATTTGTCAATTCTTGATCTTAGAGCATAAGCTATTGGTGTTCTGTTCAGGAACTTTCCCCCTGTGCCTATGTCCTCAAGGGTTTTCCCCAGTTTCTTTTCTATTAGTTTCAGAGTGACTGGTTTTATGTGGAGGTCCTTGATCCACTTGGAGTTGAGCTTAGTACAAGGAGATAAGAATGGATCAATTCGCATTCTCCTGCATGCTAACCTCCAGTTGAACGAGCACTATTTGTTGAAAAGACTGTCTTTTTTCCTCTGGATGTTTTCAGCTCCTTTGTCGAAGATCAAGTGACCATAGGTGTGTGGATTCATTTCTGGGTCTTCAATTCTATTCCATTTGTCTACCTGCCTGTCACTGTGCCAATACCACGCAGTTTTTAACACTATTGCTCTGTAGTATTACATGAGGTCTGGGATACTAATTCCCCCAGAAGTTCTTTTACTATGGAGAATAGTTTTAGCTATCCTGGGTTCTTTGTTATTCCAGATAAATTTGAGAATTGCTTTTTCTAACTCTGTGAAGAACTGAGTTGGGATTTTGATGGGCATTGCATTGAATCTGTAGATTGCTTTTGGCAAGATGGCCATTTTGATTATATTAATCCTGCCAATCCACAAGCATGGAAGATTTTTCCGTTTTCTGAGGTCTTCTCCAATTTCCTTCTTCAGTGACCTGAAGTTCCTATAGTTCTTTCACTTGTTTGGTTAAAGTCACACCAAGATACTTTATATTGTTTGTGGCTATTGTGAAGGGTGTCATTTCCCTAACTTCTTTCTCAGCCTGCTTATCCTTTGAGTATAGGAAGGCAACTGATTTGCTTGAGTTGATTTTATAACCTGTCACTTTGCTGAAGTTGTTTATCAGCTGTAGGAGTTCTCTGCTGGAGTTTTTTGGGTCACTTAAGTATACTATCATGTCATCTGCAAATAGTGATAATTTTACTTCTTCCTTTCCAATTTGTATCCCTTTGACCTCCTTATGTTGTCTAATTGCTCTAGCTAGAATTTCAAGTACTATATTGAAAAGATATGGAGAGAGAGGGCAGCCTTGTCTAGTCCCTGATTTTAGTGGGATTGCTTCAAGTTTCTCTCCATTTAGTTTGATATTGGCCACTGATTTGCTGTATATTGCTTTAACTATATTTAGGTATGGGCCTTGAATTCCTGTTCTTTCCAAGACTTTTAGCATGAAAGGATGCTGAATTTTGTCAAATGCTTTTTCAGCATCTAAAGAAATGATCATGTTTTTTTTTCTTTGAGTTTGTTTATGTAGGGAATTGTATTGATGGATTTCCGTATATTGAACCATCCCTGCATCCCTGGGATGAAGCCCACTTGATCGTGCTGGATGATCGCTTTAATGTGTTTTTGGATTCAGTTGGCAAGAATTTTATTTAGGATTTTTGCATCGATATTCATAAGGGAAATTGGCCTGAAGTTCTCTTTCTTTGTTGGATCTTTGTGTGGATTTGGTATCAGTGTAATTGTGGCTTCGTAGAAATAGTTGGGTAGTGTTCCTTCTGTTTATATTTTGTGGAATGGTTTGAAGAGTATTGGTGTTAGGTCTTCTTTGAAAGTCTGATAGAATTCTGCACTGAAGCCCTCTGGTCATATGCATTTTTTGGTTGGGAGACTTTCTATGACCCTTTTTATTTCTTTAGGGATTATGGGCCTGTTTAGATGATCTATTTGATCCTGATTTAATTTTGGTGTTTGGTATCTGTCTAGGAAATTGTCCATTTCCTCCAGATTCTCCAGTTGTGTTGAGTATAGGCTTTGGTAGTAAGATCTGATGATTTTTGGAATTTCCTCAGTTTCTGTTGTTATATCTCCCTTTTCATTTCTTATTTTGTTAATCTGGATACTGCCTCTGTGCCCTTTGGTTAGTCTGGCTAAGGGTTTATCTATCTTGTTGATTTTCTCAAAGAACCAGCTCCTGGTTTTGTTGATTCTTTGTATGGTTCTCTTAGTTTCTAATTGATTGATTTCAGCCCTGAATTTGATGATTTCCTGCCTTCTATTCCTCCTGGGTGAATTCGCTTCTTTTTGCTCCAGAGCTTTCAGGTGTGTCATTAAGCTGCTAATGTATGCTCTCTCCATTTTCTTTTTGGAGGCACTCAGGGCTATGAGTTTTCCTCTTAGCACTGCTTTCATTATGTCCCATAGGTTTGTGTATGTTGTGTCTTCATTTTCATTAAATTCTAAAAAGTCTTTGATTTCTTTCTTTATTTCTTCCTTGTCCAAGGTATCATTGAGTAGACTATTGTTCAGTTTCCATGCATATGTGGGCTTTCTGTTGTTTTTGTTGCTATTGAAGACTTTTACTCCATAGTGATCTGATAGGAGGCATGGGATTATTTTGATGTTCTTATATTTGTTGCAGTCTGTCTTGTGACCAATTATATGGTCAATTTTGGAAAAGGTACCATGAGGTGCTAAGAAAAAGGTATATTCTTTTGCTTTAGGGTAAAATGTCATATATATATATATGTGTGTGTGTGTGTGTGTGTTAAATCTAATTGGTCCAAAGCTTCAATTAGTTTCACTGTGTCCCTATTTAGTTTCTGTTTTCCTGATCGGTCCATTGAGGAAAGTGCAGTGTTGAAGTCACCCACAATTATTGTGTTAGGTGCAATGTGTGCTTTGAGCTTTAGTAAAGTTTCTTTTATGAATGAGGGTGCCTTTGCATTTGGAGCATAGATGCTCAAATTGAGAGTTCTTCTTGGTGTGTTTTTCCTTTGACCAGCAAGAAGTGTTCCTCCGTGTCTCTTTTGATGACTTTAGGTTGAAAGTCAATTTTATCTGATATTAGAATGGCTACTCCGGCTTGTTTCCTGAGACCATTTGCTTATAGAATTGTCTTCCAGCCTTTTACTCTAAGGTAGAGTTTGTCTTTGACACTGAGGTGTGTTTCCTGTATGCAGCAAAATGTAGGATCCTGTTTACGTATCCAGTCCATTAGTCAATGTCTTTTTATTGGGGAATTGAGTCCATTGATGTTAAGAAATATTAAGGAATAGTGATTATTACTTCCTGTCATTTTTGATGCTATCTTTTATATTTGATTGGTTATCTTTGGGGTTTGATGAAAGAAGTTTACTATCTTGCATTTTCCAGGGTGAAGTTTCCCTCCTTGTATTGGTGTTTTCCTCCTATTATCCTTTGTAGGGCTGGGTTTGTGGTAAGATATTGGGTGAACTTGGTTTTGTCATGGAATATCTTGGTTTCTCCATCTATGGTGCATGAGAGTTTTGCTGGGTATAGTAGTTTTGGCTGGCATTTGTGTTCTCTTAGAGTCTGCATGAGATCTGCCCAGGATCTTCTAGCTTTCATAGTCTCTGGTGAGAAGTATGGTGTGATTCTGATAGGTCTTCCTTTATATGTTACTTGGCCTTTTTCTCTTACTGCCTTTAATATTCTTTCTTTGTTTAGTACATTTGGGGTTTTGATTATGATGTGACAGGAGGTATTTCTGTTCTGGTCCAGTCTATTTGGAGTTCTGTAGGCTTCTTATATATTCATGGGCATCTCTCTCTTTAGGTTAGGGAAGTTTTCTTCCATAATTTTATTGAAGATATTTGCTGGCCCTTTAAGTTGTAAATCTTCACTCTCATCTATGCCTATAATTCTTAGGTTTGGTCTTCTCATTGTGTCCTGGATTTCCTGGATTTTTTGGGTTACAAGCTTTTTGCATTTTGCATTTTCTTTAACTGTTGAGTCCATGGTTTCTATGGTATCTTCAGCATCTGAGATTCTTTCTTCTATCTCTTGTATTCTGCTGCTGATAGTTGCATCTATGGCCCCTGATTTCTTCCCAAGGTTTTCTATCTCCAAAGTTGTCTCCCTTTGAGATTTCTTAGTTGTTTCTACTTCTGATTTTAGATCCTGGATGGTTTTGCTTAGCTCCTTCACTTGCTTGTTTGTGTTTTCCTATAATTCTTTAATAGATTTTTGTGTTTCCTCTTTCATGACCTCTGCCTGTTGACCAAAGTCCTCCTGTATTTCTTTAAGTGATTTTTGTGTTTCCTTCTTATTAGCTTCTGAATTCTCCTGAATTTCTTTCAATGATTTTTTGTTTCCCTTGTAAGGGCTTCTAACTTTTGATCCATTTTCTCCTGAATTTCTTTAAGAGATTTATTTATGTCCTTCATGTGATCCTGTAACAGCATCATGACCAGTGATTTTAAATCCATATCTTGTTTTTCTGGAGTATTGGTGTATCCAGGATATGCTGCTAATGGAGAATTGAGTTCAGATGCTGCCATATTGCCTTGATTTCTGTTAGTAATGTTCCTGCATTTGCCTTTTGCCATCTAGTTCTCACTGGTGTGAGTTGGTCTTGTTGTCAATGCTGGACTCACCAGTGCAAACTTCCTCTTCGCAGCTGGTCTCCAGGTGCACAGCTGACCTCCTGCACTGCCTGGAGACTGGTACAGAAGAGGAGGCTTGAAGGCTCCCACCAGAGGCCTCATGGCTGGATCCTCTGCTCTGCAGGGCCTGACTCACCAGAGCACCCTGTTTGCTCCCAGCAGGCCTCAGGGTATACTGCTGGCCTCTTGCACTTCCTGGAGACTGGGTGCCATGGCGCAGGCTGCTCCCAATCCTGAAGCAGAAGCCTGAAGTCTCCTGCCAGAGGCCTCAGGGCTGGATCCTCTGCTCTGCAGGGCCTGACTCACCAGAGCAAGCTGCTTGCTCCCAGCTGGCCTCCAGGTGTCTTTTTTTGGTTTTAAAATATCTTCTTTATTAGAAGGAAGAGAATTCATAAGAACATTTCTTTGTTTTTTCACTTTTTTTATTCTATATATTCCTTATTTACATTTCAAATGATATCCCCTTTCCAGGGTCCCTCCTCCCCAAAAGTCCCTTAAGCCCTCTTCCCTCCCCCTGTTCCCCAATCAACCTCTTCCCACTTCCCTATCCAGGTATTCCCCTACATATTAGCCCAGAAGCTTGGCATGCCCAGAAAACAATTCACATATCAAATGATGCCCAAGAAAAAGGAAGGAGAGACCCCTGGACCTTTGACCTTCTTATTCCCCATAGCCTTTGCCTGGTGAACTATTTTCAAAGGTTTCTTCAGGAGCACATCATAGCAGTCACCACAGCCAATCAAATTAAAACACTCTCAAATTAAACTCTCAAATTAAAACACTCTGCTGTGTGAAGTGAAGTGAACTGATGTTTGTCCCCTTAGATCCTGATGACAGACCTTAAAATCCCTTGGCTTTGCCCAGACTCAGCGGAAAGCAGCCAGATGAATACACCTCTCACTTCTGTTTGATGCTGTCAGAGTCTGCGACTAAGAATTCATGACTTAATCCGGAACCTCAAATGAACTTAGAAACTTCTGACTCTGTATACTGATGAGAACATCTGCCTGACAAGAAAGTCAACACAGTAATAAAAATATCTGTAGGCAGTTAGAAGTCGGAGACACTTGACAAGAAGGGCAATATATGGTTAAAAAAAATCTATAGACAGGTCTCAGCCTTAAGACTACAAAAAACAAGCCGGCACGTAAAAATGTCGCCCTGCACCTTGGCACACAATCTCCACTCCCACATACGGAGTGCTGTGTTCATTGTTCTAGTAAAGGGCAATTTGCTTCTAAGGTTTGTTTGGGTTTTTGGGTTTTTTTTTTCATTTAACTTCAATCAATCCCCACCTAACAACAATGCTGTTGGGTAATAAAGATGTCTGATGTTCCCTTTCAGTCTAATTTCTTGTTTATAATGCAATAGTTGATTATTATGACATCATTAGTGCTGGCCATTCTGATGCAGGCCATATACCTGTTGAGAGGGACTGGGGAGTCGGGGGGGGGGGGGGGGGTGTCCTTTGTCTTTTCTGTTGGCTGGGAACACTGAGAGGCCTGTTCCATTGCTCCAACATGGTGGGTTTAAATAAGAGGAGACAGCCCATGATTTTAAAGCTTTATTATAGAAAAGTAGGGGGAAACAAAAGAATAAAAAGGTAAAGAGAGAAAGAAGAGATAGAGAGGTGAGAGCCGGCCATGGCCGCGTGGAAAGAGGGGATAGAGAATGGGGAGAGAGGGGGAGCAGGAGGGCAAGAGACAAGGGAGAGAGTGTGGGCAAGAGAGCAAGGAGGGGGTCACACAACCCCTTTCATTATGGGTCGGGCTACCTAGCTGTTGCCAGGTAACTATGGGGCGGAGCAAGTGACTGTGGGGGTGGAATCCAGCCAAAATACTTGGGACCTGGGGCGTGGCCCCACGTGACTAATGGCCACGGGGGTTATGTCCGACACCTTAGATGCTGCTTGTGCTGGTAGTCATGGTGGCAATAACTGAGAAGGCTCCCCTCCCATACCTCTGTCCTCTTAAGTCCACTCAGAACCACTATCCTGCTATTGAATATGTCTCTGTGGCTGCAATATAATATCCTGGGGAAAATGGCTGAAGGGAGTCGGGGTCCACCATGGTGGTTCACAGCTCTACAAGGATACATTGTAGGGAAAGTGCTGGGACAGAAGCGTGAGGCCAGCTTGCCACACAGCCTGTGTGCCCTCCCCACAGCCTTTTTGAGTGGGAGTTTCAAAACTCTGCTAGCCACTGCTTCCTGCAGGTGCTCCTAGGGTGGAGCGCTCAGGCCAAGGTGAAGCCCATTATTCTCCAAGGACATTAGGCCAACTGACGCCAACCTCCTGCAGAGCAAGCAGAACCAGTTCTGCAGATCTTTTTCTGCCTCAGTTTCCAGCTTTTGGGGGAGGGGTCTTGCCCCGCCTAATATTTGGAGACCTTCATTAAACTTTGAGCCTTGAAGAGGAAATCCGTCTCGGTTCCATGTTTCTCCAGACACCCTGTTTCCATCCCTAGCTTTCCTTCCAGGTGACCCAATAAACCGTTCAAATGTAGCCACCGGCAGTCTCAAAGCAGGAAGAGCACAGAAATCTCAAAGGCCGCTTGCAGAGAGGTTTTTCCTCATTCAGAGATCTTCCTCTGAAAGTTCCACAACCTTCCTAAACGGTAGCAGCAACCTAGGGACCGAGTGTTCAATCCCGCGAGCCCACAGAAGACACACTCACAACACTCTCCTTTACAATAGTAAGTGCTTCCTCCCCCCTTCATTCCTTAGGGCTCCGGAGTGGGAATTTTGATAAGACACAATATGAACCACAAAGACGGTCACTGCTCCAAAAACATTGATCTCCTCCCCCACCCTCTAAAATAGAATTACATTGCAAGATTGGCATTCTGAGCTGTGATTCCCATAGAGATCCTCCTCGCCAGCTGCAACATTTCTGCCCTTCCCTGCAGTTATGGCTTCTACCCGGAATTCTAGATGGAATTAGAAAGTAGAGGGTGGTGTGCAAATCATTGCTGAACTGGAAGGCTGAGTCAGGCTTTCCCGCCCCCTCAGTGCATGGGCACCCATCTTAGGATCTTTCTGCTGAGCTATTCAAACATGAAACTACTATATATATGTACACATACATGCATACACACACATACATACATGCATACACACACATACATGCATACATACACACATATACATACATACATACATACATACATACACAGTTTCAAGGAGACATACATATATGGACTCCTTGAAACTACTATACATACATACATGCACATATGTCAAGAAGAGGTAGAAGGAGCCAAAGGTCAGGTAAGATAAAAGAAGAGACTGGAAGCCACAATTCCACGAGGAATGCAAAGAGAAGTTCTTGAGATCCCTGGCATCTTGTAATCTGGATCCTTTCTTTCAGGGTCCCTGATGGTGGGGATAGCTACAGGCAGACACAAGATATAATTGAACAGGTTTGCTGGGGCCACAGATGATCCTGCTATGACCCAGTGGGCAGCAGGTGCCTGTCTTGGGGATCTAGGGCCGGATTTTGCTTCGCTGCACTGACTTTTGAGAGACAAGTGATGGAGCCAAGCGCACAGTTCTTGTTCATTAAAAGGGAGTCATTACGACCAGCAATGAGTCATTAATCGTAGTGAAAATTTAGAAGCCAAATAGGCAGATATGAAAGCTTTGGGACCAAGCACACCTGGATCTCAATCTCCGATCCGCTCTGCAAACCTGTGTGATTCCCACTGATTTTTCTTCTTTATCCATTTATTTTTTTTTTACTTCTATCCTCCATTTAGCTTTTCTGATCATCACCATTCTTACTGATAAAATAGAAATGACACTGTATCAGGCTCCCAGACCTTAGCACAACTGACTCCATGACAGAAGTACCATTCAAGCCATAAAACTCAGCACTTAGGCAGCACCACCTGCCAAAATGAGAACAAAGACCTAATCCATCAAAGCCCACAGCTCTGGGAAAGTCTGTAAATGCACTGACCTTGCTTTTTGGCTTCTGTAGCTCTGCTTCTGCCTTACTGTTCTTGCTAACTGAGGTGCGTCAACCCAGGATGTGGTTTCATGCTTAAAAGCTCACCCTGAGAAAGGCTCAGAGCTAAGCCAGGGCCCCAAACACCCGCTGTGTTGCCAGTTGGCAAATAAAGACTTTCTATTGGCTTAAATCCATGTCTAAGTAGTCTCTGGCGAATACCCCACAACAGTTGCTTCTATTATTTATTATAAAACCTGAAATACACACTGCTTTCCTTATTGATCAGAAATTGTTAAATGAGCCAGGAAAGAGCGAGCAGCTGGTGGGGTGCTCGCCTAGCAGGCAGGAAGCCCTTAATATGGTCCCCAGCAGCTGATAAACACGGTGTGATAGGACACGTCTGTAATCTGCACACCTATGATCAGCATGGGGGGTGCAGGCAGGAATATCAGAACTTCAAGATCATTTTTGGCTACACGGTGATACATGAAGGTCCTGCCTCAAAGCAAAGCAAAAGCAGATCACAGAGGTCATTAAGAATAACTACAAAATGGTTAAACACACATACACAATAGTGAAGATACAAGAAAAGGGATCACGTGGAAACTAATAATATAAAGAAAAACTGCACGTGATTGTAACAGCCCTAACAAAACTCATGGTTCACCAAAAGAAAAGGAGACAAAAGCAGAAGTGGACTAATTGGGCAGATAAAGGAGATCTCTGAGAGTAGGAGGAGTCGGTGAGCATGAGAGGGGTCAGCGAGAGTGGGAGGGATCAGAGAGAGTAGGAGAGGCCATTGAGAGTGGGAGGGGTCAGTGAAGGCAGGAGGGACCACAAAAGTAGGAGGGGTCAGTGAGAGTGGGAGGGGTCAGTGGAGGTAGGAGGGACCACAAAAGTAGGAGGGGTTAGTAAGAGTGGGCAGGACCACTGGGAGTAGAAGGGGTCAATGAGAGTGGGAAGGGCCAGGCAGAGTGGGGGGGGCCACATAGATTGGGAGGGGGCAGTGAGGATGAGAGGGGTCAAGAGAGAATAGGGAGTGACTATGCTCAAAATGCATTATATACATGTATAACAATATTATAATGAAGCTCATTGTGATCTATACAGTTAACATATGCTAATATAATTATATATACAATGTAAAAAAGAAAAACAGCACAAATACATTATATTCTAGTCATGTTAGTGAAGTTTTAGTGCATGTCAGTGTTAATTTCAACACAAATTCTGGATTGTTCATGAGCTCCCAGGCATTGGGTTTTCTGCTCTCTGCCCTTAGTTAAGAGGCCTACAGCAGGCCCTGTGAGTGACTTTGAAGTAAACAACCAAAAAAATTCAACAAATAAACCAAACAGCCTAGGTGGTCAGAAGAAGACTTACTGAGAAAGTAGGCCTGAAAGATTATCTGCATTTTTCTTCAAAGAATAGGGAACAGATAATTCTGTGCCCACGTGAGGCTGAGTGGGTCCTACCTCTGGCTTCCAGGAGGTAGGATTGGGCAGATCCATGGCTCTGGAGTCTGAAGGGCAGGTCTTTCAACGTGATCCCAGTGAACAGCCAGGAACTTTAGAAATTTAGATGTCTACTCTCTCATATTCCATAAGTGGAATCTCTAAGGTGGGACTCAGGTACCAGCATTTTATGAACATGTCCATTGGCAGCAACTTGCACGTTGCAAGTAACTTGACATCAAGGTTGGAGGAGAAGGGAAGTCTAACCACCTTCATCACCTACAATGAGAACGCATGGCTCTTCAAGCTAGGATCATGTCTAAATGATGCCCTCTGTTTCCATAGCATCTTTGGCCCTAGGATATTATCATGTCTCTGTTACTGTTCTCTTCTTCTCCAGAATAGCAATGAGTCCAGGTGTATACAAAGAGGAGTATCCTGACCTTTCCATCTGGGGAGGAAGAGGTGGTCCTGCAACACCTTAACAACATGGGTGCCTTAATTGAGATTTTATTACTGTAAAGAGACACCATGACTAAGGCGAGTCTTATAAAGGACAACATTTAATTGGGGCTGGCTTACAGTTTGAGAGGTTCAGTCCAGTATCATCATGGTGGGAAGCAATGCAGCACCCAGGCAGACATGGGGCTGGAGAAGGAGCTGAGAGTTCTCCATTTTGATCCAAAGGCATGCAGTTGAAGTAAGCCATACCTACTCCAACAAGGTCACACCTCCTGATAGTGCCAATTCCCATGACCCAAGCATATTCAAACCACCACAATGGGTAAGGTGCACAGTGCACAGCGTTTACATTTCCATGCTGCTGGGCTGCAGTATCACTCAGTTTTAAGCGTTTTCCTCTCATGTGTGAGGCAAAGTTTCAACATCCCAACTCTTGTCATGTTTTCTCAGATTTCCTCTGGTCACCAGGGGAACTGTGCATGTCAGAGAGTGTTCACCACAGCCTGGACACACCTGAGATGAGACAAGGGAAGGCAGATATGAAAAAAAAGAGTTTATAACTGCGAGAAATTAGTATCTGATTGTAGGAAATGCACCTGTGCATGTTCCCCAAAATTAAGGAAGACTCTAAGGGCAAAGTTCTTGGATCTGTATAGCCGTCCCCCAGAATTGGACAGGTGCAATGTTGGTCTATCCCCTAAATTGCAAGAATCATAATTGCTGGAGAAGGTAATGGATAAGGGTGCCAATGCATGGTAACACCCATGCCTGTCTGTAGAACCCAAGCATGGAGGGCTCTCTCTTATTTATGTGGAGATAAGAATGTACCCCAAAACACCAAGTGCATAGTGAGAATGAGCTCAGTCTGCATTCCAGTACTCAGTTAGGGACACAGTGAAGAAGAACAATGAAACGGTTTTCCTCTCTCTGCCTTCTTTCTTTGTTCTGGTTTTAGTGTTTGCACCATTTGTGGGAATGGGGCAAACTGTGAAAGCACACATGTGGAGGTCTAAGGTTAATGTAGGGCATTATCCTTGAACACTTCCATTTCTTTGAGGCATTGGGGTCTTGTTAGAGTTTTATTCTTGTGGTAAAACACCACAACCAGGGGCAACTTGTGGAAGAAAGGATTTATTTCAGCTTACAATGAAGTTAGGGCAGGAACTTGGAGGGAGGAACTGAAGCAAAGGCATTGGAGGAACACTGCTTACTGGCTTGCTCCTCCACACTTCCTCAGCCTATATCTGTTGTGATCATACAAAGAGAAACAGGTGTGAGGGAGGTATGGGGAAAGGGGGTTCCTCAGTGGGCCCATGCCAAGACATTCCTTCCCCCTGAGGGACCAGCCACACACCAGTATAGCATAGATTAGAGTTTATTTAGGGCATGGGGAGTGGAGTTAAGAGGGTCGTAGAGGCAGAGAAAGGCATAGAGAAGTAAGTAGAGGCCAGCCATGACCACGTGGAATGGGGGGGAGGGAATGGGGAGAGAGAGGACAAATAGGAAGCAAGAGTAAGATGAACAAGAGAGCAAGAGAGGGAGGAGAGGCCAAGAAGTCCCTTTAATAGTGGACCAGGCCTACCTGGCTGTTGCCAGGTAACTGTGGAGAGGACACACCTGGCTGTTGCCAGATAATTGTGAGGGTGGAGTCCAGGCAGAGTACCAACAATATCACCTATACCTATACCTATACCTATACCGATACCGATACCGATACCGATACCTATATTTATATCTATATCCCAGGACTGCATGCCCAGGTGTGGTACCACCCATAATGGACTGAAGCCTCCCACATCAGTTATTAATTAAAAAAGTTCACCCCAGGCTTGTCTACAGTTCCTCTTGTAGGGGCATTATCTGAATCACAGTTCCCTCTTCTCAGATAACTCTATCCTGTGTCAAGCTAGCTTAAAACTTGTCAGCACATATGGCCTCTCAACCAAGCCCAGAGCTCACCCATATAGGAGGTATATTAGTCAGGGATCTCTAGAAAAACAGAAAGTATGTATTTACATAATATATTTATGTATAACATAAGTATATTATATATTTATTTCATATATTGAATTTATTAGAATGGCTTACAGGCCACCGTCCAACTAGTCTACTAATGGCTGTGTACCAACAGAAGGTCCAAGAATCCACAGGACTGCATGTCTCAAGTTTTAGTATATTTGAGAATCTTGAAGAAGTAGGTACTAATGTCCATGAAGGAGTGGACTTGCCAGCAAGGGCAAGCACAGGCAAAGGGAGAGCAAGGTTCTTTCTTCTATGTTCTTTACATAGAGGCCACCAGCAGACAGTGTGGCCCAGATTAAAGGTGGATCTTCCCACCTCAGAAGATCCAGATTAAAAGTGGGAGTTCCCACTTCAGATGATTTAATTAATTAAAAAATCCTTTACAGGTGTGCCCAGCTGCTTGAGTTTTCGTTAATTGCAGATGTAGTCAAGTTGAGAGCCAGAGATAGCCATTGCATCTATTCTCCCTAGTCAGCTTGCCCTAGGTAAGGCTGGACTTAACAGGTAGGGCGTCTTGCCTAACTAGCATTTATGGGGGATTGAAAGGATCCAAATTCTAATCGGTACACATGTGTGGTAAGAAGACTCTGTGTCTTTGTTTTGAAATGGCGGTTCACTCTGTAACCCAGGCTGCCCTGGAACTCACCATGAAGGCTAAGCAGTGTTGTAACGAAGGGCAATCTTTCTGTCTCAGCAGACTTGATAGGTCTCAAAACAATCCTTTCATGCAAACGCATGGCCGAGCATTACTTGTGTTTGCCCTGCCCCCACACATCCTCCCCACCCGTACTTGTCCCTCAGCAACCTATTTCATTCACTTGTTTCCCCCCCCCTTGTTTGTTTACTTCATAATTTGTTACTGAGAATTAGATATTTTAATCATATTATAGCATGGCAACTGTGATGTTGGAATATAAAACAGGCTTCATAAATTCGGCCATTTGAACAACTTGGAACTGTTTGTGGTACTATTTGGGGTGGTATAGGAGGTGTAGACTTGCTGGAGGAAGTGTGTTGCTAGGGGCAGGCTTGAAGAGTAGAGTGCCAGCTACTTCCCACTTCCAGTCCATTCTCTGCTCCTGTTTCTGTTGAAAAGCTGCTCTCAGCTCCCTTCTCCTGTTGTCATGCTCCACCCATGATGGATTCCAATTCCTCCAGAACTGTAAGCCTGAGCAAGCTCCTATTTCTAGTAGTTGCTTTGGTCCTGGTATTTTGTCACAGCAACAGTAAAGTCCTTGAAATAGTAGCTTTGGAAATCAAACTCTCTCTTTCCTCCACAGTTTGTTATTCTGTTAACTCTTCTAGATTGTCTCTTGGCTAGAAAATAGTATGAGAAAGAAATGTTAAGGTCTTGGCAGATTTCTGGTCTTTTCCTTTCCCAGAGCATGCTCAACAACTTTCAAAATTACCCCAATATCTATTGGTGTTTCTTCTTCTTTTTTTTAATATACTGGGTGTCCAAAGATTGGCTTGTAAAGTAAAACACAGTGTTGAGCCTTTAAATCCCCCCAAATCACTTTATCCTGAGGGCATCACAATAATGCCAATGGGGCTGCACGATGAGTGCCCACATCTCTGTAGTCCAAGGCAGTAGTCAGAACCCAGCACATAGACTCTTGGAAGCCAGAGTCCATACTGCCCATGTAAGCTCCAGCAAGCCACATAGCTGCTTTAGGACCATGGATGTGGTTGCTTTCCCATAGGACTAGATACTAGGAGACCAGCCTTAAATTAATGGAAGCTATCATCAAGGAACCATTGAAGGCCTCCCAGAAGCTAGCCCTTCAAGAAGATTCTACTGTTTAGGCTGTATGTTGGCATTCACCATAGCAGTACTTTGCACTGGACAGTGAATTAGTGGGACATGTGCTTCTGTTTGCACCTTTTGCTTTGGAAAATGAATGTCCTAGTCTTTCAGAATTTTGTTTGGCCTAATTGTTTTACTGTTGTTGAGCTTGGGGTGCTCTTTATAAATCTGCATGAAAGGTTCTTACCAGGTATAAGCAAATATTTCCTCCTGGACCCTTTCTTCATGTCATGCTGAGCCACCTCAAAAGGATATACTTTTCAGTTGAATGAGATTTCATTATCAGTTGGTTGGTTTTCATTAAGCAATTTCTTTAGTGTCACACTGTCACAAACACCTTGAAGACCAGAGCCTGGGCCCTGGCAACCCAAATACGCCAGGCTCAGTGGTCCATTACCAATAAGCCAATTAAAGAGACAGATTAATAGTGACAAGTAGTGAAAAGAGGTTTAGTCAATGTGGTCACATTGGAAATAGGGACAAAGAGGCCCAGTGACCTGGAAATCCATCTTCAGAGCCCTGGTATGAGGTTTAGGTTTAGGTGAAAGGCTTAAGGTATGCGTAGCTAAGCAATACTGGTCAAGGCATGTCCTGCCCAACACTGATCATTGTCTCTGCTTTAAGATCTCTTGCAAAGTCATCTGACAAGTTATAAAACTCTTTCTGGTAGACAAGCTCCCCATCAGATGACCCAGGCTTCAGCCACTCTTTCGACCAGCATGGAATTCCTAAGGATATAATTTCAATAATCTGACAGCAAAGAGAGTTCAAATGTTCATTGCTACCAGGTTGGTTACTACAGGTAATCAATTATCTCCCAATATAAGCTTACAAAGACTTCCCCTGGGTCTTTGAAAAAAAGACTTATAGTTTAAGTTTTGCATTTCAGTTACACA
This sequence comes from Apodemus sylvaticus, assembly GCF_947179515.1. Classification (NCBI taxonomy): domain Eukaryota; kingdom Metazoa; phylum Chordata; class Mammalia; order Rodentia; family Muridae; genus Apodemus; species Apodemus sylvaticus. The sequence continues at coordinate 105,253,483 of NC_067480.1, forward strand.
GGATAAATCAAAATGATCTTATACAAATAGATATTGAATTGTTGCAGCGTTATTTATTGGAAATACTATCTTTTCTGTCCTCATTGAATTTGCACTTTGTCTGAAAAAAATCAACTGTAATTGTACAAATGGGTCTGTGTCTGGATTAAACTGTTCCATTGATCTAGATGTTTAACTTTATGACAACATATGATGTCCCCTTGACTAGAGCAGGTTTTTAATAAATCTTAAATCCAAATGGGTTCTTCATTTCTAAAAGTAGTTTTAATTGTTAACTGCACTGGGCCCTTTGGATATCCTAAGTGAACATTATAATAGGTTAATCACTCTTCATAAAATAAAACCAAATGTGAACTGTGGCAAGATAACAGCATGGCTATGATAACAGCTTTAGAACTGTGTTTAAGACCTGCAATACAGAGGAACTTTATGTCTGATGCTATAAGCCAAAAGAAAAATCTGTGTCTAGCGAGTTCATTTGCCCCAGTAAGAATGCCACTGCTGTGGTCCTGTCAAATTGGTATGATGTGCCTTTCAAACGGAATTCTAGACAAGTATCCCAGTGCCCACAGATCACTGTTGATCTCAGCCTCAGCCAGTCATACAAAGAAACTTCTTTTTGCAGTGCATAGTAGGTAGTAGAGACTCATAAACAGCAGTAAAGCTCCTCACTGAAGACATGACTGTTGCTTCCCCGTGCTGGGATTGCAGGTGCATGCTGCTGTGCCCAGCGTGTTATGTGGGTGCTGGGGATCTGAACTCAGAGCCAGAGACTTGTGTGACACACACATCACTGTCTGAGATATCACCCCATTCACCTAATATGCCCTTTATTTCACTATTCATTCATTATCACCAAATATTTCTTTTCCAGATAATGAGTTGACTGTGTTGATTTATTTCCTTCATCTTGTTGAGTACTCAGTAGCATTGGTCTAGTTATTTATTTTGTGTTTCACTGCTGATATCTGGAAATTGAACTCAGACACCTTGTTGCATTAGCTTTTTCTAGATACATACAGCAAATATTCAGGTATCCTGGTGAGCACCTATAACACAACAGAATACAATTTCATCCAAGATCAACTTGATGAGTTTTCTGGGCTTTCTTATGGAGCATGACAGAGCATCTACTTTCAGAAGAGATTATAGACCCATCTCAGATGTATCACAGAGTCCTGCTTTCAATTAATCTCTCGCTTCTAACATCTCTCAATATCATTTGCAGTTGGAGATGGAAGTAACAACTGGAATCCCAGGAAAGAGTCTCCTGACCCTCCTTTAGGGATTATCAATAGCTCCTGTACAGTTACCAGAGACCTCTCCACTGGATACGTTTTGTTCTAGTTGTCATGGCTACTAGGGCAAAGTGCAAGGTGGCATCTTGTTCTGCAGTGAAGAAAAAGCTCCCATGCAGCCATTTCATGTGTCTTGACCTTGGACTTTTGCTACTGAGCTTAGCCAAGAGCCATAAATGTTTTGTGATGCTAAATCAACTTGGTCAGGAAGCACTTTTGGTTAGACAATGTTTTGTTTGGCAATTTTCAGTTATATCTGCTGGTCTAATATTAGCTTGTCATTTTACCTTTTCCTTGGCTTTTATCAATGAATTCAACCTCATTAGTTGAGTCAAAAGTATTATTTTAGGAAAGATGGCTCAGTACAGCAGTTATGCCCCAGTGCACTTGCTAGCTCTTTTTGTGAAAAGAGGCAGGGGAGGGGGAGAGAAGAAAGAAGAGAAGAAAAGGAAAGGAAAGGAAAGGAAAGGAAAGGAAAGGAAAGGAAAAAGGAAAGGAAAGGAAAGGAAAGGAAAGGAAAGGAAAGGAAAGGAAAGGAAAGGAAAAAGGAAAGGAAAAAGGAAAGGAAAAGAAAGGAAAGGAAAGGAAAGGAAAGGAAAGGAAAGGAAAGGAAAGGAAAGGAAAGGAAAGGAAAGGAAAGGAAAGGAAAGGAAAGGAAAGGAAAGGAAAGGACATGATTTTCCTGGCTGGCTGCTTTGCTTTGTTTGGGTGTTTCTTTATATAACACTAAATATTCTTTTCTTACAAAAGCTTTGTAGAGCCAGTAATTCCTATTAAAAATATTTCTAAAGTTCAGAAACAATATCATTTTAAAGTTATTTCATTTCCTAGCTATTGTGACTACAATGGCCACCTGAGCAGGCATCTGTTGAAGGGGATTTCACAAGTCCCTTGGGCATTTGTTGGTGGTATAATTGGGTGATGTGGTCCTTCTGTTTTTAGCTTTGTGACAGTTTTTCACACCGATGCCCACAATGGCTGCACCAGTGTGCAATCCCACCAAAGTAATGAAAGTTCCCTTTTCTCTGCACATTTGCCAGCATCTGTTGTTGGTTGTCTCCTTAGCCTGCCGTACTGTCCAGGGTAAGAGGAAATCCCAAAGTAGGTTAGGTTAGACTGGCCTAATTGCTAAAGATGTTGGACATGTTTTAAGACATGTCTTAACCATTTTTATTTCTTATTTTGAGAATTCCTTGTTCAGATCCGAACCCCCCCCCCTTTCTTTAAATTGGGCCATTATTTTTTGACTTGTTTTTTAGTTTTTTAGATATTCTGGATATTAATACTATAGCAGATGTATAGCTGATATTATCTCCAGGTGTGGGAAACTCAATGTTTCCTTCACAGTCCAGGACCTTCCTAGTTTTACGAAGTCCCATTTGTCAGTTGTTGGCCTTAATTCCTGGCCAAATCGATTCTTATTGGGAAAGTCCTTTCATACTCCTGTACCCTGCAGGGTGATGCTTAAGGTTTTTTTTCTGGAAATTCTGGAGTTTCTGTTTTGACAATGAGATCATTGATCCATTTGGAGAGGATTTTTATACAGAATGAAAATATGTGTCTCATTTAATTGTGCTACATGTGGACATCTATTTTTTTCAGCACCATTTGTTAAAGAGGCGTTACTTTCTCTAGTGTGTATCTCTATTTTGGCATCTTTATCAAATATCAGATGGCTGTAGTTACGTGTATTCATGATTCCGTCATATGTTTTGTTCCACTGATATACATGTCTGTTTTAGTGCCATGCTGTCTTTGTTACTATGTATCTGTAATGAACATGAAATCCTGGCCATCCTTCCAGCATTGTTCTTTTTGCTCAATATCGTTTGGCCCGCTTACATATTTTATGATTCCATATGTATCTCTGGATTTTTTTCTATTTCTATAAAAAACATTGTGAGAATTCTGATTGGGATTTCATGAAATATATAAGTTGGTTTTGCCAGAAACGCTATTTTTAAAATATTAATTCTGCCAACCTATAAGCATGGGAGGTCATCTAGTGTCTTTATCATATCGTTGTTTAGACATTTAAACTTTCTACTATTGAGGTCTTCTGTGGTCTGGTTTATGCTGAGATATGTTTTTAAACTACTGGGGATGGGACTGCTTCCATTACTCCTTTCTCAGAACGCCTGTCGTTGGTTTATAGAACAGCTACTGGTTTTCATAAGTCGATTTAATATTCTGCTACTTGGCTGAAATTGTTGTTCATTTCAGAAGGAATTTTGGGGTCTTTATGTATAATAGAAAAATCAGGAGTGACTCCCCACTGCCATCTTCTCTGCCTGATGGAGCAGAAAGGCAACCAGGTACTGAGAAATCCCAAGTTTAAGATCTCTGGTGGCACAAACCACTGGGAGTCTGCCTGCACCCAGGACCTAGGCAGATAGGCGGTTGTCTGTATGCCAGCCTGTCGTGGGGCCTGTGCCCTACGTGGGGATCAGCACAGGGAGTGACTCCCAGCCGCCATCTTCGCTGCCTGCCAGAGCAGAAAGACAGCACCAGGTTCACTGAGACAACCCAAGTATATCATTGCTTGGGGAAAGACACAGCAAGGCTCCAACAGCACACAAGAGGAGGGCAGCACATAGGCAGTCTGTGCCAGGGGAAACCCAGTCATCCAGTGTTGTGGAAATAGCCTTACAGGCTAACAGGAGGTTGAAGCACCAGCCAATGACAACAAGACCAATAACACCAGTGAGAACTAGATGGCAAAAGGCAAATGTAGGAACGTTACTAACAGAGACCAAGGCATTATGGCAGCATCTGAACCCAATTCTCCAACAATAGCAAGTCCTGGATACCCCAACACACCAGAAAAACACGATTTGGATTTAAAATCACTGGCCATGATGCTGTTAGAGGAACACATGAAGGACATAAATAAATCTCTTAAAGAAATTCAGGAGAAAAATGATCAAAAGTTAGAAGCCCTTACAAGGGAAACACAAAAATCATTTAAAGAAATTCAGAAGAATATGGGTCAAAAAATAGAAGCCAATAAGGAGGAAATGCAAAAATCACTTAAAGAAATACAGGAGAACTTTGGTCAACAGGCAGAAGTCATGAAAGAGGAAACACAAAAATCTCTTAAAGAATTACAGGAAAGAGACCTGCACCACATCTGGCACGGCTTCCTGATGCTCTCTAGAGAAAGGACAGGAGCAGGGTATTAGTTGGCCTATCCCCTTCTGCCCCTTCTACCCCTCCCTCCTCCCCTGTCGCCACCCCTTGCCGGGGGTGGGGGAGTGGGGGGTGGGGGGTGGGGGGGAGACTTGTGGCACATCTGGCACAGAGAGGACACCACTTCCTGATGTTCTCTAGAGAACCGACAGAAGCAGGGTATTAGAGAACCTACAGGAGCAGGGCATTCAAGAATTGGCAGGAGCAGGGCATTCGGCCCGTGCCAAGTCTGCCACAGGGGAGATCTCATCACCTGATACTTCCTGGAGAATCAGCTGTTTGCAGGGCATTGGACAGAAAGAGAATCCCAGGAATACAGAAACACAGGCTGGTAGGATAGAGAAGATAGTGTCAGTAAGACCAGCTAACACCAGAAATAACAAGATAGCCAAAGGCAAATGCAAGATCATTACCACTAGAAACCAAGGCAACATGGCACCATCAGAACCCAGGTCTCCCACAACAGCAAATCCTGCATACTCTATCACATCAGAGAAGCAAGAACCAGATTTGAAGTCATATCTCATATCGCTGATGAAGGATTTCAAGAAGGACATGAAAAACTCCCTTAAAGAAATACAAAAGAACATGGGTCAACAGGTAGAAGCACAAAAATCCCTTAAAGAAAGACAAGAGAATATGGATCAAAAGGTATAGCCCTTAAAGAGGAAACACAAAAATCTCTTAAAGAAATATGGGAGAATATGGGTCAACAGGTTGAAGCCCTTAAAGAGGCAATACAAAAATCCCATAGGGAATTACAGGAGACCATGGGTCAACATGCAGAAACCCATAAAGAGGAATCACAAAAATCCCTAAAAGAAACACAGGAGAACATGGATCAATAGATAGAAGCCCTTAAAAAGGTAACACAAAAATTCCTTAAAGAATTTCAGGAAAAAACAAATAAGTGAAGGAACTGAACAAAACTCTCCAGGATCTAAACCTGGAAATAGAATCAACAAAGAAATCACAAAGTGAGACATCTCTGAAAATAGAAAACCTTGGAAAGAATTCAAGAGTCATAGATGCAAGCATCAACAACAGAATACAAGAGATAGAAGAAACAATCTCGGATGCTGAAAATTCCATAGAAAACATTGACTCAACAGTCAAAGAAAATGCAAAATGCAAAAAGCTTGTAACCCAAAACATCCAAGAACTCCAGGACACAATGAGAAGACCAAACCTAAGGATTATAGGAATAGAAGAAATCGAAGATTTACATCTTAAAGGTCCAATAAATATCTTCAACAGAATTATAGAAAACTTCCCTAACCTAATGAAAGAGATGCCCATGAACATACAGGAGGCCTACAGAACTCCTAACAGATTGGACCAGAGCAGAAATTCCTCCTGTCACATAATAATCAAAACACCAAATGCACTAAACAAAGAATATTGAAAGCAGTGAGAGAAAAAGGTCAAGTAATATATAAAGGCAGACCTATCAAAATTACACCAGACTTCTCACCAGAGACTAAGAAAACCAGAAGAGCCAGGGCAGATGTCATACAGCCCCTAAGAGAACATAAATGTCAGCCCAGACTACTATACCCAGCAAAATTTACAGTTACCATAGATGGTGAAAACAAGACATTCCATGACAAAAGCAAATTTACACAGTATCTTTCTACAAATCCAGCTCTGCAAAGAATAATGGGGGTAAAATACCAACACAAGACAGCGAACCACACTGTAGAAAAATCAAAGCCAATAGAAAATAGCTACACAACCAGAATGTCAACTTTAACTAAGAAGATAACAGTAAGCAACAATCACTTTTCCTTAATATCTCTTAATATCAATGGTCTCAATTCCCCTATGAAAAGACATAGACTGCTGGACTGGATACATAATCAGGACCCAATATTTTGCTGCATACAAGAAACCCACCTCAGTGACAAAGACAGGCACTATTTAAGAGTCAAAGGATGGAAAACAATTTTCCATCCCAAATGGTCCCAAGAAACAAGCTGGAATGGCCATTCTTATATTGGATAAAATTGACTTTCAACCAAAAGTTGTCAAAAAAGATAAGGAGGGACACTTCATACTAGTCAAAGGAAAAGTCTACCAAGATGAACTCTCAATTCTATTGAGAACATCTATGCTCCAAATGCAAGGGCACCCACATTCATAAAAGAAACTTTACTAAAGCTCAAAGCACACATTGCACCCCACACAATAATAGTGGGAGAATTCAACACCCCACTGACAAAAATGGACAAGTCATGGAACCAGAAACTAAACAGAGATACAGTGAAACTAACTGAAGTTATGGACCAACTGGATCTAACAAATATTTATAGAACATTCCACCCTAAAGTAAGAAAATATACCTTCTTCTCAGCATCTCATGTTACCTTCTCCAAAATTGACCACAATTGGTCACAAAACAGGCCTCAACAGATATAGAAATATTGAAATTATTCCATGTATCTTATCAAATCACCATGGCCTAAGCCTGGTCTTAAGCTCAAACAAAAGCAATGGAAAACACAAATATACATGGACTTTGAACAATGCTCTTCTCAATGATAGCTTGATCAAGGAAGAAATAGAGAAAGAAATTAAAGACTTTTTAGAATTCAATGAAAATGAAGACACATCATACCAAAATTTATGGGACACAATGAAAGCAGTGCTAAGAGGAAAACTCAAATCTCTGTGTGCCTCCAAAAAGAGAATGGAGAGAGCTTACACTAACAGCTTTACATTGCACTTGAAGGCTCTAGCACAAAAAGAAGCAAATACCCCCAAGAGAAGTAGACGGCAGGAAATAATCAAACTTAGAGCCAAAATCAAGCAAACAGAAGCAAAAAGAGCTATACAAAGAATGAACAAAACAAGGAGCTGGTTCTTTGAAAAAATCAACAAGATAGATAAACCCTTAGCCAGACTAACCAGGGGGCACAGAGAGAGTATCCAAATAAATAAAATCCGAAATGAAAAGGAAGACATAACAACGGAAACTGGAAATTCAAAAAATCATCAGATCAAAACCACATGGTCATTTCATTGGATGCTGAAAAAGCATTTGACAAAATTCAGCATCCTTTCATGCTTAAAGTCTTGGAGAGAACAGGAATTCAAGGCCCATACCTAAACATAGTAAAAGCAATATACAGCAAACCGGTAGCCAGCATCAAACTAAACGGAGAGAAACTTGAAGCAATCCCACTGAAATCAGGGACCAGACAAGGCTGCCCCCTTTCTCCTTATCTTTTCAATATTGTACTTGAGGTACTAGCTCAGGCAATTCGACAACATAAGGAGGTCAAAGGGATACAAATTGGAAAGGAGGAAGTCAAACTATCATTATTTGCAGACGACATGATAGTCTACCTAAGTGACCCAAAAAACTCCACTAGAGAGCTCCTACAGCTGATAAACAACTTCAGCAAAGTGGCAGGTTATAAAATCAACTCAAGCAAATCAGTGGCCTTCCTATACTCAAAGGATAAGCAGGCTGAGAAAGAAATTAGGGAAATGACCCCCTTCACAATAGCCACAAACAGTATAAAGTATCTTGGGGTGACTCTTACCAAACATGTGAAAGATCTGTATGACAAGAACTTCAAGACTCTGAAGAAGGAAATGGAAGAAGACCTCAAAAAATGGGAAAACCTCCCATGCTCATGGATCGGTAGAATCAATATAGTTAAAATGGCCATTTTGCCTAAAGCACTATACAGATTCAATGCAATACCCATCAAAATCCCAACTCAATTCTTCACAGAGTTAGAAAGAGCAATTATCAAATTCATCTGGAACAACAAAAAACTCAGGATAGCTAAAACTATTCTCAGCAACAAAAGAAAATCTGGGGGAATCAGTATCCCTGACCTCAAGCAATACTACAGAGCAATAGTGTTAAAAACTGCATGGTATTGGTACAGTGACAGGCAGGAGGATCAATGGAACAGGATTGAAGATCCAGAAATGAACCCACACACCTATGGCCACTTGATCCTCGACAAAGAGGCTGAAAACATCCAATGGAAAAAAGATAGCCTTTTCAACAAATGGTGCTGGTTCAACTGGAGGTCAGCATGCAGAAGAATGCGAATTGATCCATCCTTGTCTCCTTGTACTAAGCTCAAATCCAAATGGATCAAGGACCTCCACATAAAGCCAGACACTTTGAAGCTAATAGAAAAGAAACTGGGGAAGACCCTTGAGGACATCGGTACAGGGAGAAAGTTTCTGAACAGAACATCAATAGCGTATGCTCTAAGAGCAAGAATTGACAAATGGGACCTCATAAGGTTATAGAGTTTCTGTAAGGCAAAGGACACCATCAAGAGGACAGATCGGCAACCAACAAACTGGGAAAAGATCTTCACCAATCCTACATCAGATAGAGGGCTAATATCCAATATATATAAAGAACTCAAGAAGTTAGACTCCAGAAAACCGAACAACCCTATTAAAAAATGGGGTACAGAGTTAAACAAAGAATTCTCACCTGAAGAACTTCGGATGGCGGAGAAGCATCTTAAAAAATGCTCAACTTCATTAGTCATTAGGGAAATGCAAATCAAAACAACCCTAAGATTTCATCTTACACCAGTCAGAATGGCTAAGATTAAAAACTCAGGAGACAGCAGGTGTTGGAGAGGGTGCGGAGAAAGAGGAACACTCCTCCACTGCTGGTGGGGTTGCAAATTGGTACAACCACTCTGGAAAGCAGTCTGGCGGTTCCTCCGAAAACTGGGCACCTCACTTCCAGAAGATCCTGCTATACCACTCCTGGGCATATACCCAGAGGATTCCCCACCATGTAATAAGGATACATGCTCTACTATGTTCATAGCAGCCCTATTTATAATTGCCAGATGCTGGAAAGAACCCAGGTATCCCTCAACAGAAGAGTGGATACAAAAAATGTGGTATATCTACACAATGGAGTACTATTCAGCCATTAGAAACAATGAATTCATGAAATTCTTAGGCAAATGGATGGAGCTAGAGAACATCATACTAAGTGAGGTAACCCAGACTCAAAAGGTGAATCATGGTATGCACTCACTAATAAGTGGTTATTAACCTAGAAAACTGGAATACCCAAAACATAATCCACACATCAAATGAGATACAAGAAGAAAGCAGGAGTGGTCCCTGGTTCTGGAAAGACTTAGTGAAACAATATTTGGCAAAACCAGAACGGGGAACTGGGAAGGGGTGGGAGGGAGGACAGGGGAAGAGAAGGGGGCTTGCGGGACTTTCGGGGAGTGGGGGGGGGCTAGAAAAGGGGAAATCATTTGAAATGTAAATAAATTATATCGAATAAAAAAAATCATCAGATCCAACTACAAGAGTTTATACTCAACAAAGTTTGAAAGCCTGGATGAAATAGACAACTTTCTAGATACATACCAGGTACCAATGTTAAAACAGGATCAGATAAACCATCTAAATATTCCCATAAGCCATGAGGAAAAAGAAGCAGTCATTAATAGTCTCCCTTCAAAAAAAAAGCCCAGGACCAGATGGGTTTAGCGGGGAATTCTATCACATCTTCAAAGAAGAGTTAATACGATACTCTTCAAATTTTTCCATGAAATAGAAACTCAAGGAACACTACCCAGCTCATTCTATGAAGCTACAATCACACTTATACCTAAACCAAACAAGAAAGGAGAACTACAGACCAATCTTCCTCATGAACATCGATGAAAAAATACTGAACAAACTCCTGGCCAACCGAATCCAAGAATGCATCAGAACTATAATTCACCATGATCAGGTAGGCTTCATCCCAGGGATGCAGGGATGGTTCAACATAAGGAAATCTGTCAATGTAATTCACTACATAAACAAACTAAAGGCAAAAACTACATGGTCATTTCATTAGATGCTGAAAATGCTTTTGACAAAATTCAGCATCCCTTCATGAAAAAAGTCCTGGAGAGATCAGGAATCCAAGACCCATACCTAAACATAGTGAAAGCAATATACTGCAAATCAGTAGCCAACATCAAACTAAATGGAGAGAAACTTGAGGCAATCCCACTAAAATCAGGGACTAGACAAGGCTGCCCACTCTCTCCCTATCTATTCAATATAGTACTTGAAGTCCTAGCCAGAGCAATCAGGCAGCAAAAAGAGGTCAAGGGAATACAAATTGGAAAGGAAGAAGTCAAACTATCACTATTTGCAGATGATATGATAGTATACTTAAGCGACCCCAAGACTTCCACCAAATAACTCCTAAAGCTGATAAACAACTTCAGCAAAGTGGCTAGATATAAAATTAACTCAAGCAAATCAGGAGCCTTCCTCTACTCAAAGGATAAACAAGATGAGAAAGAAATTAGGGAAATGACACCCTTCACAATAGTTCCAAATATTTCATACCTAGGTGTGACCCTAACAAAGCAAGTGAAGGGTCTATATGATAAGAACTTTAAGCCTCTGAAGAAAGAAATCAAAGAAAGTCTCAGAAGATGGAAAGATCTCCTATGTTCATGGATTGGCAGGATGAATACAGTAAAAATGGCCATCTTGCTGAAAGCAATCTACATATTCAATGCAATCCCCATCAAAATTCCAAATCAATTCTTCATAAATCTAGAAAGAGCAAGTCTCAAATTCATCTGGAATAACAAAAAACCCAGGATAGCAAAAACTATTCTCTACAACAAAAGATATTCTGGGGGAATCACCATCCCTGACCTCAAGCTCTACTACAGAGTGATAGTGATAAGACTTGTTTGGTATTGGTATGCAGACAGGCAGGAAAATCAATGGAATAGAATTGAAAACCCAGAAAAAACCCCACACACGTACGGTCACTTGATATTTGACAAAGGAGCTAAAAAAAATCCAGTGGAAAAAAGACAGCATTTTTAACAAACGGTGCTGGATCAACTGGAGGTCTGCATGCAGAAAAATGCAAATTGACCCATTCTTATCTCCTTGTACAAAGCTCAAGTCCAAGTGGATTAAAGATCTACAGATAAAATCAGACACACTGAAGCTTATAGAGGAGAAAGTGGGGACAAACCTTGAACACATGGGAACAGGGGAAAAGTTTCTGAACAGAACACCAATGGCTTATGCTCTAAGAGCAAGAATCGACAAATAGGACCTCATAAACCTGCAAAGCTTCTGTAAGGCAAAGAACACAGTCAATAAGACAAAACAGCTACCAAAAAGTGGGAAAAGATCTTTACTAACCCTACATCCGATAGAGGGCTAATATCCAACGTATACAAAGAACTCAAGAAGTTAGTCTCCAGAGAATCAAATAACCCTATTAAAAATGGGGTACAGAGCTAAACTGGGAATTCTCAACTGAGGAAACTCAAATGGCTCTAAAGCACCTAAAGAAATGTTCAGCATCCTTAGTTATCAGGGAAATGCAAATCAAAACAACAACTGAGATTCCACCTTACACCAGTCAGAATGGCTAAGATGAAAAACTCAGGGGACAGCAGATGCTGGAGAGGATGTGGGGAAAGAGGAACACTTCTCCATTGCTGGTGGGATGGCAAGCTGGTAAAACCACTCTGGAAATCAGTTTGGCGATTCCTCAGAAAATTAGACATAGTACTACCCGTGGACCCAGCTATACAACTCCTGGGCATATACCCAGAAAATGCTCCTACATGTAATAAGGACACATGCTCCACTATGTTCATAGCTGCCTTATTTATAATAGCCAGAAGCTAGAAAGAACCTAGATGTCCCTCAACAGAAGAATGGATACAGAAACTGTGGTACATATACACAATGAAGTACTATTCAGCTATTCAAAACAATGAATTCATGAAAATCTTAGGCAAATGGATGGAACTAGAAACTGTCATCCTGAGCGAGGTAACCCAGTCACAAAAGAACACACATGACATGCAGTCACTAATAAGCGGATGCTAGTTCAAAAGCTCAAAATAAACAAGTTACAACTCACCCAGCACAGGAAGCTCAAGAAGAAGGAGGACTTAAGTGAGGGTGCTATGGTTCCTCTGAGAAAGGGAACAAAATGCTCACAGGAGCAACAAGGGAGGCAATGTGTGGAGCAGAGTCTGAAGTAAAGGCCACCCAACGAGTGCTCTACCTGGGGATTCTTCCTATAAATAGTCAGCAAACCCTGACACTACGACAAGAAGCATGTACCAAATGGAGCATGCCATGGCTGTCTCCAGAGGGGCCCTGCCATAGCCCTACAAATACAGAGACAGAAACTAACAACCAACTATTGGACTGAGCCTGGGGTCCCCAACAAAGGATCTGGAGGATGTTCTAGAGGAGCTGAAAGGGTATATAGCCCCATGGGAAGAACAATGACTTCAGACACCCAACACCCCAAGACTCCAAGGGACTGAACCATCAACCAAGGGGTACACATGGTTCCAGCCAAAAATGTGGCAGAGGAATGCCTTTTTGGGCATCAGTGGGAGGAGTGGTCTTTGGTCAGGTAAAGGCTCAATAGAGGCCACAACAAAGGGAAACAGATGGGGGGGTGGGAGGAAGGTGGGACTGTGTCAGATAGAGGGGCAAATACAAAGAGGCAGGGGGTGGGAGGAGCGGTAAGGAATCTTTGGGGAGGGAGGCTTTTGGGAGGGAGGACATTGGGAAAGATTTTACCATTGGCAATGTAAATGAAGAAGATACTCAATTAAAAAAAAAAAAAGAATTACAGGAAACCACAAACAAACATGTGAAGGAGCTGAGCAAAACAATCCAGGATCTAAAAACAGAAGTAGAAACAACTAAGAAATCACAAAGGGAGACAACTTTGGAGATAGAAAACCTTGGGAAGAAATCAAGGGCCATAGATGCAAATATCAACAACAGAATACAAGAAATAGAAGAAAGAATCTCAGGCCAAATCTATGGCCGAAGATACCATAGAAACTATGGACTCAACAATCAAAGAAAATGCAAAATGCAAAAAACTTGTAATCCAAAACACCCAGTAAATCCAAGACACAATGAAGATTATAGGCCTAAGGATTATAGGCATAGATGAGAGGGAAGATTTACAACTTTAAGGGCCATCAAATATCTTCAACAAAATTATGGAAGAAAACTTCCCTAACCTAAAGAGAGAAATGCCCATGAATATACAAGAAGCCTACAGAACTCCAAACAGACTGGACCAGAACAGAAATACCTCCCTTCACATAATAATCAAAACCCCAAATGTACTAAACAAAGAAAGGATACTAAAGACAGTAAGAGAAAAGGGACAAGTAACATATAAAGGAAGACCTATCAGAATTACACCAGACTTCTCACCAGAGACCATGAAAGCTAGAAGATCCTGGGCAGATCTCATGCAGCCTCTAAGAGAACACAAATGCCAGTCAAGACTACTATACCCAGAAAAACTCTCAATCACCATAAATGGAAAAACAAAGATATTCCATGACAAAATCAAATTTACACAATATCTTTCCACAAACCCAGCCCTACAAAGGATAATAGGGAGAAAACACCAATACAAGAAGGGAAACTATACCCTGGAAAAAGCAAGATAGTAACCTTCTTTCATCAAATCCAAAAGAAGATAACCACTCAAATATGTAATTAACATCAAAAATGACAGGAAGCAAGAATCACTAATCCTTAATATCTCTTAATATCAATGGACTCAATTTCCCAATAAAAAGACATAGACTAACAGACTGGATACATAAAAAAGACCCTACATTTTGCTGCATATAGGAAACACACCTCAGTGTCAAAGACAAAACCTACCTTAGAGTAAAAGGCTGGAAGACAATTCTCCAAGCAAATGGTCTCGGGAAACAAGCCAGAGTTGCCATTCTAATATCAGATAAAATTGACTTTCAACCTAAACTCATCAAAAGAGACACGGAAGGACACTTCTTGCTGGTCAGAGGAAAAATCCCTAAGAAGAACTCTCAATCCTGAACATCTATGCTACAAATGCAAGGGCACCCTCATTCATAAAAGAAACTTTACTAAAGCTCATAGCACACATTGCACCTAACACAGTAATTGTGAGTGACTTCAACACCCTGCAGAAACTAAACAGGGACACAGTGAAACTAACTGAAGCTTTGGACCATTTGGATTTAACAGATATATATAGAACATTTCATCCCAAAGCAAAAGAATATACCTTTTTCTCAGCACTCATGCTACCTTCTCCAAAATCGACCATATAATTGGTCACAAGACAGACCTCAACAAATATAAGAAGATCGAACTAATGCCATGCCTCCTATCAGATCACTATGGAGTAAAAGCGGTCTTCAATAGCAACAAAAACAACAGAAAATCCGCATACACATGGAAACTGAAAAATACTCTACTCAATGATACCTTGGTCAAGGAAGAATAAAGAAAGAAATCAAAGACTTTTTAGAATTTAATGAAAATGAAGGCACAACATACCCAAATCTATGGGACAAAATGAAAGCAGTGCTAAGAGGAAAACTCATAGCCCTAAGTGCCTCCAAAAAGAAAATGGAGAGAGCATACACTAGAAGCTTAATGGCACAACTGTAAGCCCTGGAACAAAAATAAGCGAATTCACCCAGGAGGAGTAGAAGACAGGAAATCATCAAACTCAGGGCTGAAATCAATCAAGTAGAAACAAAGAGAACCATACAAAGAATCAACAAAACCAGGAGATGGTTCTTTGAAAAAATCAACAGGATAGATAAACCCTTAGCCAGACTAACCAAAGGACACAGAGACAGTATCCAAATTAACAAAATTAGAAATGAAAAGGGAGATATAACAACAGAAACTGAGGAAATTCAAAAAAATTATCAGATCCTACTACAAAAGACTGTACTCAACACAACTGGAGAATCTGGAGGAAATGGACAATTTCCTAGACAGATACCAAATACCAAAATTAAATCAGGTCAAATAGATCATCTAAACAGTCCCATAACCTCTAAAGAAATAGAAGGGTCACAGAAAGCCTTACAACCAAAAAAAAGCACAGGAACAGATGGTTTCAGTGCAGAATTCTATCAGACCTTCAAAGAAGACTTAACACCAATACTCTTCAAACTATTCCACAAAATAGAAACAGAAGGAACACTACCCAACTCAATCTATGAAGCCACAATTAGGCTGTTACCAAAACCACACAAAGATCCAAAATATAAAGAGAACTTCAGGACAATTTCCCTTATGAATAGCGATGCAAAAGTACTCAATAAAATTCTTGCCCACCAAATCCAAGAATGCATCAAAACCATCATCCACCATGATCAAGTAGGTTTCAGCCCAGGGATGCAGGGATGGTTCAATATACAGAAATCCATCAATGCTATCCACTACATAAACAAACTCAAAGAAAACACCACATGATCATTTCATTAGATGCTGAAAAAGCATTTGACAAAATTCAGCATCCTTTCATCCTAAAAGTCTTGGAAAGAACAGGAATTCAAGGCCCATATCTAAACATAGTAAAAGCAATATACAGCAAACCATTAGCCAACATCAAACTAAATGGAGAGAAACTTGAAGCAATCCCACTAAAATCAGGGACTAGACAAGGATGCCCTCTCTCTCCATATCTTTTCAATATAGTTCTTGAAGTCCTAGCTAGAGCAATTAGACAACATAAGGAGGTCAAAGGGATACAAATTGGAAAGGAGGAACTTAAGCTATCACTATTTGCAGATGACATGATAGTATACTTAAGTGACCCAAAAAACTCTACCAGAGAACTCTTACAGCTGATAAACAACTTCACCAAAGTGGCTGCTAACAAAATCAACTCAAGCAAATCAGTAGCCTTCCTATACTCAAAAGATAAGCAGGCTGAGAAAGAAATTAGGGAAATGACACCCTTCACAATAGTCACAAACAACATAAAGTATCTTGGTGTGACTCTAACCAAACAAGTGAAAGATCTATACGACAAGAACTTCAGATCTCTGAAGAAGGAAATTGAAGAAGACCTCAGAAAATGGAAAATTTTTCCATGCTCATGGATTGACAGGATTAATATAGTTAAAATGGCCATCTTGCCAAAAGCAATCTATAGATTCAACGCAATCCCCATCAAAATCCCAACTCAGTTCTTCATAGAGTTAGAAAGAGCAATTCTCAAATTCATCTGGAATAACAAAAAACCCAGGATAGCTAAAACTATTCTCAACAGTAAAAAAACTTCTGGGGGAATCAGTATCCCAGACCTCAAACATTACTACAGAGCAATAGTGTTAAAAACTGCATGGTATTGGCACAGTGACAGGCAGGCAGAACAATGGAATAGAATTGAAGACCCAGAAATGGACCCAGACACCTATGGTCACTTGATCATTGGCAATAGAGCTGAAAACATCCAGTGGAAAAAAAAGATAGCTTTTACAACAAATGGTGCTGGTTCAATTGGAGGTCAGCATGCAGAAGAATGCGAATTGATCCATTCTTATCTCCTTGTACTAAGCTCAACTCCAAGTGGATCAACGACCTCCACATAAAACCAGACACTCTGAAACTAATAGAAAAGAAACTGAGGAAGAGCCTTGAGGACATGGGCACAGGAGAAAAGTTCCTGAACAGAACACCAATAGCTTACACTCTAAGATCAAGAATTGACAAATGGGACCTCATAAAATTACAGTTTCTGTAAGGCAAAGGACACTGTCAAAAGGACAAAATGGCAACCAACAGACTGGGAAAGGATCTTCACCAATCCTGAATCTGACAGAGGGCTAATATCCAATATATACAAAGAACTCAAGAAGTTAGACCCCAGGGAACCAAATAACCCTTTTAAAAAATAGGGTACAGAGCTAAACAAAGAATTTTCACTTAAAGAACTTCAGATGGCTGAGAAGCACCTTTCAGAAATGTTCAACATCATTAGGTATTAGGGAAATGTAAATCAAAACAGCCCTGAGATTTCACCTCACACCAGTCAGAATGGCTAAGATTAAAAAGTGAAGAGACAGCAGGTATTGGCGGGGATGTGGAGAAAGAAGAACACTCCTCCACTGCTGGTGGGATTGCAAGATGGTACAACCACTCTGGAAATCAGTCTGGCAGTTCCTCAGAAAACTGGGCATGACACTTCCAGAGGACCCTGCTATACCACTCCTGGGCATATACCCCAGAGGATTCCCCTGCATGCAATAAGGACACATGCTCCACTATGTTCATAGCAGCCTTATTTATAATAGCCAGAAGCTGGAAAGAACCCAGATGTCCCTCAATGGAGGAATGGATACAGAAAATGTGGTAGTATATTTACACAATGGAATACTACTCAGCAATTAAAAACAATGAATTCATGAAATTGTTAAGCAAATGGTTGGAACTGGAAAATATCATCCTAAGTGAGGTAACCCAATCACAAAAGAATACACATGGAATGCAATCACTGATAAGTAGATATTAATTAGCCCACAAGCTCTGAATTCTCAAGACACAATTAACATATCAAATGATTCCCAAGAAGAAGGAAGGACATGGCCCTGGTTCTGAAAAGAGTTGATCCAGCATTGTATGGGAGTACCAGGACAGGGAAATGGCAGGGGGGTGATTGGGAAATGGGCGGAGGGAAGAGGGCTTATGAGACGATGGGGAGGGGGGAACCGGGAAAGGGGAAAGCATTCGGAATGTAAACAAAGAATATAGAAAATTTTTAAAAAAGAAAAAGAAAAAGAAAAAAATTATAGAAGTAAAAGTAACTGTGAAAAAAAGAGAAAAATCATTTGCAAATATGGATAATCATACTTCTTCCTTTCTTATTCATAACTATAATTTCATAGACTTATTGCTCTAGCTAGTGTTTTGAGCATGATACTGGAAATCAGTATGCATAGTAATTTTAATAGAATTGTTTCAAGTTATTCTCCATTTGTGGTGGTGTTGGCTATGAGTTTCTGTTATACAGCCTTTATGATGTTGAGGTATGGTCCCTCCAGCCCTCCTGTCTCTAGTATTTTTATCACGGTGCCATGTTGGATTTTGTCAAAGTCCTTTGTTTTATCTATTTAAATGATCATGCAATTTTTTTCTTGCAATCCATTTATATGAGTCATTACACCTACTAACTTTGTATGATAAACTATCCTTGCATCTGTGGAAGAAAGCCAACTTGATCACAGAGGAGTTTTTTTTAAATATGTGTTAGTATAGCAAACTGAATAGTTTGGAAATATCTTCTTAAGAAGTTTTACATCAATGCTCTTCAAGAGATTATTTTTCTTTTCTTTTTGTTATGCCTTGTCTTAGGGCTTTACTGCTGTGGCAGACACTGTGACCAAGGCGCCTCTTACAAAGGACAACATTTAATTGGGGCTGGCTCACAGGTTCAGAGGTTCTGTCCATTATCATCAAGGCAGGAGCATGGCAGCATCCAGGCAGATGTGGGGCTGGAGGAGCTGAGACTTCTACATCTTGTTCCGAAGGCAGCTAGGAGAAGACTGGCTTCAGGCAGCTAGGATGGGGGTCTTAAAGCCCAAGCCTACAATGGCACACCTACTCCAAGTCCACACCTCCAAATAATGCCACTCCCTGGGCTGGGCATACTCTAACCACCACATGTCTCCACCAGGCTTTGGTGCTAGAGTAATACTGACTTTGTAGAAGGATTTTGTAAGTGTTCTTTCTGCTTAATTTTTTAAAATAATTTAAGAAGTTTGACCTTTGCACGCTTTTGAAAATCTTAGTAGAATTCTGTAAATCCAACTGGACCTGGGCTTCCTCTCATCAGGAACTTTTTATTATGGTTTCAGTCTCCTTGTTGTGGATCTTTTAAAATTGCTGTCTTCTTGGTATAGCTTTAGTGGTTTGGATGAAGCTAGAAGCATGTCCATTTCTTTTATAATTTCCAACTTTATGAAGTATACCATTTTATGTATTTTGGATTTCTTTGGTGTGTGCTGTGGTGTTTGCCTGTACATTTCTAATTCTATGAATGTAGGTTATCTCCTTTCTTTTGCTTAGGTGGGCAAAGGGTCACAGAACAGCTCTCGAGTTGAGGAAGTCTTGCTATTGATCTTTGTTTCTACTTTAATTTTTGGTTTAATTTTTATTACTCATTACCATCGACAGGATTTGGATCTGTTTGTTTTGTTTTTCAAAATTACTGACTTGCAAAACTAAGTCATTCATCTGTTCTCTTTCTGACTTTTTAGTGGAGGTATCTAAAATACAATTGTCCCTCTTAAGACTGCTTTTAAAGTGTCCCAGAGAGTTCACTGTGTTCTCATTTTCATTTTAGTTCTAGGAATTTTATTTATTTATTTATTTATTTATTTATTTTTATGATTTCCTCTTTGACTCATTAATCATTCAGTAAAATGTTTTTTCAGAAGCTTCCATGGGCTGCCAAGTGGAATACATATTCTTGGTGATTGGGCAGAATGTTATGTAGATATCTGTTAGTTCTATGTGGTATCTGTTTCAGATAATTCTGATGTTCCACTGTTTATTTATTTATTCTTTTTACATCTGACCTGTCTATCGGAGAAAGTAGGGTATTGAAATTACTCAGTGCTATTGGGTTTCAGTTATTCTGTCCCTAAAATGCACTATTACATTTTTTAATGAAATTAGTTGTTCCAGAGTTCTAATTTTCCCCTTGATTAGGATAAAGTGTCCTTTTCTTTTTAAAAAAAATCTCTTCTAATTTGTTCTGATGAGTTTGAAGTCTATCTTGTCAAATGGTAGAATAGAATCACCCACTTGCTGCTGGGTCCCACTTCTTGGAATGCGTTCTCCTGTCCTGTTGCTTTGAGCTGGCTCCTATCTTTGAGGGTAAAATGAATTTCTTGTAGTGAACAGAAAAATGGATTTTTGTTTCTTAATCCATGTCACTTACTTGTATCTTTTGACTGGTGAGTTGAGACCATTAAAGTTTAAAGTTTAAAGTTATTATTGAAAGGTGTGTTAAGTGCTTTCTTCCTTTTCTTTTTTCTTGTTTTTTCTTTGGTTCTTTGTGTTTTTGCCCTATTTTGTGTTTCAGTGATTATAGATTTCTTCATTATAGTAATTATAGATACATTTTTCTTTCTGTTGACTCTTTTTTGTTGTTGTTGTTGTTTTTCAAAATAGGGTTTTCTCTCCTGGAACTCACTCTGTAGACCAGACTGGCCTCAAACTCAGAAATCCACCTGCCTCTGCCTCTCATGTGCTGGGATTAGAGGTGTGTGCCACCACTGCCTGGCCACTGTTGCTTCTTGTCTATGACTATTCCTCTCTTCAGTCTGAAACATGGCCTCCAATATTCTCTATAGGGCTGATTTGAGTGATTTAATTTTTTTATCTTATTTAGAACATGGAAAGCTTTTCTTTAGCTTTCTTCTTAGCTATGACAGAATTTTGCTGGTTACAATAATCTGGCTGCTCTTTTAGGATTTCAATGGTACCGTTCAAGGCTCTGCTTGCCTTTAAAGTTTTGATTGAGAAATCAGTGAGTGCCCTCATGGTCTTTCCTTATGTGTGACTAGTGATTTTCTCCTGCTACCTTAGCACCCTCTCTTTCTTCTGTATACTTAATATTTTAACTATAACTCTTTCTTTGCCACTCCCATCTATGTAGTATTCTATGTGCTTCTTGTGTGTGCATGGGCATGTCTTTTCTTAATCTGGAGACTTTCCTTCTATGACTGTCTGGAAAATCTGATCAGGGCCATTTAACTTGGACTTTCCCCCATCAATTTTGCCTCACATTTTGAGATTGGTCATCACATGATATTCCACTGTTCATGCATGTTTCTTTCATGTGTTTTTTTTTAAGTTTTTCATATTCTTTGCTTGAGTGGCCTACTTTCTCTTCTTCACTTTCAGTTTCTGATATTTTCCTTTTTGTTTCATTCCTTCTGCACAGCAGGTATGATGGTGTGCATATGCTCTACCCAGAGAGTAGCACTATTGGTAAGTGTGACCTTCTTGAAGGAGGTGTGGCCTGGACGGAGAAGGTTTGGCCTGGTTGGAGTGGGTGTGTCACTGTGGGTGTAGGTTTTAAGATACTAATCTTAGCTGCCTGAAAGTCAGGATTCTGCCAGCAGCCTTCAGATGAAGATATAGAACTCTCAGCGTCTCCTGCACCATGCCTGCCTGGATGCTGCCATGCTCCAACCTTGATGATAATGGACTGAACCTCAGAACCTGTAATCCAGCCCCAATTAAATGTTGTCCTTATAAGACTTGCTTTGGTGATGATGTCTGTTCATAGCAGTAAAATACTAAGACAACAGGCTTTCACCTTAGTTTTCTAATTGCATTATTTTACTTTTTCAATTCCTTCTTTATTTCTGCTTAACCTCTCTTCAATATTTTTATGTTTACTGAATTTTATTTTTAAATCCTGAATTGTCTTTCTCATATCACTCAGCTATGTATTTGTATTTTCTTGAACAGCACTCAAGCATTTATTAGCATCCTCTGTAAGCCAATCAAGCTGTGCTCATGTGTGTGTGTACATCTCTGTACATGTCTGTGTGTATGTACATGTTTGCACGTACATGTGCACATGTGTGTATGTGGGTGCATGTGAATGTGTTCTTTAAACCCCTGGAGTCCTTTGATAAGTTTTATGATTGGTCTTTCACATTCTGAGTCTTTGGGTTTATCTGGGTAGCATTCATACATTTCTAAACGACTAGTGGGTTTAAGGTCAGACATACTACCTTGGCCTTCCATGTTATTTGCATTTTGCACATGTGAACTGGGCATGTGGATGTCTTTCTTTTGTTGGAACTCTTATGTGTGATTCTAGCTTACCTGAGGTTGGGGCAGTAAAGGAGTTGCATGATGAGAAGTAAAACAGGAACAGCATCAAGTTCATAAGCTGCACACTGAGAGCTAGGCCTGGGAGTATGGAGCTAGCATGGGCACAGATGTGAGCCAAAGCAGCTCAGCATGTAAAGGTAGTTAGTGAGCTGTGCTGTCATGTTTCTTACATGGGAGTGAGTGTGTGTGTGCAAGTGCTTGTACATGTGTGTGTGCACATGTGTGATGTATGTGCAGTGTGTGCATGCACATGTGTGTATGAGTATGTGAACATATGTCCACAAGCACATGTGAGGTCTGGGCATGGTGCCAGGACTGGTAGAGGTCAGAAACTAGTCAGGCAAAGGCCAGCTTACAACTTGTTGGAGAGACAGCTCAGTGGTTAAGTGCTATGCTGGTGGGTTTTATTTTGTTTTTGTTCATGGTGATTGTTTGTTTGTTGTCAAGTTGACACCAGCTAGAGAATATCTGTGTACTGTTTTTCTTCATTAATAATTGATGTGGGTGGGCACATCTCCCTGTGTCTGCTGCCAACCCTGGGTAGTTAGTCCTGGGTTGTATAAAAAAGCAAGTTGATAAGCCATGGAATACAAACCTTCTTTCATGGTTCTTGCCCCTGCTTCTTCTTAAGTTTCTACACTAAAATCTGTCAGTGATGGACTATGGTTTAGGACAGACATGTAAGCCAAATAAATCCTTTTCTTGAAAAGACCATGACTTGGGTTATGGTCTTTATCACAGTAATATAAAGCAAACTAGGGCAGAGGTCAGTACTCTATATATAAGATGTTGTCTCAGACCTGACCATGTTGTTTTGGGGATGACTGTGGAAGAACGCTGGCACTTTGGTTATGAAACTTGCTGAGTGCTTAGAACTTAATGGGCTGTTCCATGGAAGCTCAGAAGATAAGAGTACAGAGAGAAATGCAGATAGAAGCTTGAGAAAGTTCAAGACTCTCTGAAAGCCATTCGTCTATTAGTTTGAATTAAGAATCTGTGGCCTGAAGAATTAACTGTGATTTAAGGAGAAAGCAACACTACCTCCAACAAAGCCACACCTCCCGGTTCTTCCCAAACAGTTCCACTAACTGAAGCCTAAGCTATTCAAGTATGGAAGCCTAAGGAGGCCATTCTCATTCAAACCACCACACACTCATGCACATTACTATAAATGAAAATAAATGTTAAAAATTTTAAAAGAGAACTTATTGAACTGCATTAGAGTTCTGTTTGTACTCAGTATAATTTGCCTCTGTGTGCACGTGGATGGCTATTTGTTTGTTTTTAATTAACTCCCAAACACTTCGATTACTAAGAGCCTCAAAACATAAAGCATTTTTCTAGATGCTGCCCCCACATTAATTTCCAAGGAGCCTGAGCAATGACTGCTCTCGAGTTTATGATCTCGGCAGTCAGACATTGCCATGGAAATCCATAATGACCCCCAAAGCTGAGGCAACTACAAACACTCATTAAATCACAAAATGCAAGTCAGCCATTTGCAGGTTGGCCTTTGGATTTATCACATAATTAGCATTTTATGGAGACTGTTTGTTAAGGGTGAGGAGTCTGCCACTGGAATGGCCTTCTTTCCCTTCTGGTTTCATGGAGGGCTTAGAGGAAGAAGTGAAGCCTTTGATTAGCATATCAGAGTCAGTTTTAAAATGTTGCAATGAGTGGTCCCTAGGGAGTCCAGGAGTGCTTAAAAGTGTTGCAGGAAGTAGGCCACATGTCACAGGATGGCAAGGCTGATGAATCCATATGTACTTAGATTTCAATGTTACCTGTATACCCTATATATCCTGCCTCCCTGATTTCCTAAGTAATGGATTTGAACAAAATGATTTTTAAATTTAAGAAAATGTAGATGGGTCTAGGGAGACAGCTCAGCTAATAAAGAGCTCACTGTACAAGCATGAGGTCCTGAGTCCCATCTCCAGAACCACATAGGAAGCCATTGTGCCATGGGCTTATAATCCTCGTGCTAAAAGGCGGAGACAGGCAGATCCCCAGCGTTTACTGCCTATCAGCCTTGCCTGCTTAGCAAATTCCAGGCCACTGGGAGACCCTTTATTTAAAAAAAAAGTGGCAAATGCCCTGAAGAATAGAATAATTTCTGAGGTTGTCCTCTAGCCTGCACATACACTCACACTCACACACTTTTCATACTTTCACTTTAAAACATATTAGGTTAGAAGCATGCTTTTCTTCTCTACACATATAATTTGTCCATGTACTTGGCCCTTCACTAAGTTCCCACTGCCATGTGCCAGACACTAGAACTGACAGATGCATTCAACAATGACTAAAACAGCTGAGTAGTTTCCTTGCTTCTGATGCCATGGGTGACACCAGAGTTAACCAAGCAATCATAGGGATAAGTGGTGGCCACTCCAAGACATTAGAGTCTCACATGGCCTTAGCATCAGGAAGAGATCTCTGGAGAAACAATCAAGCTAGTGGATCCTGAAATATCATCTCCTTTAAGGACACATTCCCCTTGACCCTACAGACATCCACTAAATTCTAACTCTTTTACAGGGACACATTAAGGACCAACATCCAATATTAACACCTCAGAGGACAACCCTCATCCAACCATACCTGTGGCAAGAATTCCTTTCCCAGGGAGAAGTAAACAATGTCTACCATCTCCTCCTAAGGACCCAGACAGGGCAAAGCAGATCTCAGCCACGTTTGTCCTAGGGAACCAATGAGTTCATCAGACTTGCATGTCATGGGTGAGAGGTCATGGGTGAGAGGTTACTGACAAGGGCATGAGTGAACACAAAGCAGCTAACGAACTGTAGCACAATATCACATCCAGGGTGTCAATGTGGGTAACACAGCACAAGCCTCACTCAGATTAGTCTAGTTGCAGCTGTACTTTGAGTACAGTCTGCTCTGCGCAGTCTTGCCATGTGTGCATATCTCTCTATCCATCATGAGTGTCAAGTCCCCGGAGAGCATCATTAAAACCAAAACACTCAGGCACCCTGCCCCATCCACACCCACTTCCTGTTCCCTTACCCCCTGAGATCAATGGATGATGGAGTGGTGGTACATCACAGGTATCCTAAGCATCTACTGAGATATTTTCTAATGATGCTTGCTGCTGCACCTCACACACATCATACCAGCAATGTGTAGCTCTCACTGCTTCTCCCCAGTCACACTAGCCTTTGGTATCCTGCCTGTACTCCAGCCATTCTGACGGGCGTGCAGGGAGACTGGGGTCTCGCTTTCAGCCTTCCTTTCCCTGATGGCTAATAATGTTGAGGGCATGTCATGTGTTTAGTTTCATCTGTGTGTCCTCTTTCACATCCTCTGTTCCTATTCATGTCCTTGGGGTTGGCATTTGACTGCCGAGCTTTGGGAGCCCTGCATATGAGCTGCCAATAGTCCTTTGTTGAGTATGTGGTTTGTAGACATCTTCCCACCCTTTAATTTGTTTTTTTAGTCTCTTAGCAGGCCCTTGTGCAAAATGGAAGTTTTAACTTAAATGAGGTTTATCCATTTGTTCTCTAATGGGCCATACTTATGTGAAGTCTAAGAAACTCTTTGCAGAGCTTTGAATAATGAAGTTTTTATTTTTATTCTCTCTCTCTCTCTCTCTCTTCCTCTCTCTCCCTTTCTTTCTTTCCTTTTTTCTTTCCATCTTCCTTCCTTTCCTTAGGTTTATCCAGCTTTGTTTTACAAAAGAGAGAGTGTGTGTATGTATGTTGTGTAGACATGTGTGTTTTATTTGTATATGTGTGTGTAGATATGTATGTTTTATTTGTGTATGTGTGTGTAGACGTGTTTTATTTGTGTGTGTATGTATGTATAGACATGTGTGTTTTATTTGTGTGTCTGTGTGTGTGTGTGTGTGTGTGTGTGCATGTGTGTAGAGACTCCAGTGCCTGTTTCACTATGAGAGTAATTATCAGCTGGCAACAACTGTCTGGATGGGCTTTCTTTCTCCTGTGACTCTGGAATCTTGTCAAAGATAAACATGTGAATTAGTGCTTACAGAACAAAGCTGCTGAGTTTTGCTAAGGAGGGCTTAAGGAGCTTGACCAACTGTCCTCCCCCTCCCATTCCCCATTTCCCCTTCCCTCCCCTTTTCCCCCTCCCCCTACTTCTCCCCTCTTATGGAGGAAAACTGAGGCAGATCAGCAGGCAGAGTTGACAATGGAACTTCAAAGTAGTTTGATCTGGAGCATAATTCCCATGGAGGAGCCCCAAGTATCAAGGGTCTGGGTAAGAAGCCCTCAAAGGGATTCCCACAGAAACATTCAGCAGCTCAGTTTGTAGAAATTTACCTCCAGTCCGCCCAATCTTGGGGCAGAGAATGAAAGCGTCAGATACTGTAACATAAGAGAGCATCATAAACCAGATATCTCACTTTTTCCAACCCACCTCTGTCTAAAAGTGTTTAAAGACTTATTTAAAACATATTTTGTCTCCACACACACACAAATGTCTAAGACACAATAACAAAAAAAAATCTTGTATCCTACTAAATCCAAGAAAATCATGATTCAAAAAATTTGGCACAATCAATGCATCCAAATACCAAATGAATGGACTGTTAGAATTATCTACCAAAGTTCTGAAAGTGGTCATAGAAATGTTTGAACATTTAACTACAAATTCTCTTGAAACCAAATGACAACTTCAGGAAGAAAGATGTCATGGAAAAGAACTCAAGGTAAATTTATGGGATTGCAAAACAAAAATCAATAACAGAAACAAATGGGCTCAATAGTAAAGACAACGATGGAGGTCAGAACCAGAGAACTTGAAGACAGATCAATGGTGCTCACTCTGTCCGAACAGCAGAGGAAATAGACTTCAAAACAAACAAAGAGAGCAGGCCTTTGGGAACCTGTGAGAAAAGAGCAAGAATTCAAATGTACTGTCAAGACCTAGCAGAAGAGAGAAAATGAGGGCCTAAAAACATATTGGGAGAAATATTGACTGACCACATCCTAGATCTGATGGAAAAACAGATCTAGAGCTGTGCAGATGACTCATTCAGGACAGTGTTTGCCTTGCAAGCATGGGGACCTGGGTTCAATTCCCAGAGCTCACACAAAAATGAAGTGGTAGCACATGTACTTGAACACCTCGTGCTGGAATAAGAGACAGATGGATCAGTGGGGCTCAGTGGTCAGTCACCCTCATCAAACCGATGAGTTCCAGGTTCAGTGATAGACTCATCTCAAAAAATAAGGGGGAAACAACTGAGGAAGACATCAGTGTTAGCCCCTGACCTTCATGCATATGTGCATCTGTATAATGAGTCCTGACACAACGACTAACATGTAGATGCACATACAAACTCCCTTCAAACCTAGAGTTGTGACAACCTGGTAAGGCATTACACAAGACATAAACAAAAGAATTTATTCTGAAACATAATGTAATTATTTTTTGCAACCTGAAGTCAGAAGAAAGATCTTGAAAGCTACCAGTCAGATGCACTCAGACCATGAATACAAGAAACTGTTTTAAAGGAAGGAAGGCATATTTCTCTAATGCATCCACGGAGGGTCTTGGGAAGTGACTCCGTGTTTTCCAGATGCCAACCTAAAACCCTCAGCCATCAATTCTGGATCTGGGGAGATTATACTTCTGGAAGAAAGAAGAAATTAAAATGTCATCAGACTGAAGAAAACTGAAGTCATTTGCCTCTGGTGAGCTATGTTAGTTCCTCTCCCATAGCTGTGACAAAATACTGGCAGAAATAATATGAAGAAGAGCTCATTCGGGCTCACAGTTTGAAGGGCACAGTCAGTCTACCTTGGTGGGGAAGCGTGGCAAAGGGTCACATTGTGTCTACAGTTTAGAAGCAGAGTGATAGATGCTACAGCTCTGTTCATTTCTGCCTTTTCCAGTTAAGTTCAGTTCCCCAGTCCACAGAAGAGCCAGCCACAGCTGAGATGTATCCTTTCATATTACTTCAGCTAATCTAGATAATTCCTCACAGCATACCTAGAGTCTTTTGACCCAGGTAATTTCTGATACTGTCCAGTTGAAAATTTAACCATCATCCTTTCAAGAATGGCCAAAAAGACCTTCAAACAAAAAGAATTACAAAGGAGTATTGGAGAAGAACCAACATTGGAAAGGATAGACTACAGAACAACAGACATGGCATATTTCTGTTAGTGAGTTGTAGGAAGAAACCTTGGTGGTTAAAGCAAAATCACCTGAAACCAAAGATAGTGTTCACAAAGGAAAATAAAACTCCATAGAAGCAGAATTGTCATGATTCACCCAAAGGGTTAAAGGCTACCAATGCACATATAGATGATAGAAGATAGATAGATAGATAGATAGATAGATAGATAGATAGATAGATAGATAGATACATAGATACATAGATACATAGATACATAGATAGACATATAGATTGATTGATAAATTGATAGAATAGATACATAGATGAATGGATAGATAGATAGATAGATAGATAGATAGAATAGATACATAGATTGATAGATTTATTGATAAAATAG
The DNA here is from genome assembly GCF_947179515.1 of Apodemus sylvaticus. NCBI lineage: Eukaryota > Metazoa > Chordata > Mammalia > Rodentia > Muridae > Apodemus > Apodemus sylvaticus. The sequence continues at coordinate 105,282,170 of NC_067480.1, forward strand.
ATACATAGATGAATGAATAGACAGATAGATATAGATAGATAGATAGATAGATAGATAGATAGATAGATAGATAGATAGAATAAATATATAGATGAGTGCACAGATAGATACATACACACATACATAGGTACATAGATAGATACATAGATACATAGATGGATAGATAGATACATAGATACATAAGTGGATAAGTAGATGACAGATTCAAACATCAACCAGAAAGAAAATTACACAAAAGAATATGAAATATCTCTAGTCACATGGTAAATAAACTATGATATTCTAAAATATTTTCAAGAATCCATTTATTTTCAAGGAGCCCATAGGAAAGAGGAAAAGAGAAATGATAAGAATATCAATAGGAAACTTAAAACATAATAAAATAGAAGCCCCTACACTGCACATAGAATTGCTATCTTAACTGTAAATGGGCTGAATACACTAATGAAGCTACAGAGGCTCATAATTAAAAGCAGAAGGTCAGAGAGGATACCACATGATCATGAATCCTAATAAAGCACAAGCCTGAATGTCTGAGGGACAGGTTGATCCCCACGTGCAGAAAGCAGTTCCAAGCAGAGCGTATGAAGTGCAAGTTACAAAACTGTACAAATTCTGGCTAAAAGAAGAAACTATTTGAGACCTTTCATTTCACATCAAGAACATAATTCACAAAAGAAACATGACAGATTTACATCATCCAATTAAAGATATTTGCCCAGATGACAGAATCTGAGCTGGAGAGATGGCTCACTTGGTGAAGTGCTTGCCTTGAGATGATGAGATTTATAGAGAAAACCAGACAAGGTGGCAAACATCTGTAATTCCAGTACTAGCAAGATGGAAGGCAGAGACATGTAGAGCCTAGAAACTCATGTGCCAGATAATTTAGTCTACTTGGTATAGTTCTAGGTTAATCAGAAACTCTGTCTCAAATAAAAGGGAGTGTTAGGTACCAACACTGCAGGTTGTCCTCCAATTCACACTGGTACCCCCAAATTAAGAGAAGGAGGGAGGAAAGGGAGGAGAGAGAGAGAGAGAGAGAGAGAGAGAGAGAGAGAGAGAGAGAACCACAATATTGAATGCATGCAGACCACATACCTAACAAAGGACTAGGATTTAGAATACACAACAAGCATTCAAATGTAAATGTTAAAAATCTAAACAGTCCCACCAGAACATGAGTCAAATGTATCATGAGGTAAATAAGCCTATGGAAAAACTTTTAGAAATGGAGGACAGATTAGGGGGGTCACCAAGATAGCTTAAAGAAGAGTAGAGGGTTGTGTAGAGAGAGGGACACACACACACACACACACACACATACACACACACACCATCATCAAGATAATAAAGATAATACTCACTGGCATAAGCTAGCCTGACCTATGCAATCCTTCACTGAGACATTCCAAACAATTCTAGATCGTTGCAAGTTGTCAGTTAAAACTAAGCATCTGACAGGGCTGGAGAGATGGCTCAGTGACTAAGAGCACCAACTACTCTTCCAGAAGTGCTGAGTTCAGTTCCCAGCAACCACATTATGGCTCACAACCATCTGGAATGGGATCTGATACCCCTTCTGGTGTGCATGAAGACAGCATACTCATATACATTAAATAAATAAATCTTAAGAAACCAGAAAGCTAAGTATCACAGTGACCTTGACCTTATTGCCTTTCCCTCACATTCTGTTACTACACGTACAGTTTAGCCAGAGCCAAGGAAATAAATTCTCTGGATTCCTGAGAAGAAGAGCTCAAGATTTCTGTGCTCTGCTGAATGGTTTCTGGAGAGAACTTGGGCACAGAACATGTAAGGCAGGCAGGGTTGCTACCTGGATTGCTGGAGCTGCACCTCCGGATCAATGCTTTCTCCTCTACTAACCCAGCCAGGTCTGCCGTTCTACCTTCTGTGATTTGAAACAGGAAGTCCTGCGGACATCAAGTCTTCTTGAGTTTCCTCCCCAGCTAATATCTTCCTAGACCCCCATCTGAGAGAGACACTGGAAAAGCCACAAGGTATAAAGATAGGAAGGAGGCCATGTCCTACACCACCCACAACAAATATACTCCAGAAATGTGAGTGTGTCATGCACACATGACAGGACACCACACACTTGCCTTCCAGAATGGATTCAGATTCCTTTCACCCTGTTGCCTCAGTACAACCCTAGTTACCAGGTCTTCCTTTCCTTTGAATTCTTTCTCCTGTTGCCTTAGCCATACACGTAATGATTGCATCCTGTACTTTCTGACTCCCAAGTTAACATAGCCTACGCTTCCTGTTTAGTCCATTTCCCTATAACTTATAATATGTCCCTTGTGTTAAAACCTCCAACTGAAATACTTCATATGTGAAGTGTGTTAGTTACTTGTTGTTGCTGTAAGATGCCTGAGGAAAGCACCGAAGGGGAGAAGGGTCTGTTTGGCTGTTAGTTCATGGTGGGGAGGCAGATGGTTGCATTGCTAAGAGTCTTCAGTCAGGGAGAGCAATGGGTGCTCAAGTTCAGCCTGCTTTCTCCTTTACATTTGGTCTAGGATCACAACCTGTGGAAGAGTACCTCCCACACTTAGGGTGAGTCTCCTTATTTATTTAAGATAACCTCTCACAGATGCGCTCTGAGGCTTGACTTCTAGATCTAGACCCCGTTAGGCTCACAATCAACACACACCTGTTTTCTTTCTTGATGCTAGCCAATGGCTGTGGAATACATCCATGTTACCATATAGTACCAGAGAATGAGTCAAAAGGGCACCAAGTTAAGCAGGCCAGTCTTCAACTGACAAACCGCAGAGACAGTAAGTATCCTTGGAGGACATTTATCTAAAAATGAGATATTTTTCTCACCGTGGCAGACCACTTAGCCCTCCTTACTGCACCAAACATGTTCAGTTTTTCTGGCTCTACTGAGAACTCTGAATATTCTCACCATGTGGACACTAGCACAAGAGAAACTGGAGAAATCCCTATATATACCCAAGCATAGCAGGGAGCTGCTCATTCCCGTTGGAGTTTTAGGCATCTTTCTCTGTCCGTGCCATGTTCCTCCTATGCTATTGCAGCCTAAAGGGCTTCCCCTCATCCGAGCATCCCCTCATCCGTGATCCCCACAGCGCCTGTGTAGGAAGCAAAGCTGAGAACCAGAGTGATGTCGGAGCTGGAGCTACATGGATTCTAGTATGAATGGAGGTTTCCTGTGTGGTTTCAGAGATGTCATTTATTCTCTGCCTGTCCTTTGAGGACAGTGAAGAGAGTGGGTTCATTTTACTAAATATAAGCAAAGATTTAGGAAGGACTGTCAGAGTTCACAGGACCTCTTGGAATCAGAAGCAAGAAGCCAGACTCCTGGTTCTTGGATGGGAGAGGAGAAAGCTGAGATGAAGTCTTTGGGCCAGTAGTGAAGTTCCTGAAGGCCACACAGAGATAACGGGCTATGAGGTAGCTAAAGGGAGAATACCTCACACTGTAGTGTGGGATGCTGACCGCCCCAACAGACATGCAGGTGAAGAGCCTAGAGTCATCCGGAAGTACTTCACTAACTGTTGAGGTGACCATTGCTCTTCAAAGATAATGGAACTGTCTTGAGCAGGGACTAATTGTAGGAGTGTCCTGCTCATCCTGCTGAGCACCCAGTGTCTTCTCCATTATCCTACTTCCTCTGGCCATCTGTCATCCCTGTGAACCCTTCTGAGGACCTCCACTTGCACTGAGCAATGACCACCCCACAAAGAGACTATAAAGCAAGTGACTGGAGACAACACGTACCGGTGTAAAACAGTCTAGCAGGCCTCTCCAGGGTTTCCACAACCCAGCCAGCCACAATATTACAACACCCCACATTGTCCTCAGAACTTTCTTAGTAAATAGATACCACTAGCCATCCCACATGAAGTAGGCGTGCCTTACAGTCTACTAGAAGTTTGAGCATCCAAGAACTTTCTCATAAATTGATGGGTCATCCACATACCTACTGGATGCCATGAATTCACATGTGTATATGAGAGGCTGCAGGGCTAGGCTGGTCATTGTTATATCAGATAGCGAGGCTCTAACTCCCAGCTATTTGGTTAAACACAACCTAGTTATTTCCAGGAGGGCACTTTCAAAATGGTATTAGTACTTAAATAAATGGACTTTGAGTTAAGGCATATTCCTCTTCCCTGTGCAGGTGAACCTCATCTATTCAGCTGAAAATAATAAATAAAGATTGAAGCTAGATGTGGTGACACACATTTGTCAACTGGTACTTGGGAGCCTGAAGCACAAGGACCATTTGTTCAAGATCAGCTGAGCGGTTAATAACGATACTTACAACCAGTCAGAGTGCAGAAAGTAAGTACCACAGAGTACTTAGTCGTAAGTGGGACACCCATAACCTACCCCACCCTCGAGGCTCAGGGACCATAGCTGAAGAGGAAGCAAAAAGATTGTAAGAGCCAGAGATCAGGGAGGACCAGAGAAAAACACCGTCTTTCAGACATGCAAGGAAGACACCCTCCTGACCTTAGAGGAGCTGTGGATGCCTGCACACGACTTACATCATAAGGTCAAGCCAGCCAACATGGTAGCTGATGAGCTATCAACATCTCAGCTTCTAGGAGAGGGAGAATCAGTTTTCTTTAAGGGTGTGGTCCTATATAGGCCCCATAAATTGGCATCAGTGAGCTGCATTTAAAAAGAAAATACAAGCCGGGCAGTGGTGGCTCACACCTGTAATCCCAACACTCTGGGAGGCAGAGGCAGGCAGATTTCTGAGTTCGAGGCCAGCCTGGTCTACAGTGAGTTCCAGGACAGCCAGAGCTACACAGAGAAACCCTGTCTCGAAAAAACCAAAATCCAAAAAAATCAGAGAGAAAGAGAGAGAGAGAGAGAGAGAGAGAGAGAGAGAGAGAGAGAGAGAGAGAGAGAACACGAGAGTTGGGAAGGGTTGGGGTAAAGGTGGATGTGATGGAGATACGGATAGACCTGGAAGAGGAATATGATCAAAATATAACATGTGCATGTGCAAAGTTCTCAGAAAAAAACTAAAGATATTATATATTTTAAAAAATGATGTTGTTCCCAGGAAAAAAACGAAATGTCAAATTACTTTACATTTTACAGTATATAAGAAAGGCTCCATGACATAACTACAGATATGCTGGGATTGGGAAAAAAATACACAGCTTAAACTACATAGCAAGACCCTGTTTCAAAACCCAATCAGCAGGAACGAAGATTCCCTCCCCAAAAGAATTTGGACTAAAGATGCAACACCAACTTTTATGTGAGCCTGCTATAAAGACTTGGGTTGGCCATCTCTTCATATGAACCATTTTTTTAACTGTTTATAAAAATCTCAGGACTAGACATATTGTTTAGTTCAATGTTAGTTGTACAAGCATGAAGACCTGTTTTCAATCCCCAGGACCCACCCAAATAAAAAGTCAGGCACAGTGGTATCTCTCTAGAGCTTCAGCAATAAGAAAGCAGACATGATCCCTGGGGCTTGCTGGTCTAATTGTCAAGATCGAAATTCAGGGAGAGACCCTATCTCAAAAAACAAGAAGAGTGAGTGATATCTGAAGATACACAGCACCCACCTCTGACCTTCACACACACACAAACACACACACACAAAATACACGCACACATGTTTACACATATATACACACATATTCTATACATGCAATCTCTCCTACCTTTTCTTCCCATTTCAATGGTAAGTAACTCTGACTTACAAAGGTGCCTTCAGGGAATTCACTGATGGGCAAATCCTTCCTGTGCCACAGGAAAGAAACCGTCCTGAATTTTATGCAAGTTGTATTCGCTTAGGTTCAGTAGTGTAACTGTAGTGGCAGTAGCAGCAGTAACTGACTGCTGTGTGTGTCCCATGAGCATGGGCTGAACTTGATGCTCCTGATTTATTCCTCATCAAACAGCGTCAGGTAGGGCAGTCTTTTCCCCATTTTTGGAAGCTGGAGAGGGTAAGGAGCTTGATTTCTCCAGACATGAGAGGCCGTGTATTCATTACTCTTCGTATTGGCAAACTACCTCACAGAAGCAACTTAAGGAAAGAAGGAAGGAAGGAAGGAAGGAAGGGAGGGAGGGAGGGAGGGAGGGAGGGAGGGAGGGAGGGAGGGTTATTTTGGCTCACACTCCCAAGCCATAGTCATAGAGGGGAAGGCATGCAGATGGCGGCATGGCGGATGGCCGAAGCGCGGGGCAGCTGGTAGTGTTACATCTGCAGTCAGGAAGAGATGAGTGTGCTGATGGGGGTTTGGCTCACTTTGTCTTATTCAGGCAGGACCAGCCTGTGGGCTGCCACTTCCCACCATGAGAGGTATCCTCTTATCTTTCTCACAGAAAAGGTCTCCCTCTTAGACCTGGCAGGCCCTTGTTTTGTAGTTGATTCAAGGTCCTCTCAACTTGGCAATCAGTATAACCACCATGCCAATCTTGTCAAGCAAAAACAGCTGCACCTCGAAATGATGGACATTTTTCAGTGCGGCAGACTGGCTCAGAACCAAGTTCAATCACCCAGCATATCTCTTGGCCATGTGTCCTAATTTCAAGCGAGCTGCTTTCTGCATCCTTTTACAGGCTTAGTGGAGATGACCCAGTGTAATTACTGTTCCTGCTGACACCCTTCCCTGAGCTTCCTAAACTACTCAGTTGTTGTTTTGTCATTCCTTCGATGACAAACTTGTATGTCATGACCATCAAAAATACACCCTTTGTTGTCTGAACTCCTGCCTTTGCATGTTTTTTTTTTCATTACCTTATAGTAATATTTTGTCTTGGAAGATGCTTTCAATAGCTATTAAATCCAATAGATGGAGTATCCCAAAATGAACATTCTACAACCAGGTGACATTATTGATAGTTATGAATAAGGAGATAACGTATCACCCTACCGTAACACATCTGAGAACGAAAATGGAGTTATTCACAGCTGACACAATATAATGACTGAAATATAATGACTATCCCCAGCAAAAAAAATGAACAATGGAACACTTTTTAACCAACTTCATCCATATGCAAGTGGCGACAATGTGTCACAGTTGTCACCTGCGGAGCACCATGGCATGGGAAGTATCACATCTGATTATAGAGGTGTGAACATGGAGAAATGGAGCTTACATTAGCAACATCCCTGGGAAGTTGGAGAGAGGAAAGAGGTGATCTAGAGGACCCGAGGTTCGTGCAGACTCTGGGGAGCTGCAGGACGCTGGGGAGCAGAGGTGGAGAACAGCATTGCCTTCAGAGGCCCTAGTGGCACACTTTCAATCCTCAGACGTGATAAAGTTCATGGGAGCTTTGACCTCGGTCACTGAAAGTGCAGTTGGAGGTTCTTCAGGAAAGTAGATGGGGAACTAATAAGAGACAGGAAGTGAACCTATAGCTGAGAAAGTCTGTGAGGAATCTAAGAGAGGAATGGGAGAGGCAGCAACAAGATAAAACTCAAGATAAATCTGCATTCTGTCTATGAACAAAAACAGATGGAAAATAGCAAAACAGTTGCTTAGAGGAGAGGAGCTGAGCAAACACAGGAGCAGCTGATTGATACCTTGGTCAAGTGAATTTGTTTTGGGCATGTGACAAATTCTATTATCAACCTCACTCTGTGTGTGTGTGTGTGTGTGTGTGCGCGCGCGTACGCGCGCATTCGCGTGTCTGTGTGCGCGTGCGTGCGTGTGTGTGTGTGTGTGTGTGTGTGTGTGCGTGCGTGTGTGTGTGTGTGTGCGCGCGCGCGCGTGTGTGTGTGTGTGTGCGTGCGTGTGTGTGTGTGTGTGTGTGTGTGTGCGCGCGTGTGTGTGTGTGTGTGTGTGTGTGTGCTCTCTCTCTCTCTCTCTCTCTCTCTCTCTCTCTCTCTCTCTCTCTCGCATGTGTGTGTTTCAATAACCCAGGGGATATTCCTTTGGGTATTTCTGTGAACATGTTTCTAGACCGGTTTAACTGATAGAAAAATCTATCCAACTGTGGATGACACCACCCAATATCTTGGATCTTTGGCTGAATAATCAGGTGTAATCAGGCTGAGCCCAGCATTCCTCTCTCTGTCTCCTGACTGTGGATGCAGCAATGTGCCTCCTCACATGCCTGCTGCCGTGTCTTTCCCTCTGTGACACACTGCATCCTGTCATATCAGGAGCTGGAATGAACCGTCTCTCCTTAGTTTGCCCTCATCAGGTATTTGGATGCATCAACAGGAGGAGTAATAGACGGTGTGTATAACACCAACCAGAAAAGAGGAACCATGAGATGCTAAAGCAAACCCAGAAAAGGCCGAGAAGATGCTCTCACTGGCAATTAAATCCATAGATGCAGGATCCCAAGCCAACATCATACAATTGAGGTGACGTCATTAATAGTTACGATAAGCAACTTATCATCCCACCACAACACATCTGACAATGAAAATGGAGTTTTTCCAATTGCTCATAGATGAGTTTCATAATTTCAGAATAGGAGATGTTCTCCAAATGTGACTCTAAAGACAAAACCACCATAATACTCAAGGGATGTATTTGGCTGTCTTTAAGAATAAAACGTATGACGCTAAAGGACAAGCATTCATTTAGGGAAATGTTCTCTGTCTATCAATGTTGTTATTGTTATTATTTCAACTTACAGAGTTTTTGCAAAGCGTAAGGGAAAACAGAAGGAAGAAACAAACATGCAACAGAAATAACAGGGGCTGGGGGCGTCTCAGTGGGTAAAGCTCTTGCTGTACTGATCATGAAGGCCTGATTTTTGGGAACCCACAGCTCCCATGAAATATTCCACATATGGCCATATTTGCATGTAACGCTAGTACTGTGGGGGATGAAGACAGGAAGATTCCTGGAACCTTGCTCCGTGACAGCCTAGCTCTAGATCCAATGAAAGAATATATGAGTATATGCATATATGTGTGTGTGTGTGTGTATATACGTATACATATATGTGTATGTGTGCATATGTGCATATGTATGTATATATATGCACATCTACCACACATGCAGACGATTCGTGTACACACACACACGTACACACACACTAAGAGTGACAATGAGAGTGAGAGCAAGAGCAATTGAGTGAAGAAGAGAGAGATAACAAAAAAGTCCGAAGCCCCTAGGGTCAAGGCGGTAATCATTACAAAGACAGTGATCTCAGTCTCCGTCTCATGTGCACTTTTAGTCCCTGATCTGGGTTATGTGTTTTTGTTCTTGAATTGCCAATATTTCCCAACCTGCCTGTGATCCAAATATCATCTTTTCCTAAACAAACAAGTTTTAAATGATTCCGAAGAGCAAAGATTCACTCTTCCCAGGCCAAATACGAGTTCCGGTGCCCCGAGAGGTATTTACTGCTGACACATGGATGATATCTGTGGCTCTGTGAGGGATGCTGAAGTGTGAGAAGGACGCTCTCAGTCTGGTGCCTGGGAGCTCCCGTGCCCGGGCCAGATGTTCTCTCTGCAGACTCTTTCCTCTTCTGTCAGGGTTGGCTGCGCTCTGAGCTGAGTGTTTGCATCTCTGAGCAGGGCTGCTCACTGACTGTGAATCCCCCATGCCTTGTTGTTCTTGGCTTACACCAGACATCACATTCAGATTTCCCTCATCTGGGGCTTCCCAGCCATTCCCAGAGCACAGCGCACACACCTACCACCCTCCACCTTCACCCCACAATGCAGTTGTCCTTCCTGGCCAGACGGACTTTCTTCATGTCTGTGTTTCAGAGTCTAACACTGAGCAGGTCCTCAGCTAACAGAAAGGAAAGGATAGAGTTAGGAAGGAAGGAAGGAAGGAAGGAAGGAAGGAAGGAAGGAAGGAAGGAAGGAAGGAAGGAAAAAAGAAAGAAGGGCTTGAATGGACAAATTCTCAAAAGATGAACTTTAGATGTCCAATATTCTCATGAAACATTGTAACTTCATCAGCCATGTTGGGAGGGGGGGACTGGAAACTAAAATTACATTGAGTTCCATCTCACCTGTCAGAACAGCAGTTCTTAAGAAGGCAACAAAGACATAATCCAAAGAGAATGTGTATACTGCTGGTGGGGCTGCAACTAGTCCAGCATCTAAGGAAGGAACTCAGCATGCAGAATCCACAAGGCAATGAGGATGCATATGACCCAGTCACACCCCTATGGTTATGTAGCCAAAGGACTCCAAGTCCTCATATAGAGACAACTGTAATCAGTGTTTACTGCACCACCGCTCACAAGAACTGAGCTATGGGAGTGGCCTGGATGCCTGACTACAGAGGAACAGAGAAAGAAAATGTGATACACATACATATATATGATTTTTTTCAACCTTGAAGGTAATTATGTCATTTTTTCAAGAAAGCAGGTATAAGTGGAGATAATTAAATTGAAGTGAATAAAGCCAGCCTCAGAGAGGCAAACATCACATATTTCTTCTCATTTGTGATTCCTAGATTGTATATAGACACATAAGACCATATATGTATATATGTATGTATGTGTGTGTGTATATATATATATATATATATATATATGCATAAATGACATGACTTGAAAGTAGACAGCAAACTGTCTCTTTAAACAGTGTGAGGTGTCTAAGGGAGGAAGTGAAGAGTGGGAGGATATGGGAGAATACTCTTAATACACACTGTATATGTGTATGAAAATAGCCTTACGCATCTCAGCGCTGTGAGCTGTGTACAATGCATAGATTCCAATGAAAATGTAAGAGGTCCTAGCAGAACAAAGCACTGACTACAGCCAGGGCAGCTAAGAAAACTGCGACTGCCCGTTGTGAGGTGGTGGGTAGCTCCCACGGCAGCTAGTGCCTGAGACAGGCTTAGAGAAAGGACCGGCTTTCAGAGTGGAGGTCGATGCAGCATCATAGGGTCAGGCAGAAGGATTCAAATGGAGGCTGATGCTTGTGGTCCGAGGGACCAGGCCGAGCTGATCCCAACCTGAGGAGAAGTGTGCTGAGCCCTGAGGACCCTCCCTATACCGGACGCCCACGCTACAAGCAGACATGCTGTCTCCAAGATGCTTTTGACAAGCAAGCCTCCTTTATCTTGTGCCTTGAGAGCTGGCTGTGCTTTTTTTAGAGCCTGCTAGTGGAGAATCCTCCCCTTCTGTGGAGATATGTGTCCTTGTGGCATCGAAGGGGTCAGTTCTGCAAGACAAGGTCACCAGCTGCTGCAGAGGTGCGATCTTAATTAACTGAGTGAGGAGAAATGCTGAGCCTCGGGGCCGTGAGGGGGCAAGGGATATTCACGGGAATGCTCGTGCTGCTACTGGTGCCTGCGGATACCAAGGGGAGCTAACCAACTCCTCCAGCAAAGGATTTCTGGGCCCTCCCAAGGCTGGCCACCCAACACATTTCGAAAAACTACATATTGTGTTAGAGTTGTTCAGTGCACATCCACAAGATCAGAAGGCATTTTTGCAAAGGTCCTTCTGAAGTTACACTTAGAGTAGATTCAGAGAAATGAGGGCAGTGTTCCCAAGAAATGAGTGCAGTGCTCTCAGGAGCTAGCAGTGCTGGGTGTGTGCTCCCAGTGTCAGCAGTGGGCATGAAAGGTATAGAAATGTCATCCCAGGAAGGAGCTGTAGGTCTAGCCAGGCTGGGTGCTGTGGCTGTGAAGAAAGGGTCCCAGTGATGACTCCAAAGCCCAGGGGAATAGCAGTACCTTGCTAATAAAATCCTTAACTTAAATCCTGGCAAAAACCCAGGTCCAGGGAAGGTCTACTCTTTGATAAGTTAGTAATGGCTCCCAGGTGAAGAACTTCCTTTTCTTTCTGATTCCTAAATGTGGATGCAATGTGACCAGCCTGCCTCCTGTTTCTGCCATTGGGCCATCCCTGCCCGCTGCCACGCCTCCCCTACCCGCTGCCACGCCTCTCCCGCTTGCTGCCACGCCTTCGCTACCTACTGCCACGCCTTCCCAGACATGATGGTCTATAATTCTCTGGAATAAATCCTTCTCCCTTAGTTGCTTTTGTCAGTGTATCTTAACATAGGAAGGAGAAAGTAACCAAGGCGGGCGCTGAGCGCACACACCTTGCGAAGCAGAGCGCTCGTAGATGTGCGCAGACCTTCCTGGCCACTCGCGTGTTAATTCACGCGCTTTCTTCTTCATCTCCACTCATAAATAAGCCCTCAAGACTCTGAGCCTTGGGAAGTGGGGAATCCTGAGAATAAGTGGCTGTGAATGCTCAGCCATAAAAGAGACAAATGGGTTTTTAAAACCATATATTTATGCAATGGAATATCATCTCGGCTTCATGTTATTTTATGTCTGTTTACCAAGTGGCTTCCACGCACAGGTGCAGATCTTGGCTCTGGGAGTAATCACTGAACACACAGACTTCACAGATAGCACCCCCACCCAGGCTTTCCCACTAATACAATGCAGACTTAAGAAGCACCTACACACACATAAAGGCTTCTGTGTAATCAATTACAGGATGCCAAGGGGCTAGGGTGGAAAGGTGGCTCAGTGTGTAGAGGCACTGATACTTGTGCCAGATGACCTGAGTTCGGTTCCCAGATCCCACAAGGTGGCAGGAGAGAACTGGCTCAGGGGACATGACTTTTAGCTTCAGTTGAATTATAGCACGTGCATGCCCACACTCACATGCACTCATACACACAGGCATGCATGCAGTGCACACAGTAAAGTTAATTAACTAATTGGTTGATTAATTAAAAGTAATCAGAACTGCTGAGAGGAATAGGACCTGTTTTCATTCTTGGGGGGCAGGGCAGCTTTACTGGGAAGTGACTCATCTGCACCCTAAGTTCTTGGTTCACTCACGTCATATTGAAAGCATTTCCACAGTCGGGGTTCTCTGTGTTGGTGTGTGTGTGTGTGTGTGTGTGTGTGTGTGTCTGTGTGTCTGTCTGTGTATGTGTGTCTGTGTGTGTGTCTGTGTGTGTGTGTGTCTGTCTGTCTGTGTGTCTGTGTCTGTGTCTGCCTGTGTGTGTCTGTCTGTCTCTGTGTGTGTGTGTCTGTCTGTCTGTGTGTGTCTGTGTGTGTGTCTGTGTGTGTGTCTGTGTGTGTGTCTGTGTGTGTGTCTGAGTGTGTGTTTTCTGTCTGTGTGTGTGTGTGTCTGCCTGTGTGTGTCTGTCTTTGTGTGTGTGTGTGTGTCTGTGTGTGTGTGTGTCTGCCTGTGTGTGTCTGTGTGTGTGTGTCTGTGTCTGTGTCTGTGTGTCTGTCTGTGTGTGTGTCTGTGTGTGTGTGTGTGTCTGTGTCTGTGTGTGTGTCTGTGTCTGTGTCTGTGTGTCTGTGTGTGTGTGTCTGTGTGTGTATCTGTGTGTGTCTGTGTGTGTGTGTCTGTGTGTCTGTGTGTGTGTCTGTGTGTGTGTGTCTGTCTGTCTGTGTGTGTGTCTGTGTGTGTGTGCGTGTGTGTGTGTGTGTGTGTGTGTCTGTGTGTGTGTGTCTGCCTGTGTGTGTCTGTCTGTCTGTGTGTGTGTGTGTGTGTGTAGGCTAGGCTCACGGAGCATAGTCTCCAGGCTCTGCTGGTTTCCACGTCCCCAGCACACACCACCATGCCTACCTTCTTTTCATGCACAGGCTTTTGGGACTGAACTCAGTCCTCGTGATTCTAAGGATGGCTCTTTATTGACTGAGCTGTTACCTCAGCCCTGGGGGCTCCTGACACCCATAGCGTCCATGTCTGCAGAATGCACATCTGGACTATTTCACACCATCACCGGAAAAATGGCTTCTACTTTTCTTTACTAGTTCCAGATAAAGAAAAAAATAAATAAAAAGGAGCCTTCCTACGAAGGCTAATGGCAGTACCACACATAGCATAAAAGCATAATGGAAGTTTCTATGCTTCTATCCATGTAGGACCAAGGGCCGCCCAGTCCTCAAGTCCCCATGACACAGACAGGAGGAGTCACTCCCGAAGGCAAAAGAGGGTGTGTCTAACAGTGCCTTTCCACGTCTTAGTTCAGCAAGTTAGAGCTCAGAATTGGATCTCAATAACCCCAGTGATGCACAACCTAGCTCTTCCTGACCCTTGACCCCCTGACCCCTGACCCACCTGCTTTTTCTACCCTTGTTTTTTCCTGCTGTTTATTTATTGGTCTTACTATGAGTCAGACAATGCTCATTCTGAGTTTTCATCAAATTCTGCTAGAACAGTAGTTGATCTAGACAGATTTGGCACATAGGTAATTAGATTCCAGAGCAGGCTAACTTTGATATGTTACCCTTAAAAAAATGAAATCGGGCTGGTGAGCTTCAAAGTCCAGACCCTCTATCCAATTAGAGCCTTAGGGTGCCCACACATGAGGGGCCAGGCTAACGGCTCAGCTCAGTTCTTCTTCACCTTCCTGAGCTTCTAACACGTTGACAGCTCCTATTTATATAAGGTGCGTAGATATAAGGCACAGCTGGGTGCACTGCTTGGACCTAGGCTTGCCATGTGTTTTGGGACCCAAAAGGCGGGACACCCATCTGACTTTTGCAGGCACTGGACCCGTCCCTTGAGACTTGAATGCATACTGGGACTATCTGTAATCCCATGAACTGTTCTACACCATAGTGTTCTTCCTGCGGCAGGGCCGAGTCCTTTGATCCTTCATGATGCATCTATCCTCCAGGAGTTCTGTCTAAGTGGATATGGACAAAGCCTTGAAGAACAAGCCTAAAAAGGTCTTCAGCAGAGAAAGGACAACCGTGTCCCAGACTTTGAAGGACATTGGGATGGGAGAAGGCCAGTGGGATCCAAAGATCTCAGTAAAAGCCTTCGTCCATGTACAGCTTTATTTGTCCTTGAGAAGATGGAGTATGTGTTACTTCCTCTCCATCCCCTGCTCCTCCTCATTAGATGGTAAGAAACTTCAGCCGGACACTTCAGTGTTTCCTCTCTGAATGACTAAGACAGTCATGGAAAAGAATCAATGTTTCCGTAGAAAGGAGTTAGGGGTTAGAGGCACCAGCCCTTCAGGAGGCCCAGGACCTTCTGAGCTGATGGCTCAGGATGAGTTACTGGAAGGACCTCAACTGACTGCCAAGCCCCAGCACCCTCCAAAGATGAGGAACCAGGCTCACTCTGTGTAGTCATTCCCAGAAAGGGCTTCCTGGAAGGGCCAAGTCCTATCTCCCAGAAACAGGTCTAAGGCAGCAACTGAAGTGCTTCCCCTCAAGATGTCAGAGGTCCTTTTGTATTTGGAGCTTGGATGAAGAAAAAGTTAATGTACCCTGGATGCCAGAGATAGACTTAAAGAAAAAAACCCTAACTGCTGTTTCTAGATACCCCGTTTGTGTTCATAGCTTAATGTTTCCCCTTTCCTTCCATTTCCTTTCTGCATGACGAAGTTGGCTTTTATGAAATGATGTTTACAAAACAGTGGGGTTCCCGTGATAGTTTTTATACTGATTGTCACCTTGACAGGACTGAGGATTCTCTAGGAGAGGATCCTTGAAGCAAACCTGTGATGGATTATCTAGATTGTTTTAGTCTTTGAGCATAACTGTGGTTAGGTTACTGAGGTAGGAAAACACGCCTTGAATGTAGGCAGTGCCATCCCCGGGGTTGAGGTCATGAACTGAGCACAAAGGAACAGGGGAGCTGAGCAGCAGCAGCCGTCTCTGTCTGCTTCCTGTCTGCTTCCTGTCTGCTTCCTGTCTGCTGATGACACAATGCAGTCAGCTACTTGATGACATAATGCATTCAGCTACCTGATGACATAATGCAGTCAGCTACCTGATGATGTAATGCAGTCAGCTACCTGATGACATAATGCAGTCAGCTACCTGATGGCGTAATGGACAGCATCCCTAGAACTGTGAGCCCAAATAAATACTTCCCACCTAATGTTTGCTTTGTACTATGTCTTCGTCATGGCAACGAGACAAGCGGCTAAGGAGGTTCCTAACGCCTTGTGAATGATCATCAATAATTGCGGGCGTTGGTCATGGCAGTAACAGTGACATCACTGCTGTTATCCTCCGTCAGTTCCAGGTTAAGTTTCTGATGCCCTTAAGAGGGGCCCTGTGTGCAGAACAGAGCAAGCTGTGTATTCTAGCGTGAGACATTCTGAAGCATCCTGTATCTTCAGTTTGATTTCAGACCACATTAAAAGAGAGGGAAGCTGTTTATTTTTTTTTCTCCCCATAGAGGAGCCTTTGGTTCTGCTTGGAGTTTTGAGGAAACACTCTAGATATAATGAATTAAACAATTTACCTGAGCGAGGAGCGATTTACAGATTATACACCCCTCCGCATCAGACTGAGTTCAGAGCAGCCCTGAGGCTTCTGTGCAGCTGCATACTATTAGCCAGCAAGGGGGAAATGGTGCACAGGAAACTAAAGTGAGCACACAAGGACCAACTTGCCCACGTGTGGTGCTGCATCATTTGATGGTAGCTTAAATAGGCGACTGCCTGTGGACCGAGGCATGACTGTGGAGATTTGTTGCAAGGGTAATTTTCAGTCTATTTACACTCCAAATTAGACTCCAGTTTAGTAGTTCATGGTAAACAACGTTTTTGGCCAATTTTGAAATACCAATATTATGAGTCAGGTTTCATTCCGTTTCACAAGATCTTTAAGTTCATGCTCTCTCCACCCCACCTCCTGTTAAGCCTAGGATGGGTAGGAGACTTGTGCTGGATGAGGTGCCAGGCAGACTTTTGGGATGTCCTACCTCAGGCCACACTTCTGTTGCATTTCCACATGACCAAAGGGACTTCACTATCTCTCTTCCCTGTGTGCAATTTAATTTTTGAACTACAGTTGTGTGTGTGTGTGTGTGCGTTTGTGTGTGTGTGTGTGTGTGTGTGAGTCCACACATGAGCACTTTTGTGCATGGAAACATGTAAAGACATATATGTGTGGGTCTGAGTATGTGTGTGTTTCGCGCATGGGAAGGTCAGAGGACAACCTTAGGTGTCATTCCTCAGATGCCATCTCCCTTGTTTTCTGAGTCTCTCGCCTTTGCTCAGGACTTGCTAAGTAGGTTCCGTTGCCTAGCAAACTCTGCCAAGGATCTTCCTGCCACTGTTTCCCTAGCACTGCTGCTACAAGTGTATAACACCAGGTCCAGTGTGCTTTATGTGGTTCTAGGAAGGAAGCTCAGATCCGTGTGTGTGCAAAGCATGTGCTTCACCACATGTCTCCTGAGCCTCATAACTGGGATGTTACATACCACGCAATTTAGATGCTATGCCTCTGATCTTGAAAGCAGAGAAGGAACTCATACCCCTCATCCATGCTTGAATAGATATGCCGATTATGGTGATTTGAATAGGAATGGCCTCCATAGGCTCATATGTTTGAATACCTGACTCATTGGGAGTGACAATATTAGGAGGCGTGGCCTTGCTGGAGTAGGTGTGGCCTTGCTGTAGGAAGTACATCACTGTAGGGGCAGGCTTTGAGGCCCCTCATGCTCAAGCTATGCCCTGACACTGTCCCCTTCTGCCACCTGCCGATTGAGATATAGAACTCTTGGCTCCTCCAGCACCAAGTCTGCCTGCATGAGGTCATGCTTCCTACCAAGATGGTAAAGACTAAACCTCTGAGAGCATAAGCCAAACCCAATGGAATGCTTTCTTTTACAAGAGTTGCCTTGGTCCTGGAGTCTCTTCAAAGCAGCAAACCCCTAACTAAGACAACAATGGAAGAATATACGATCTGAAAGGATGTTGGTGCTATAGAATACATAGTGGGTGTGGCTCAAATGTGATAGCTGCAGGCTCCCATCTATTCATCCTCTTGTGGATGGGATAGTGTGTGAAGAAGCTGAGGCCAGGTCAAATATTTCTCTAACAGAAGACACAAGATGACACAAGTTGACTTCAGCATCTGCTGAGGGCAGTTAACACAATCCTTACCAACTGCCTTCAACGATGCCCAGGGCACATTACTCCACAGCTTTATAAAGAGAAGCCAATGGCTGGTGTGATAACTCAGGCAGGAAGGTGTTGGCTGAATGGGCATGGGAATCTGAGTTTGATCCCGAAAATCTACCTTTAAAAACAGACTAGAGCGGCAGCTTATAACTGTAACCTCAGAGCAGAGCGGGCAGAGCGGGTGCAGCGCTGGGGCCTGCGGGCCAGCCAGCCTAGCCTTCTCGAATTTCTCAGCAAATTCAAGGCCAGGCAGAAACCAACTAAAAAAAATTGGGTAGATAGTACTTGAGGAATGATACTCAAAGTTCATGTATTGCACGCGCGCGTGCGCACACACACACACACACACACACACACACAGAATCTCATATGAAAGCTCAAAGGATTCGCACTCAGGAAGCCTTTCCTTCCTCTGTCATTTTGACCTTGAACAGAGAAGAGTAAGGGGGAATTTCGCCTTTCGCATTTCTCTTGATGTGGTACTGGCTGGTTTTGTGTCAACACAAGCTGTAGTCATCAGAGACGAGGGAAGATCCAGCTGTAGAGCTTTTGTCAATTAGTCATCAATTGGAGGAGGCCCCAGACCACTCACTATAGGTGATGCCAACTCTGAGCTGGTGATCCTGGGTTCAATAAGAAAGTAGGCTGAGCAATCTATGATAAGAAAGCCAGCAAGCAGCCCCCCTCCATGGCCTCCGCATCAGCTCCTGCCTCCAGGTTCCTGCCCTGTGTGAGTTCCTCTCCTGACTTCCTTCAATAATGAACAGTGCCATGAAAGTGTACGCCAATTAATAAACCCTTTCATCCCCAACTTGATTTTTTTGTCATCGAATTTCATTGCAACAAAAGAAACCCTGACTAAGGCAGCGATTGTGGAATAAATAAACTACCACATACAATCTAACGATCAATCTGGACAGGATGTGGTGCATATTGACTATCAACCTAAGACCTAGGAGACAGAGCCAGGGCATGTCTGTAAGAGACGTTGTAGCTTAGGTTGTCTGAGGTGGGAAGATGCACCACAGTGAGTGCGGCCAGCCTGTGGGCTCACTGCCTTAATAAAGGAGAAAACTAAGTCCTCGCCACTCTTCTTTCTGACAGGGACACAGTGTGATCATTTGCCTCGACCTCTGGCTGCTGGACTTTCCATAAAGAGCCTCACACTGTGCACAAAAATAAACCCTTCATCTTTTAAGTTGATTTTGTTAGGTACTTTATTGCATCAATGCGACAAGTAACTAGAAGAAGGAAAGGCCACCCAGCTCTCAGAGAGGCAGGAGGATGTCCAGGCTTCATTCTCAGTGAAGGCTTCCCACTGCCTAACCCAAGGCTATTGGACCCTGAGAACAAGGTCATTTGAAGGTCAGTGTTCAGCGTGGTAATTGAGAGGAAGGCAATTAAGTACCAGAAAAGCCCAAAAGAGTGTAGAAGTAAATCTGCCCAAGGATATCGCAGACAAAGTAACAGATGGGATTGTTACAGTAACTAGACAAACCTATATCAGGAGAAGAAATTAGGCCAAGGGAAACTATGACTACAACAGGTGAATTTCCAATGAGTCCTTTACACCAGAGAGAAACTGAGTTAAAATGTGAGTACCAAGATGAAAATTGGGAGAATTAGTTCAAAAGAGAATTAACCAAAAAAAAAACAAAAACAAAAAACAAAAACAAAACAAAACAAAACAAAAACCAGAGGCAGCAAAGCAACGTAGCTAACCATACAAGTCAAATAATAAGAACATCAGGGAATAAAGAACTACCCACAAAGACAGGCAGAGAAAGAAAAGATGAGAGGGAGAGGGATGGGGGAGGGGGAAAGGAAGGGGCATAGGAAGATATATCAGTTGGTGTCCTTGAATGGAAATCCCACAGAGAAGGAAAGAATATATTTAGAGAGAAAATTGAAGGAAATGTTCATGAATGAAAGAATCTAAATTGAAACAGATCTAAAAGGCGCCCCTTCTTCTGGAAAATTCTACATAGTGCTGTTGCCATTGAGCTATTTCTTGGCTAAGTTAATAAGCAGTATGGATTAAAAAGGCCGTCATGGAGACTTGGGGGAAAATAATGGATCAGACGCCGCTGTCATGTGGTGTGTCGAATGAGAAGAGTCAGGATAGCAAAGAAGAGCTGGTCTCAGAGAAAGAAAGGGTGGAGGCGCATCTGAAACTCTGCAGGGGGTGACAGGAACAGAAGAAATGTGCAGAGAGACAGACAGGGCTGTACCCTGAAAAGAGGCTGGCAGCTTCTGGCTGCAGCTAGGCAGCGCCCTGGTGGGGGAGGGGAGCAGAAGCCCAAACTATAAGGTGTATCCTACCTGTGAGACAAGGCAGCAGGTGTGGCTCCCTGACCTGGATCCAGCAGGGAAGGGGTGAAACAGTAACTTCTGTGTCATGACAGGTCAGCAGTGAAGAGTGTGGATCCATTCTTTCCCTGGCATTACGGCATTAGAGCCGACTTCTTCCAGATCCCAGTGGACATTGAAGACCAGCTGAGATATCGAGCCTCGTGGAATGAACAACTACTGGATTTTTGGACTCTGTTCATCGACAGCCATTTTTGGGTTGGCTAGACCATAGCCTGAAAGTCATTTTAATAAATACCCTTTCTGTCTATAGATAGATGATAGATAGATAGATAGATAGATAGATAGATAGATAGATAGATAAATTCACGCTATACGTTCTGTTACTCTAAAGAACCCTGACTACTACAGATGTCTTTGTATTATGATATACAAAGCAAGGGAGGGGCATGACCAAGGGAGAGGACGGATCATGCAAACTAGTCTCAGACTCCCGCACAACCACATTTGAGGTTAAAAGACAATGGCACTGGGAGAAAATTTGATAACAGTAAAACGGTGCCAAAGAACATTACAGCCAGGCAAAATTGATATTTGGAAATAATAGTAATAAACACTTCAAAAATAAGCCTATAATGTCTGAGGATGGAGTGAGTTGGTAAACACTTGCAAATGCAGGGACCTGAGTTTGAGACCCTGGAACCCAGTAAGCTGAGTACAGTGACACACACCTTTAACCCAGCACCTCTGTGGTGACATGGGAGGCAGGCACAGCAGAACCATCACAAGCCTGTGGGACCGTTAGCCTGGTGAGTGCTGTGGTAAGTGACAGAGAGGCAGGCAGGGGAGACACAGACAGCGAGACAGAGAGCTGTCTCAAACAAGCTACAAAGGTAAAGGCTGGCACCTCAGATTGCCCTCTGACCTCCACTTGCATGCATTCCATGGTACGGTTGCACCAGCATGCAAACATGTATACATACATACATACACATACACACATACACACACACATATATACATGTAAATACACAAATACACAGAGAAAGAGAGACACAGAGACAGAGAGACAGAGAGGTGGGGAAGCTAATAACCATGAGAGATTATAGAAGAAAAATGTCTTCCCACTAACACAGAGCCTGAACACCATCTAAAACCCAAACCAAGAGTAAATGTTGAAATTCTAAGTTTGTATTATGTGTATTTGGTGTCGTGATAAAAAACACAGTTCAAGAGCTAACCTGTGGTGGATGGTGGGGTATGAACTAAAAAAGAAAAGAAAAAAAGAAAAAAACGTGCCATTAACCCAGTTAGAGTCCACTCTAATTACAGGGACAGTGGACTGTGCTGTTGGCAGGAATTTGTGGAAAGAACAGCCAGGGGGGCTTTCGGGGTGGGGTGGATGGGGGAGAAACACTTGGTAATAAAAAGACATCAAACAAGAGAATAAAGCAAACCACAGAACACGGCCAAGAGAGCCAGAGCTGTAAGAAAAAGCTCGTAAGCCCCGAGTCCACTTAAATACAGGAAAAGGATGAAAGCAAGAATAATTATTGCATAATAGAATCCAAGAGCTATTAGCTCTGATGAAGTAAACACTATAAATATCACCCACAAAAAAATCCTGAGAGACTGGAAGCGGGACCATCAGAACGCTGATCTCCTCTGTCTTTGATGGTGCTGTGTCATTAAGAGTTCCTGAAATGGAGCTTCGCAGTTAAGGACAGAAAGGCTCTGGGTCCTTAATGTCTTCCCCATTCTTCTCAACCTCGCAGGGTTCTTTTGGAAAAATTACATCTTTTTTTGTGATGAGGCAACATTTACTTAAAGATCAGCCATCCCCTCCCTTTAAATACCGCTTCATTTTCTTCTTTTAACTTGAAATAAAATTTAATGAAATACTTTGCTATTGAACGCAGTAGGTGCCAGTAATGCCACTCACACCGAAGAGAGCGTCTTTGTTCAACTCTGCTTGCACCCTGGCTTGGTTTCTGTGTCTGGGTGGAAGGCACCCATGGCTGGGATGTCTGAAAGTAGAGCGTGGGGGGAGGGGCAGAGGGCAGGTTCAAAGGATGCTTCCTTCATCTTCTGCATTGTCTCTGTCCTTTATCCTGTACAGGTCTCCCGCTGTCATCATCAAACACAACTTCCGGCGGTCCAGATCCACCCCAGGTTCTGTTGCGTCCGCCTGCCTTTCCAAGTAAAAGCATAATGTCTCTTTTTTTCCTTTGCTTCTGTCTCTTTCTTTCAGATGCTGGCCAGAGCCCAAGAATATGCTTTTCTCCTGGTACTTTGGACTTCTTCCGCTCCTTCCCTAAAGCTCCCCTCCCCTGTGGCTGCTCGTCCACCATGCGGGTGACTCCCGTGACAGACTCAAATGACACACTTTTCCTTCCGCGTCTTCCTCCTCCGGGCAGCTGCTCGGACTTACAGCCTTCCACCCTTCTTCTAGATGCTAGTAAAATTTTCTCAATCTTAAACACAAACACACCAGTGCAAAAACCACAGTTCTTATTTATCCCAGAGTCATTTTGAGTGACTCTGGCCCTGGAACACAGATTTAAGCTACCCCGACCCCCATGTTCCATTGTGGAAGCGGTTTCATGAAGCGTTGGTAGTTTTACACAACAGAGATAGTCATATCTTAAAATGACTTCAAAATATATTGGCGGATACCTCAGAGAGGCTAGTATAGTGAGATAGGAGAAGCCCAAGATGGCAATGATGACATTCTTCATTTGGGGGTTGGTGGCAGCTGGTTGTCTGCTGTGCTCATAGGTTCCAAAAGGTCCTATCTGTCAGTCACAAGATGTTAGTTCTGACAGAAGTGAGCAAGGCATGGGTGTTCTTGGAGGGGGTGGGGGGCGCTAGTTCTAGTCAGGATAAGATTCCAACATCTCCAGCATATTGCAATTTGAATCAGTCCATCAGTCTCCACAGACAACATCTTCTTTTCAAGAATCTCTCTCTCTCTCTCTCTCTCTCTCTCTCTCTCTCTCACACACACACACACACACACACACACACACACTTACTATAAAGAGGGTAGAAGATAGTTTATTTGGGTGTCAAATATGACTGACCCATGGCCCAGGAACACAAATTTAGGTTAGGTTACCCCAAATCCCATGTTCAGTGTAGTAACAGTTTGAGAACATTTTTATAGTAAAGTAAGTTATAAATAAGGGATATTGCAAAGACATTGGTAGAAACATTAAGTAGACAGGCAACGTGGGGAAATCTCGGCTATAGGCTCCATATTCAATCAGATGTCGTCCTTGGTCTTTTAGTTGGTGGAAGTTAGTGTTGAGTTAATGTCATGCGTTCCAAAGGGATTTACCTGTTCCTCAGATGATATGAGGTCAAACAAAGATGGGAGCAAAGAATACCTGATTACTTAGGGGCTAAAGATAGCCCAGAATAAACTGTAACCAAGCTCTGAACCTGCAACATTCCAGCATCTCCACCACCACTGGCTTTCTAATCAGACCATCAGCTTTGCAGACGGTTCAGGGAAAGGTGCTACTCTTTTTACACTATTAACCAAATCAATACAATCTAAGAACGATGGAAGGTTAACAGAAAAAGAAGCAAAATGCCTAAAATGTGGGCTTAGGAGACAGTTCCATCGGGAAAGTGCTTGCCGTACAAGCGTGAGATGGGGGAGCGTCTGCCTTCACGAATGGGAAGGTGGACGAGTCCCAGGGACTCGCTGGAACTCAGGCCTAGCTCAAGGGGACTTCAAGCCTAGTTCCAGGAACATGACAGGCTCTGCCTCAAAAAAAAAAAAAAGGGTGGTTCCCAGAAGGTCAACATACCAAAAAATGCAGATATGCTGCACATACACCCATGTACACAGAGGCCCACACAATACTCACACACTGAGTGCTTAAAAAAAATATATAAGACTCAGGCACTTCCCTAAAATAGTGCACCATTTCCCTGATTCCATCAAGATGATTTTCTGGCTACCCAGGGAGATAGAGATCTGCTGCTTTGACCCAGTATAACTATTATGATTCCTTTTTCAGGGCTGGGGAGATGGCTCAGTGGTTAAGAGCATTGATTGTACTTCCAGAGGACCTGGGTTCAACTCCCAGCACCCACATGGCAGCTCATAACTGTCTGTAACTCCATTTTCAGGATATCTGACACCTTTACACTGATATACATGCAGACAAAACACCAAATGTACACTTAAAAAGTATTTTTAAAAAAACAAGATTTCCTTATCTCCTGTGGGGTTCTGGTCTGATACATGGTATCTCTCACATGCCTCACCCCAAGGTGCAGCTTCATGAAAGAGGAATTGGAGAACTCATAACCAGAAGTATAGGATGACATCAAGAACACAGGGTTTCCAGACACAGCAGAGAATTTGCACATAGGAACTCCCAGTGACTGCGACAATATGCAGAACACTTGGGCAAGCTCAAGCCAGACAAACTCCCAGGATAAAAGAGGCATAGGTATAAAATCTGCTACTCACTGAGAACATATTGTCATTTAATAGTTGCTAGGAGAAAGAAAGTAGGCAACTCTCTTCTATGATGTGACCCCTGGTAGGTCAGCCACAGTCCAGGGAAGACCCTAGTCCCATGAGCAACACAGACTGTGTGTGGGTAGAGACTCAAACTTGTCCTTGGTTGTGTGTGTAGAAAGGTGAGTGTGGAAATGGTGGATTGGGGAGAAGTTGGGGCAATGTCTTGGTTTGGAATTTACTTCCATGAACAGACACCATGACCTAGGCAACTCTTACAAAAACAATATTTAATTGAGACTGTCTTACAAGTTCAGAGGTTCAGTCCATTATCATCAAGGCAGGAGCATGGCAGCATCCAGACACGCATGGTACAGGAAAAGCTGAGAGTTCTACATCTTCATATGAAGGCCAGTAGGAAAAGACTGGTTTCCAGGCAGCTAGGACTGGGGAATTAAAGCCCACACCTACAGTGACACACCTACTCCAACAAGGCCACACCTCTGATAGTGCCAGTCCCTGAGCCAAGCATGTACAAACCATCATGGGCAGGGTGTATAATATGATTAAAATACATTCAGTGAAACTTTCAAAGAACAAATAAAATATAATTTTTGATAAAAAAGATAACCCCATCTCCCAAGACACACAGCACATTCTTTGTATTATATTTAATCCCAATAGCAAAACAACTGCAGACCCACAGCTAGAGATAGCTGCTGAAATTCAAACTCATTACCTCTCATGTATGTTCCCCAACAACTACTGAACCCCCAGAAAGCAATTCTTTCCCTCCAATGTCAGAAATAGTCAGGAGAGGGTTCCCAGGGTCCTGGGATGGCTCAGCCTGGACTCAACTGGCCTGGCAGTCTATCTGGAGACACTGCCTGTCTGAGTGTCAGAGGCTGTCCCCACAGCAGCAGCGGAGAGAAGGCCTAGTCACACCGGGCTTTCCCACTTCTGGTTTATCTCCAGACTGCCCTGTTGATCAAAGAGACCAAGGAGGCAGAGTTCAGAGTCCAGCAGTCCTGTCCCTTTTCTGGTTGTGACTGGGAAAGCCCTATGGTATAGGATGGGTGGTGGCTGGTGTCAGCACAAGGCTTGTGGTCCATCTCGCACAGCTGTGGTCCATCTTGTGCTGGTGTTCCTAACCAGCATCACAAACTGGCTAATTTGTCAGGAAATTTATTAGGGGGCTGGAGAGATAGTTCGGTTGGCTAATAAATTCTGTATTTTGTCAGGCAACACAAATGCCAGGGCCTGGGTTCAATTCCTAGAGTTGACATTAAACAAAAAACAAAACAAAACAAAAACATCCAGGCAAGCCAAGCATAGTTAGTAATCCCATCACTGAAAAGGCAGAGGAGCACAGATCTCCACCATCCCAGGCCAGATAATGAGCTCCAGGCTCAGAGAGAGACCCTGCACCAAAGAACAGGGGGAAGAACAGTTGAAGAAGACACTCAAAGATGGCCTCTGCCTCCACGTACATATGTGCATATATGTGGACATGTATGCAAGGGAGAATGAGATATGGGAGACAGACAGACAAAGGCAGAAACAAATTGATTTGGCTCTTGGTCTGGACACCGGAAACCCATGGCTGGTAAGAACCTCACAAGGTGCCACTCCGAGGAAGACCAGCCTGAGGGCAAGTTCTTCCAGCCCAGTTACCTGGGATGCACGCTCACACCACAGTAACAAGCGAGTTCCCATAAACGGCTGCCATGTGCAGCAGCCCTCCTCTAACAGAGGTTCCTCGCTCCCTTCCATTCTTTTGGTTGCCACAGGCAACCATGGTTCAAACATCAGCAAACCTGAAAACTCCAAGAAGAAACACTCCTTCACATTAAAGGGTGACAGTTTGAGTGATGCAGGGGGACCTCATGCTGCTCCACGCCATCTGCCTGGGTGGGGGCGAGGCTTTGCCTTGTCCCTGGATCTGTTAGTAGCCTGTCATTGAGTGCCTGTCTGGATATCAGATTGGCTCTCTGAAGTCACAGTGTCCTTTGTTATTGTTATTTTTGTTTTGTTTTGCTTTGGGGTTTTTTGTTTTTTATTTAGTAATTTTTTATTTGATATATTCTTTATTTACATTTCAAGTGATTTTCCCTTTCCTGAATCCTCCATCCCCCAAAGTCCCATAAGCCCTCTTCCCTCCCCCTGCTCCCCAATCCAACCCTTCCCATCCCTGTTCTGGTATTCCCCTACACTGCTGCATTGAGCCTTTCTAGGACCAGGGCCCACTCCTTCCTTCCTTCTTGGGCATCATTTGATATGTGCATTGTGTCTTGGGTATTCCAAGCTTCAAGGCTTCCGTTTATCAGTGAGTGCATACCATGAGTGTTCTTTTGAGACTGGGTTACCTCACTTAGGATGATGTTCTCCAGATCCAACCATTTACCCAAGAATTTCATGAATTCATTGTTTTTAATTGCTGAGTAGTATTCCATTGTGTAAATATACCACATTTTCTGTATCCATTCCTCTGTTGAGGGACATCTGGGTTCTTTCCAGCTTCTGGCTATTATAAATAGGGTTGCTATGAACATAGTGGAACATGTATCCTTATTACATGCTGGGGAATCCTCTGGGTATATGCCCAGGAGTGGTATAGCAGGATCCTCCGGAAGTATCATTCCTAGTTTTCTGAGGAACTGCCAGACTGATTTCCAGTGTGTAGTACCAGCTTGCAACCCCACCAGCAATGGAGGAGTGTTCCTCTTTCTCCACAATTTCACCAGCACCTGTTTTCTCCTGAGTTTTTGATCTTTTGATCTGACTGGTGTGAGGTGAAATCTCAGGGTTGTTTTGATTTGCATTTCCCTGGTGACTAAGGATGTTGAAGGTTTCTTTAGGTGCTTCTCAGCCATTCAATATTCCTCAGGTGAAAATTCTTTGTTTAGCTCTGTACCCCACTTTTAAGGAGGATATTTGGCTCTCTGGAGTCTACCTTCTTGAGTTCTTTGTACATCTTGGAAGTGTCTCTGTGGCCACAGAGTAGGGACTTAGAAAGATAAAGACATCAAGATTAATGTACAAACCAACTGGCAGAGAATGAAAAGTTTTTCACTTGAACCACGCGCAGCAAATAGAGCACATGCAAGCAAAGCCGGCTACACACAGACGCCTGTGCTGTGAGCAAAGCCGGCTACACACAGACACCTGTGCTGTGCTATTAAGCCGAAAGGATTGGCGCTCATTTGTCACGGAGGGCTTTTAAGGACCCTTTTCCACCTCCCAGGCCTACTTCCACCCTATGGGTTGCCTTTCTCCTGTTTTAATGAACTGTCTTCACTTTTATTATTAAACATGTGTCTCTGGTCCAATTTGTTGTTCCAGGACACAAGAACCTGGGCACCTCAGACGATGTTATCAGAGTATGATCTGCACTCGTGCGGTCTGGGTGTGCATCAACTCAACACAAGCTAGAATCATCAGAGAAGAAAGAGGCTCAGTTGGAGGAAGTGTCCCCATGAGATCCAGCTGTAAGGCATTTTCTCAATTAGTGAACAATGGAAGAGGGCCCAGCCCACTGTGGATGGTGCGGTCCCTGACATGGTCGCCCTGGGTTCTATAAGAAAGCCGGCTGAGCAAGCCAGGGGGAGCAAGCCAGTAAGTAGCATCCCTTCATGACCTGTGCATCAGCTCCTGCCTTCAGGTTCCTGCCCTGTTCGAGTTCCTGTCCTGACTTCCTTTGGTGGTGAACAGTGCTGTGGAAGTATAAATTAAATAAACCCTTTCCTCAACTTCCATTTTGGTCATGGTGTCTCATCACAGCAATAGAAAAACCCTAAGACCAGCACCTATAATGGCCTGTGCTTACTGAGGCTTCAAAGTACAGCTGGCTGTCCTATGGCACTATTAGGAGGTATGACCTTGTTGGAAGTGTGTCACTGTGGGGATGGACTTGAGACCCTCCTTCTAGCTGCATGAAGCCAGTCTTCTCCTAGAGGCCTTCAGATGAAGATGTAGAACTCTCAGCTCCTCTTGTGCCACACATGGCTGGATGCTGCCTTGTTCCTGCCTTGATGATAATGGACTAAACCTATGGACCTGTAAGCCAGCCCCAATTTAATGTTGTCCTTTATAAGAGTTGCCTTGGTCATGGTGTCCGTTCACAGCAGCAAAACCCTAAGATAGTATTCCCACAAAAGACACATCCCTCAAGGTCCAGGAGTAACTTTTTAACATCTTCCCTATACATACACACAGACTGTGGTGTTCTGAGTGATAACGGTTCCACAGGCTCATATATTTGAGTACTTGCTCCCCAGTTGGTGGAACTGTTTGGAAGATTTAGGAGGTGTGACCTTGTTGGAAGAGATCTGTCACTGGAAGATATGTGTCATTAGAAGTGTGCTTTGAGGTTTCAAAAGACTCATGACATTGGCAGTTTTCTCTCTCTCTCTCTCTCTCTCTCTCTCTCTCTCTCTCTCTCTCTCTCTCTCTCTCTCTCCTTCTCCTTCCTGTTTATGGATCAAGGTGTAAGCTCTCAACTGTTCCTGACTTCTGCCTTCATCCACCATCACAGCCTGACTGACTGAAACCACACACACAACGCAATGCTTTCTTTTCTAAGCCATCTTAGTCATAGTGTTTTATCACAGCAATAGAAAAATAAATACTGCACACATGTGCACATACGTGCATGCACAGAGAGAGAGAGAAAGAGAGAGAGGGAGAGGGAGGGGAGAGAGGGAGAGGGAGGGAGAGGGAGGGAGGAAGGGGGAGAGAGAGGGAGGGAGGGAGGGAAAGGGAGGGAGAGGAAGAGGTGGAGGGAGAGGGAAGGAGAGGGAGGAAGAGGGAGGGAGAGGGAGGGAGAGGGAGGGAGAGGGAGAGAGAGAGAGGGAGGGAGAGGGAGGGAGAGGGAGGGAGAGGGAGAGAGAGAGAGAGGGAGGGAGAGGGAGGGAGAGGAAGAGAGGGAGGGAGAAGGAGAGAGGGAGAGAGAGGGAGAGAGAGGGGGGAGAGAGAGAGAGAGGGAGGGAGGGAGGAAGGGAGAGGGAGGGAGAGGGAGGGAGGGAGAGAGAGAGAGAGAGGGAGGGAGAGGGAGGGAGAGGGAGAGAGGGAGGGAGAGGGAGGGAGAGAGAGGGGGAGAGAGAGAGGGGGGAGAGAGAGAGGGAGGGAGAGAGAGAGAGAGAGAGAGAGAGAGAGAGAGGAAGAGAGAGAGAGAGAGAGAGAGAGTTCTAGTCCATGCTTCATAATGAAGGCCTTAGACTTTACCGAACATGGAATCTTGTTCTGTTGTTCTAGTTTTCCTGAGACCCAGTTCTATCATCCAGGAAGTGGACATAACACACTAGCAATTCACTGGGTAACTGCATAATCCTAGGACCCACTAACTCCAAACTGTCTGGCATATGGTTAACCAAATGATGGCAGTAATTGAAAAATCTGAACTGAACATTATCGCGTATGTATTCTCATATACATGTGCAAGTTGATTTTGTAACTATGTGCCATGTATGTGGATATATATATATATATATATATATATATATATATATATGTATATGTATATTACATATGCATACAGAAGCCAGAGGACAACCTCAGGTGTCTTTACTATCTGTCTTGTTTGTTGAGAAAGAGTTTCTCACGGGCCTTGACCTCACAGATTTGGCTATCTAACGTTGCCTACCAGTGATCCCCAAGGATCAACTTATGCTGCCTGCCCAGGGATTACAAGCATGTGCTACCACCTCTGTTTTCAAAGTGGATGTTCTGTTTTGCTTTTATTTTAACTACAAGGCTAATATCCCAAAAGTAGCATTTCTTCATCAAAGTTCATGCTGGTTGTGTGTAGGTCCGCAGCACATACCCACAAGGCCATTTGTGCTGCTCATTTGGCCACTTTCTGCAGAAAAGCCTGCTTGTCTGTAACGTTTGCTGCTGGGGGCGGGGGGAGAATTAATGTTTTTAATTTTGAACTCCCAAACAAAGTATTAACAGCTAAAATCCACTTACCCTAGACATTAAGCACCTTCTCATATGTTGCCCTTAATCTGTGAGTTCCTTACAAATATTCTCCCAATTCTCTTTTAAATAATGTTTTCTTTGTTGATTCTTCGATTCTTTGTGTGTGTGTGCAATGCATAATAAATTCTAACTATACATTGTTTCTTAGAATTTACCATTTGTTACTTCATCAAAATAGTGTTTTTCTTTGTCACAATCTGCTTTACTTTTTTTTAAAGTCTAGATTACATGCTTCCCCTCAAAATATTTTGTATATATTTCCTCAAATTTCTTCTCATTCATATACTTTGAAATTCCTCATTCTTGAATGCATGTCATGAATTTGGCATCTTCTTTAATTTTCCTGAATTCAAATTGCTCCCACACTGTTTACTAGAGCGCTGTATTTCCCGCAGCCTCGAGATGCTATTTGATCAAAGATAACGATCTGCGTTAACACAAATCCTTCATCCCATCTTAGAGTTTATGATCCCATTCTGTTAATCACAAAACGTTCAATTACTTCTTAGGAAAATGGAACTGTTATGATTTGAATGGGGAATGCGCCCGCCATGGGTGTGTGTTTGAACACTTGGTCCCCAGCAGGTGGCACCGCTTGAGATTATAAAACCTAGAGAAGGTGGGTTTGTCTGCAGGAAGTCAATCTCTGGCCTGCAGTGTGACTCGCTGGCCTCGTGAACCTGCAGTCATGTCCTCCCTGCTATGGTGGGCTGTGTCCCTTGGAACTCTAAGTCAGAAAATATCTTCCTTCTTCCTAAAGTTGCTTTGGTCAAGTGTTTTGTCGCAGTCACATGTAAATTAACCAAGACTATTCCAGTCTTCTGCAAGTACACAATGTTTTCTTGCTGGTTATTATTATTATTATTATTATTATTATTATTATTATTATTATACATTTGCTTCTCCATCTCAATGTTCATGAAAAAACTGACAGATTTTGTTGAAACTCTCTAAAGATAATGGGAAAAATATACACTGTTAAATATTAAAATTACCATCCAGGCAGGTATATCTCTATTAATGTGTTTCACTGATTCTTCATAACTTTCTAATTTTAAAATAGAATTTGCATATTTCTTATTGCATTTGAATCTAAATATTTTGATTTGATTTGCTGAATGAAGAGGAAGGTTATTTTTCATTTCTTCTTTTTTTTTTCATTTTCATTTTAAAATTTGATAACTGCTGATATTTCATTTATACCTTACTTAAATTTGGGTCATTTGCCAAGTTACTTTTTGTTTATTTTCTTGAACAATATTAATATTTAGATATGTGCAGATTTGTCTAATTTTTTCCTAAGAGTATAATTCTTTTTAAATCTTTGACTGCTCCTTTGCCGCCTTCAACGTAATGACCAGCATAAGATTCTTGGCCCTGTCTGCCCTTGAGAAAGATGCTGTACCACATAAGAACTGCAGGGCCTTCCACTTCCCCTCATCTTCTCTGACAATAAGTAGAATCACCACACTTGATGAGGACACAGACTCTTAATTAGGGTTTATTGCTGTGAAAAGACTCCATGACCTTGACAACTCTTATAAAGAAAAACATTTAATTGGGGCTTTAAATCAGAGGTTTAATACATTGTTGTTATGGCAAGAGGCTTGGCAGAGTGCAGGCAGACATGGTGCTGGAGGAGCTCAGAATTCTACATCTTGATCCACAGGCATCAATGAGAGACTGTGTACCACATTGGGCATAGCTTGAGCATATGAGCCCTCAAAGCCCACTCCCACATGACACACGTCCTTCAACAAGGCCACACCTACTCCAACAAGGCCACAGCTCCTAATAGTGCCACTTGCTATGCCCAAGCATTCGAACACATTAGTCTGTGGGGGCCAAACCTATTCAAACCACCACACACAGAAAGCCTTGATGGACTGGGTGTGTGTTCCCTGCAAGCGTGAGCTCATGTTGGCCTTGAATTTTCACAGCCATTGATAAAGTTATTTACATTATTGCTCAAATACTAAATAATGAGTGATTATGTTGCTAAACCCAGGTAAGCTCACCCAGCCAAGTTCTTCAAATTCTCCAATAAGCTTCATACTCAACTCCCTCTTTTCAAATTCGCAAACAAACTTCTCTCTGGCTGCCCTCTTACAAGGACACAGAAGTCCACTGTACTTTGCCCATTCTCCAAATAAGCACTGCATTTCGAACTAATTAACCAGCATGGTATTTAGCATAACATACTTTGGAATCCAAACATTATGGGGGAATATATAGAAGGTCAAGTGATTTGTTTCTCCATAAATCATCAGCATGATAAATTATCTAGAAATTATTCCTGAAATAGAAGACCCATTTATTTTTTTAAAGATTTATTTTTACCTTTTATTTGTGTCTGTGTGTATAGGTACCTTCAATGGCCAGTAGAGAGCATTGAATCCTAACTTAGAGTTTCATTGCTGTGAAGAGGCACCATGACCAAGGCAACTCCTATAAAGGAAAACAGTTATTGGGGCTGGCTTACAGTTTCAACGGTTTTAGCCCATTATCATCATGGCAGGAAGCATGGCAGCATCCAGGAAGACATGATGCTAGAGAAGGAGCTGAGAAATCTATATCTTAATCTGCAGGAAGCAAGCAGAAGACTGTCTGCCACACTGAGCCTAGGTCCAGCACACACATGCTCTTTGGTTGGTACTTCAGTCTCTGTAAGCCCCCATAAATCCCAGTTAGTTGACCTTGTAGGTCTTCTTGAGGTGTCCTTGACCCCTCTATCTCCCCTCATCCTTCCCCCCCCCAAACTCTTCCACAAGACTACCTGAGCGCCACTTAATGTTTGGCCGTGGATCTCTGCATCTGTTTCCATCAACTGTTGGATGAAGCCTCCCAGAAGACAGTTATACAAAATGTACAAGGATAAAGATGGAACAGAGATTGAGGAAATAGCCAACCAACGGCCAATCCAAGTAGAGACCCATCCCATGGGAAAGAGCCAAGCCCTGATACTAGTAATGAAAGTTTCTTTCTTAATGTATATCCTCATGTAGGAAATTGCACAGGCTCATGAAGTAAACAGAGCATCCTACAGTCATTTTCTCTGCTGCATAGACTGGAATATTTTATTAATACACTGCTGGATTTTTTTATTGAAGATTAGGTTTCTGAATCTCCCATAAAACTGTCTAGACCTATTGATATTTTAGGGTTAGACATTTTACTGCTTTCAAAATTTCATAGATGTGCTTTCAATCATTTCAAATTCAGTTTTAGATTTTCACATATTCCCGATAAACCATTTATTTTGTATAATGTTTTCAAGTTAATATAAAGATTTATGTATTTGAAAGTTTAATACTCTCCTTCATGTCCAAAGTCAGCTATGGGCTTTGTTATTTATAAGGGAAAATATTTGTACTTAGAAACTCTCATTTTATTACAATCAGATGCAAGTTAACCAATTTTATTGGTCTTCTTAGATGTCATTATGTTTTAATAATTCATGGTAGAAATTTTATCTGGCTCTATTGCATTAATTTCTATCTTTTAATTTATTTTTCCTGATAAAACTGTTTACATTTGCCTTTATTTCATTCAGCTGTATATACATGTATTTTCAGTATTTTTTATATTCTAATAAATACAACTAAGACTCTGACTTCCTCTACATTTCCATTTTTGTTAGATTCCAGATGTTTTTATGAGACCCAATCCACATTTGGTTTGTAATTTTAGCATTATATCTTCCTTAACACTAGATGATAAATATTTTTTGTACATAATCTTTGGCTCGTTTCTAATCAAACTGAATTTTATTAAAAACCAAATGGTCTGAGTTTTTAAAAATTTATTGAGTTGCTTTGTTTTTTAAGTGTTCAAGTGGTACAAATGTTCAATTTTGTGAACATTTTGTGATTTATGTCTTTAAAGCACAGTGTGGATTTTCTCTTAGAATCAAATACATATTTTTACATAGTCCGTCACAAAAACTCAAACTCCAACAAATCATCTTTCAAATCTTTAACAGACATCGTTGTATCATTTCATTTCTGGGTGAAATATGCTAATGCGTGCATTATAGATTTAGATTGTAGTCTGTAATTTCATCTGGTTCTCTTGTGTGCATCTACAAACTGCTTTTACTGCACAAATGGCTAACATGCAGCTCTTTCCAAATAATTATAATTCTTGACCTGCAATGTTCTGGAGCAGGAAATGGTGGGAGCTGAGTCTCTCAGTGGCCCCTGTGAGTTCCTGTATCTATTACGTGAGCATGGCTGCTGCCTGGCTGCCTGGCTTCACCCCAGAAATAACAAGAAGGCTTATTCCAGCCATAGGAATCTAAACTATGCTTTGCCCAGTATCACTACATCACCTTTGTTTTCATGACTATTCCCTGCTCTGGTTTCTTGAGTTGGTCAGTCACAACTTTCACTGTGGTTTTGTGGTTGTTGTTGCTGGTGAGTGCCTTGTAGATTTCCAAACTGAGAGTATTTTTTGGTTGGGGATTTATCGTATATTAATATTGAAAATCTCGATGTGTAGAATTGTTCTTGTCATCTTGTTTTATATTTTTATTTAGCAGATTCTTTATTTATTTGATATATTCTTTATTTACATTTCAAATGATATCCCGTTTCTTGGATCCCCCCTCACCAAAAGTCCCATAAGCCCTCTTTCCTCCCCTTGTTCCCCAATCACCCCCTTTCTGTTTCCCTGTCCTGGTATTCCCCTACACTGAAACACCCAGCCTTTCCAGGACCAGGGGCCTCTCCTTCCTTCTTCATGAGTATCATTTGGTATGTGAATTGTTTCTTGAGTATTCCAAGCTTCTGGGTTAATATCTACTTATGAGTGAGTGCATACCATGTGTGCTCCTTTGTGATTGGGTCCCTCACTCAGGATGGCATTCTCCAGTTCCACCCACTTGCCTAAGAATTTCATGAATTCATTGTTTTAGTAGCTGAGTAGTATTCCATAGTGTAAATATATCACATTTCCTGTATCCATTCCTCCTTTGAGGGTATCTGGGTTCTTTCCAGCTTCTGGCTATTATAAATAGCGCTGCTATGAACATAGTGGAGCATTTGTCCTTATTACATGCTGGGGAATACTCTGGGTATATACCCAGGAGTGGTATAGCAGAGTCTTCCAGTAGTATCATGCCCAGTTTTCTGAGGAACGGCCAGACTGATTTCCAGAGTGGTTGTACTAACTCTTGCAACCCCACCAGCAGTGGAGGAGTGTTCCTCTTTCTCCACATCCTCCCCAGCACCTGTTTTCTCTTGAGTTTTTGACCTTAGCCATTCTGACTAGTGTGAGGTGAAATCTCAGGGTTGTTTTGATTTGCATTTCCCTAATGACTAAGGATGTTGAACATTTCTTTAGGTGCTTCTCAGCCATTCAATATTCCTCAAGTGAAAATTCTTCGCTTAACTCTGTACCCCATTTTTAATAGGGTTATTTGGCTCTCTGGAGTCTACCTTCTTGAGTTCTTTGTGTATTTTGGATATTAGCCCTCTGTCAGATGTAGGGTTGGTAAAGATCCTTTCCCAATTTGTTGGTTGCCATTTTGTCCTTTTGACAGTGTCCTTTGCCTTACAGAAACTTTGTAATTTTATGAGGTCCCATTTGTCAATTCTTGATCTTAGAGCATAAGCTATTGGTGTTCTGTTCAGGAACTTTTCCCCTGTGCCCATGTGCTCAAGGCTCTTCCCCAGTTTCTT
This sequence comes from Apodemus sylvaticus, assembly GCF_947179515.1. NCBI lineage: Eukaryota > Metazoa > Chordata > Mammalia > Rodentia > Muridae > Apodemus > Apodemus sylvaticus. The sequence goes on from NC_067480.1 coordinate 105,318,444, forward strand.
TTCTATTAGTTTCAGTGTGTCTGGTTTTATGTGGATGCCCTTGATCCACTTGGACTTGAGCTAAGTACAAGGAGATAAGAATAGATCGATTTGCATTCTTCTACATGCTGACCTCCAGTTGAACCAGCATCATTTGTTGAAAAGGCTATCTTTTTCCCACTGGATGATTGTAGCTCCTTTGTCAAATATCAAGCAACCATAATTGTGTGGGTTCATTTCTGGGTCTTCAATCCTATTCCATTGATCTACCTGCCTGTCACTGTACCAATACCATGCAGTTTTTAACTCTATTGCTCTATAGTACTGCTTGAGGTAGGGGATACTGATTCCCCCAGAAGTTTTTCTACTGTTGAGAATAGTTTTAGCTATCCTGGGTTTTTTGTTATTCCAGATGAATTTGAGAATTGCTCTAACTCTATGAAGAATTGAGTTGGGATTTTGATGGGGATTGCATTGAATCTGCATATTGCTTTTGGCAAGATGGCCATTTTTACTATATTAATCCTACCAATCCAGGAGCATGGAAGATTTTTCCATCTTCTGAGGTCTTCTTGGATTTCTTTCTTCAAAGACTTGAAGTTCCTGTCATACAGATCTTTCACTTGTTTGGTTAGAGTCACACCAAGATACTTTATATTGTTTGTGGCTATTGTGAAGGGTGTCATTTCCCTAATTTCTTTCTCAGCCTGTTTATTCTTTGAGTATAGGAAAGCTACTGATTTGCTTGAATTAATTTTATATCCAGCCACTTTGCTGAAGTTGTTTATCAGCTGTAGGATTTCTCTGGTGGAGTTTTTTGGGTCGCTTAAGTATACTATCATATCATCTGAAAGTAGTGACAATTTGACTTCTTCCTTTCCAATTTGTATCCTTTTGACCTCCATTTGTTGTCTAATTGCTCTAACTAGAACTTCAAGTACTATATTGAATAAGTATGGAGAGAGAGGGCATCCTTCTCTAGTCCCTGATTTCAGTGGGATTGCTTCAAGTTTCTCTCCATTTAGTTTGATGTTGGCTACTGGTTTGCTGTATATTGCTTTTTATTATGTTTAGGTATGGGCCTTGAATTCCTGTTCTTTCCAAGACCTTTAATATGAAAGGAAGCTGAATTTTGTCAAATGCTTTTTCAGCATCTAATGAAATGACCATTTGTTTTTTTTTTCTTTGAGTTTGTTTATGTAGTGGATAGCATTGATGGATTTCTGTATATTGAACCATCCCTGCATCCCTGGGATGAAACCTACTTGATCATGGTGAAAGATTGTTTTGATGTGTTCTTGGATTTGGTTGGCAAGAATTTTATTGAGTATTTTTGCATCAATATTCATAAGGGAAACTGGGCTAAAGTTCTCTTTCTTTTTTGGATCTTTGTGTGGTTTTGGTATCAGCGAAATTGTGGTTTCCTAGAACGAGTTGGGTAGTGTTCCTTCTGTTTCTATTTTGTGGAACAGTTTAAAGAGTATTGGTATCAGGTCTTCTTTGAAGGTCTGATCAAATTCTGCACTAAAACCATCTGGTCCTGTGCTTTTTTTGTTGGGAGACTGTCAATGACAACTTCTATTTCTTTAGGGGTTATGGACCATAACTAAGAGTATTTTTTGGTTGAGGATTTATCGTATATTAATATTGAAAATCTCGATGTGTAGAATTGCTCTTGTCATCTTGTTTTATGTTTTTATTTAGCAAGTTCTTCTAGCTGTTCCTTTTGATGTACTTCTTGCCTTTGCTGAATTGATTCCTTCCCCTTCCCATCATTGTTCCTGCTCATGGGACTCTGGTGGTCACTTTCAAATCTTCCTATTGGTTTCATTCTAATGCTGCATAGAGAAAACCAGTTTCCTTGCAATGGCAATGAGTATGGAATTATTTTATAATGTGTGCATAATGTGTGTGTGTGTGTGTATGTGTGTGTCCACACACCTGAGTACCTACTAGTATATAAGTGTGCACACACCCATGTGAGTCCTTGCTTTCTATTCTGATTTCAGACAGGGTCTTTTGTGCTTTTACTACCACATATGCCAGACCAGCTAGCTCAGGACCTTCTACAGATTCTGTCTCTGAGACTCACCTCTCCGTGGGAGCACTTGGATTATTATTGCTTATTATGGTGTCTGGCTTTTACATGAGTTTGAGGTTTTGGACTCAGGTCTTCATGCTTATGCAGTAAGAGCTTTAACCAATGGAGCCATCTCCCCAACGTCAAGAACATTCTTGTTCTCAGCTCTAAGCACCAATGGTTTATTTCCTCAACATCTTCTCTTAATTGGAAGGTCAGAGAATATCCATGGTAGTTCTAACCTACTACAGGATGATGGGCTTCTATTTAGTCTGGAGTCCAAGGGTCCAGATTTTCCTTTTGGGTTAGTATGAGTTTAGGTAAGGATAGAACTCTCACGTTAGAATAGAAGTTTCCTTACATCCATATCGGGCTCTACTGTATGAGAAGAATAATAGAATCAAAAAAGAAGTTTCTTCACAACTCTGAATGTGCCCTTTCCATTGTCCTCTTTCATTCTGTGTTTCCAACTTCTTCCCTAACTCCTCATGGTGGCATTGCCTGGGCAGTGTGTCTGGGGTAGGAAGAACGATGAAGCACACACGTGTAGGTCAGGGAACAAACTCAGGAGTCCAGGAGTCATTCGAGGATTATGGTAGGCAACAGCATCCAAGGAGCCTCCTATCTCTGTCCCTCTTCACATCACTGCTGGGATGACACAGATGAGCCACCACTAAGATTTTTACATGGGTTCCGGAGTCGAAACTCAGCTCCTCGCACTGTGTGGTCAGCTGAGTTCCTCCACAGGCCCCTCAGATATTTTGTGAAAGTTTCCTTTCACTCTTGAGATGCCTCACTGATGTCTGCAGTAACGGATGCTCTGCCTCACTGGTCACTTTGACACACCCTGTCACCTACAGAGTGTACATCTCACTATCTTTTTTTTTCTTCTTTCTGTTTCATTTTGCACAGTGGGGGTGGGATTTTTATCTGCTCTGTGTCTTGACCTTCCAAGTTTGAGTTTTTATCTTTACCCGTCTCTATTCTACTATTCAACCCATGTACTAGGCAGGATGTCCATTTCTGAAATTATTGGTTCATCTTTGTTATCTATTACCTGTACCTGCTTGGTAAAGGCAGGATATACATATATCACCCTAGAAAAAATATGAATATATTTGATATATGATATATAGGTGAGATATATGATATATATGACATATATGATATATATGTATATATGTATATATACATATATGTATGTATATATACATACATATATCAGAGATGTTTCATTTGATGTGTTTGTTCTCTCAGCTTTTGTCCCATTCTCTCTTTTAACCAAATTTATTGTTGTTGCTATTGCTGTTATATTATTATTATTATTATTATTATTATTGCCTGTGTGTGATGTGTGTGAGAGCAGAGCACATGCCACTAAGCATGTCTGATGACACCTCTGTAGAGTCAATTTCCTCGTTCCCTCTATATGAACTCTGGGAAGCAAACTCAGGCCGTCAGTCTTGCATGGCGAGCATTTTGCCTGCAGAGCCATCTTGCTGACCTTACTCAGCATGCTGAGTCCACATGTGGTTGTGTGGAGGGATGAGGATGGAGGCTCCAGTGAGACGGTCTCAAGAAAATTCACTACTCCTTGCTCTCCTGGGCCAAGTTCTCATGTCTTGGATATGACAGGCTTCCAGAGAAGCCCTGCTAGCCAAAGGTAAAAGTCAGTGAGAAAAGGAGTATCCCCCTAGGTAGGAGTATACCCCCAGGTAGGAGTATCTCCCTCAGGTAGGAGTACCCCCCTAGGTAGGAGTATCCCCCTAGGTAGGAGTATCCTCCTAGGTAGGAGTATCCCCCCAGGTAGGAGTATCTCCCTCAGGTAGGAGTATCCCCCCAGGTAGGAGTAGCCCCCTAGGTAGGAGTATCCCCCCAGGTAGGAGTATCTCCCTCAGGTAGGAGTATCCCCCCGGGTAGGAGTATCCCCCCAGGTAGGAGTATCTCCCTCAGGTAGGAGTATCTCCCTCAGGTAGGAGTATCCCCCCAGGTAGGAGTATCCCTAAGTTCTATCATGCTTTCTTCTACCACTCCTCAAAAATGGTTATTCCAGGCTCTCCAGCTGCTTGTACTTGCTGTCCTTAAAACTGGAAGATTTCTTGTCACTTGACTCTGGAATATGGGACACCCAATCAACATCAGCAACTTGTACAAATCTAAAAGTTTAGAAGTTGCTGTGTTAATGCCAAATAGGGTGTCCAGGATATACTCTAAACTTGGTTCAGAGCCAGAAGGTACACGAGTCTAGATAAAAGTTGATCTGGTAGTCAACAGTAGACGCTGAAGTAAAATCTGAATATTCTTTATCGCACTTCCCATATGCCCAAGACCATGCTTAGGAACCTCACGACACAGTGTCACTGATATCGCTCCTGGTGAGATGTGAACAGATGTCTCCTCATGCCAGCCTGGGAACTGATGGCAAAGCACAGTGAGGATACCCCCAAAGTCTATCTTGATAAACCAATAGGTTTTATTGGGGTTATTTATAGGAACAGAAGTGACCCAAAGGCAGCTCTGTCACCAAAGTCCACACCAACATGCGTAACAGCTCATGTAATCTGGAACCCCCAGAACACCCTGCACAGCTTGTAGGTAGTGCTATATATAGGCTGGAGAGTGTCCTTACCAGGCAGCTCAGCTGGTTTGAGACATCTCTCAGTACTTCTTACTGCTGACATATGTTTGGGGGTGGCGGGGGCGGGGGGTGACTAATAAATGTGGTCAGTTTCAGGGACTTCCTGAATCTGCTCAGAGTTTTCTATTTCCTGAACTTCTCTATAGGATGGACTGTTCCACTTCCCTTTAGACCAGTGGTTCTCAATCCTCCTGTACCAAAGTGCAGTTGTACTTTGTGCTATGACTGGACTTGGTACTGTGTAAGAAACATTTAGGTGGTATTGGTTTTGAAGGCATGAAGGCATCATGAAGAACAGCTGAGGTTTGGCACTGTGAGAGGCCATGGAAGGCCACTGGTGAAAGTGCACCCTCAGTCGTAATTGACAGCCCAGCCCCAAGGGGTCATGCAAAGGAGTTGGGGCTTTGTACTATGAGGAGAGCCTATGAGAGGTTTGGTGAAGCATAGTTGCAGTGTAAGACCCTAGGATATTGCAGATGCCACTACCATGGGATGACCACCAAGAACACCTGCAGCAGTGGAGTGGATCAACCTGAACTTAGAGTGCTACAGAGGGCAGAGCAGGAGAAGTGACACCAGCGCTTTGGAGATGCACAGAAGATCATGTGTGGATCTCAGACACTGGAACAAGAAGCTGTGAAGCTGAAACTGACTTGGAGACCCCAAGATGTTAAAGATGCCAGAGCCACAGGATGCCTGCCAAGGAAAGCTGCTAACAGGGAGTGGAACCAGCCCCGGAGACAGAACCTTGTTGCCGTCAACAAAGATGAAAAAGGAGTTGGAGATCTGAAGACTGCTTTGCCATCAGACATGGAGATGCAGAGTTTGGAGTTTGCCCAGCTGGTTTCCTGTCTCGCTTGGGGGATTACAGTTAAGTGATTGGATGAATCTCAGAAGAGACCTTGAACATTGGACTTTTAACACTGTTGAGACTGCTATAGACTACAGGCACTTTTGAAGTTGGACTAAATGTATTTTGCATTATGCTATGTTTAAGTATGGCCACCATAGACTCATGTTTGAACCAGCCTATGCAGGCCAGGGAGTGGAATGTGATGGTTTGTATATGATTGGTTCAGGGAGAAACCCTATTAGGAGGTGTGGCCTTGTTGGAGTATGTGTTGTCACTATGGGTGTGGCCTTAAGACCCTCACCCTAGTTGCCTGGAAGTCAGTCTTCTACTAGCAGCCTTCAGATGAAGATGTAGAACTCTCAGCTCCTCCTGCACCATGCCTGCCGGGATGCTGCCATGTTTCTGCATTGATGACAATGGACTGAACCTCTGAGCCTGTAAGCCGGCCCCAATTAAATGTTGTATTTTATAAAACTTGCATTGGTCATGGTGTCTGTTCACAGCAGTGAAACCTTAACTAAGAGAGAAGTTGGTACCAGGGACTGGGGTATTGCTGTGATAGGCATGACCATGCTTTTGTTTGGAAGAATGTGGATTTGGGGACTTTGGATTTGGAAAGCCACGAAATGCTTTAAGTGGGGCTTAATGGGCCAGCCTAGTAGGAATATGGAAGACAGTGGTGCTGAGGGTTATTTGAACTGTGTAGGCCTGCTGGACCAAGAGGTTTCAGTGGAGAAGAACTTTAGTATGTGGCTGAGAGACTGTTTTTGTGATGTTTTGATGAAGAACATGGCTGCTTTCTGTCTTTGTCTGAAGAGACTGCCTCAGGCTAAGGTAAAGAAATTTGTATTAATTGCATCTGCAAAGGAAGTCTCAAAAATGCCCAGCAAAGACTTTGTTCTCTGGTTAACTGTGATGAAGAGAATTTTGAACAAACCTAGCAAGCTGAGAAAGGAAAATACAAAATATATAGTTTTAGTATTAAAGGGACTCCAGGAAGTGAAATGGAGCTGAATTCAAGGATATTAAATTGAATTAAGGGAGTGGTGACCTGGCGGCAAGATTCCACCCAGATAAATTTAGGTCCAGGTGTGGAAGCCTTTAATCCCTGGAGGCAAAGATAAGCAGATCTCTGAGTTCAAGGCCAGTCTAGAACAGAAATTCTAGGTGAAGAAAAACTTAAATCCAGGCTTAGTGGACCATACCTTTAATCCCAGTGCTTAAGAGACAGGCATGCAGATCTCTGAGTTCAAAGTCAGTCTATGGAGCAAGATCCAGGACAGCCAACCTTAGGTTGTGAAGGAGCTGGGAACAAAGAAGCTAGTGATAATGTAATAGAGCAAGGGGACCAATGTTCCAGCTCCTGCATGCAGCAGAACTCAGCAGCTTCAGCCGTGTGTCTCTGGCTTTATATTCAATAGGAGAAGGAGACTACTGGGACAATTGATCCTGGTTAGCTGGAGCTAAGGAATTAGTGGCGATGAAGAAAAGACCAGCATCACTAAGGTGAAATCTTCTGGGAAGTGTATTCTGAAAGCACAAAGATGCTGTATTCCAGAGATAGCCAAGGGTGTACTTCATGCTGCAGCTGTACTTGGTAATGTGTAAGAATCATCTCAATAGTCCCAGTAACACAAAGGTTCACTTTAGTGGTCCTGATATCTTGTTAGTCACAGCTAATTCTTCAGCCCCAGCTAACCAAAACCACAGAATCTTCATAATCAAAATATAACCCTGATAAGAGTCTTTAATCTTCCCTCTGAAATTTCACAAACCAGGCCTCCATCTTCTGCACTGTTCTCAACATTATCTTCCAAGTTCCTACACAACATTCCACAGAGGTCTAAACACTGAATGGACCATCTAGCCATAAGTTCCAAAGTCCTTCCTCAGTCCTCCCCAAATCATGGTCAGATTGTCACAGGAATACCCCACTACCCTGGTACCAATCTGTAACCCTTTTATACAGTTCCTCATGCTGTGCTGACCCCCCCTCCCCAACCATAAAATTATTTTCATTGCTACTTCATAACTGAAATGTTGCTACTGTTACAAATTGTAACAAAAATATCTATTTTCTAATAGTCTTTAGTGGCCCCTGTGAAAGGGTCAATCAACCCCCAAAGGGGTCACAACCCACAGGTTGAGAGCCACTGCCTTAAAACACCCTGCTTACCTCCCTGCAAATTGCATGTGTCTCATTGAGTTCCCCTTAGGATATTTTATCTCCCTACAGACATACTGTCTTAAAATACCCTCTTTCACCTCCCCATTCACATCCTGTGTCTTAACAAGCTGTGCTCCTAGGCGGAAGTATTTACTCTCTGGGAAAACCATGACACAGCACAAAGAACCTTGAACTCCCTCAGTACTGTGGCTGCCGCTTCCGACTTCCCATTCCATTTGGTTTAGCCCTGAATTTACAAACCACATAAGTGAATATTGTGCCCTGTTCCCAACTCCAGTCCCTGGAAGTCTGAACTGGCTTAACAGGTGCATGTGGCAGATATGTAATCCTTGTTTATCACAGCTTCACCCCAACTGGCCAGGTTCCAGAAGGATGCAGCAGCCTCAGCATGCTAGACTTGAGCTGCCCAGTGCTGATCACATGGCTGCCTTCCCTGATAAACAGAAAAGGGGCATCAGGTCACTGTGTCTCTCCATCTTTGCCCCCAAGTCATAGCATGTGCGGGGGTCAAAAGTCAGACATGGTGCCTGGTTTGTCGCTGGTGAGATGGACTCTGGTAAAGAAGTCATTCTCAAGAGTAAATTTTGAATCATCTAGCCCATTTTTGTGTCCAGAACTTTCATGAATAACCCCTGTATTTTCAACTTCCCAGCATTGCTTGCTGAATCGTCTTTTCCCTACCTCCAGGCTCTCTTGCCCAGACTAACACATCAGTCCACAGAGAAAGCAATCAACCAAAGCAAGAAGAGAATCTGGAGACAGAGAAGCCAAGGAGAGTTCAGCTAGTACTTGGGAGGGAGAGAACTGCTTTAAAAAGGGATGACGATCACCCCAGTGTAGGAGGATGAAGAAGTGCTAAAGAAAAATCACTGGTATCCTTTTAACAGACAGTTGGGGGGAGGGGGACACTGGGTGGGTGGCTAAGTCAATAAAGTGACTACAGTACAAGCATGAGGACCCGAGTTCGATTCCCAGCACCTACATAAAAAGTCAGATGCACAGGTGTGTGCTCACAGGCCTGGAACTGGGAAGAGAGATGCAGGAGGATCCCCGAAGCTCACCGGCCAACCTGCCCAGCAGAGTTGATAAATTCCAGGTTCAGGGAGAAACCCTGACTCAAAGGTAAAAAGAGCCCAAGGGAAACAGTCGATGTTGACCTCTGGCCTCCTAGTCCATGCAGGCAAACCCACACTACACACACAAGCACAAAGAGAGAAGGGAGGGGAGGGGAGGAGGTGGGGCAAGGGAAAAGGCTTGGAAGAAGTACAGAAATTTTTCTTTAAAAGCCATGTATGGCTGTTGAAAAAAAATAGATTAAAAGTGACAATTTCCAGAGCTCCTGTATGGACTGAATGTGGATGTCCCCTGATTCCTCTGCTGAAGTCTGAGCCCACTGTGAAGGCGGGAGGGGGCCCTGGGAGGCCATGAGGTTGTGTAGGTGAAGCTCTCCCAGACACCTTAGTTAATACAAGTATCAGGGACCTTACAAGAACAGAAGGGAGGTAACTTCTCTTCCCAAAGTGTGGACACACAGAAAGGAGGTGGCCTCTTGCCAGGCAGGAAGGGCACCATCTCCAGCAAGCCATCTTAATCTTAGACTTCTTGCATCTAGATCTATGGGAAATCAGCATTTGTAATTCAAGATACGTGTTCTATGGTATCTTAGTTTGTGCATGTGTGTGAGTGTGTGTTTAAGTATGTGTGGGGGTATGGGGGTGTGGGGGTGAATGTGTTTGTACATGTGTGCATGTGAGTGTGTATGTGTGTAGGTGTGTGTATTGAGTGTGTATTGAGTGAATGTGTGTTTGTGAATGTGTGGGTGAGTGTATGTATGTGTATGAGTGTATGAGTCTATGTGTATACATTTATATGAGTGTGTGTATGGATGTGTGTGTGAATGTGTGTGTATGTGAATGTGCATATGTATATGTGAGTGTGTGTATATGAATGTGTATGTAGGTGTGTGTGTGAGTATGGGTGTGAATGTGTGTGGGTATGAGTGTGTGTGAGTATGTATATGCACATGTGTGTATGTGTGAATGTGTGTGTGAATGTGTGGGTCTGAGTATGTGTATGTATATATGTGTGAGTATATGTGAAAGTGTATGTGGGTGTGTGTGAGTGTATGTAATGTATATGTAAATATGTATATGGGTGTAAGTGTGCTAGTGTATATAAGTATGTGCATGTGTATGTAAATGTGTATGTGTATGAATATGTGGGTGTATGTGTATGTATATTGTGTGAGTGTGGGTATGCATGTGAGTATGTGCATGTGTGAGGCTGTGAATGTATGTGTATACACATGTGTGTGTGAATGTGTGTATATGAGTGTGTAAATGTGTGTGAACATGTATGTGGGGGTGGATGGCTGTGAGTGTATTAGGTATGTGTGAGTGTTTGAGTACAAGTGTGTGTAAGAGTGTGTATATGAATGTGTGTATATATGTGTGTGTGAATGTGTATGTGTGTGTATGTGAGTGTGTGTGCAAATATGTATGTGTGTATGTTATGGATATGTGTGTGTGAATGTGTATGTAGGGATATGGGGGGTGAGTGTGTTAGTTTGTGTGTGAGTGTGTGTTTGTGTGTGTGTGTGTGTGTGTTTACATGTTGGTGTATGTGCAGGTGTACATGTAATGGTGGCCAGCGGATACTCAAAGTGCCATTCCTCAGGAATCACTTCCCTTGTTTCACAAGGCCTCTCCCTGGCCTGGACTCACTGGGTGTGCTTGCTAGCCAGCAAGGCCTCAGGCTCCTCTTGTCTCCACCTCTTCAGAACTGGAGAACAAACCTGTGTCATTGTGTTTCTAAGGTAAGCCCTTTACCAACTGGACTACCTCTCTGGCCCCTAAAATGTGTTTGCCTTTTAGTAAGAAAAGAAATCTTGTTGGGAACAGGCTTCACTAGTGTCTACTATATCACCCTGTAGTGGCTATTCCTGGTTGTCAGCTTGACTATATCTGGAATGAATTACAATCCAGAATTGGAAGGCTCACCTATGACCCTAATCTGGAGGCTGAGAGAAACAAGTTTCTGACTTGCATCTTGGCATGGAGATCTTGAAGTATAGTGGCTATGAATTCCAGAAGATTAAGACTGGGAGATCTCTGAGTTCAAGGTCATCTGGGATTAAAGACACGGTGGCACACGCCTTTAATCTGGGCCACACCCTCTGCTGGAGACCTACCTAAGGACATTAGAAGAAGGAAGACTTACACACTCTTCCTTGCCTGCTTGCCTCTTGGGACTGAGCAACTGCTAGATCTTTAGACTTCCATCCACAGTTGCTCCTGAGTTGGACTACAGACTGTAAGTCATCGACAAATTCCCTAACTGTATAGAGACTGCCCATATGTTCTGTGACTCTAGAGAACCCTGACTAATACACACCCTGTCTTAGTTTACATTACTTGACTGACCTGCAAGACAGAAGTGCTTCTGGCCTTAAGAGATGCTTGGGTTTAAAGCCATGGCACTGAAGAGCCTGTCTGGAAGAGATGGAACACCCACCATCAACAACCAGATGTCCAGTGGTTCTGCAACAGGTAGCTGAGGCCCAGGTTTCTGAAGGCCATCGTGACATGCTCCTTGTGGCTTCTCACAGTGCCCACTCCCATTCTTCTTTCTGATGGACATGGCTTCATGATTGCACATTATAGAGTGCTTAACCTGGTCTTGCCTATTGGACGAGAGGATCTGGGCAGCACCTCCAGATGAAAGAAGCGACTCTACTTTGACCATAAGCAGGGTCTAAGCACATTTGACAACAGTCTTGTTTTGACAATCTGATGTGCAGATTCTAGGGGCAGAACACGAACACCTGCAGAGCAAATGCATACACAACAATATACATGCACACCTCTGCATATGTGCACACACCACATACATACATGCACACAGAACCCAGGGACAATAACACAAGCATCAGATTAAATGTTTAGAAACCAACTAACTGGGGAACAAATTTCTTGAATGGACTCTAAGGTTAATGGGACAATCAAGTTGTGTCCTGCAGTATGTGTCTGCAATACTTGATGGTCCTGAGGCCTCAGGGCTTTAGGCTCAGGCTAATAGGCTACAAAATAAGGCACATCCCAGTTAGAGTAGAAGAGTCAGGAGGATTAAGGAGGCAAGAAAAAACTAGTGTCTGGTGAGTGCTGCCTGCAGCCTGAGCGAGGAACCGATTGCCACAGCCTCTCTTCTCGGGAACTCTTTCCTCATATGGTGACTGATGAGACTGAAGCTTAAGGCTCTAAGTTCACCTCATTCACACCAGCACTGAGAGGAACAGAAGCAGAAACAAGAGGTTCCCAACACTCCGTGTGTCCCTGTGGGAGCAGCCTGTCGGTTGTCTTAGCCCAGAGGGGTGCAAACCCAGGTGGCACACTCTCTACCAGCAAAAGGCATGCAGAAGTTGGCTGTGTGGGCCTTGAAAACCTCCAGTCACAAATCAAGCTCTGATTTAATGGGCGACTGCTAGAGAAATCTTGACTCTCAACAGTGAAGTAAAAGTCTATGAAAGCAAGGCAGCTGATTGTCCCGGTAATGAAACATAATTTACCGGTAATTACAAAGGAGGTGTTCGGCTTAGAGCAGCACCAATCAAGCTCCGTGCTTCCCCCACACTGTATCTCAAAACCATGCAGCCCTAGGTACTGCAGAAGATGTGTGTGTTAACAAAGAATTATCATAGAGCACACACTCCCCATCTCAGTCCATGAGTAGGGACTCGCCTTACCGTATTTGGATCCCAAGAAAAGCAGAGGAGGCATCTGACACCATGCTTCTGGGAGTCTCTTGGTTTCTGGATAGAAAGTGAAGATAGAAATATGCTTGTTGATATTTCCTTATATGTGCCATGACAAATGAATAATTGAGGGGAGCAGGAAGTGGCGAGCATCAGCTGGAATCTTTAGAGGGGGACTCGGGAGCACTTGGGACTTTAAGTTAACAATGGACCTACAACCCCTTCCTGCCCCCCAACACCCAAAGATCGCCTATTTGGCCTCCGTTTGAGTGAGAGACCTTTACTCAAAAGAGGTGTCTGGTGCCTGACAAAAGACACCACCCACGCCTAAGGGCTGCAGAGATAAGCTAAATTGGCTAGTTAGCTATTGTGCAAGCATGATGACCTGAATTCAGATACTTAGGACTCGAGTTAAAATGCTGGAAAGGGAGGTAAGTGCCTCCCTCCCGTAATCCTGCACTGAGGAGGTAGAGACAGGAAGCTGCCTGGGGCTCAGTGGACAGCCAATCTGGCTTACACTAAGAAAATGTGTCTCACAGGAAAGCAATCGGTGTTGTTGAGGAGGACACACACACACACACACACACACACACACACACACACGTTTGTTTTAAAAACTCCCTTTTCGTTGGTACTGTGCAGCAACACCTCAGAGCCAGCTGTCCAGCTTTCTCAGTGTTGCAGCCGGGGCTACGGGACACAGCACCTGGGATGTACCCAGGAATCTTTACCTAACTATACAGGAACTATACAGACACTTTGGGATGGATTCTGACTCAACCAGTCAGTATCTTCCCTCCTCAGTTTCCAAACCTGTGTGCGAGGAGTGGAGACTAGCTCCCCCCCCCCCCGCCCCTCCCCAAGCATGCCGAGTCCCTATTTGATGATCCAGTGTCTGAGAGATCAGGGGAGGGGGGATGCAGATCAATTGAGACTGCTGGTCCTCCTATAGGGCTGCCCTTCTCCTCAGCTTCTTTCAGCCTTCCCTATACAAGGATACCCACTCTCCCCATATCTATTCAATATAGTACTTGGAAGTGCTAACTAGAACAATAAGACAAAAAAGAGATCAAGGGGATACAAATTGGCAAAGAGGAATTAAAGGTATCACTATGTGCAGATGACATGATAGTATACGTAAGCAACCCCAAAAATTCTACCAGAGAACTTCTTCAGCTGATAAACAACTTCAGCAAAGTGGCCGGCTATAAAATTAACTCAAAGAAATCAGTAGCCTTCCTTCATAAAAATGATAAACAAGTGAAAGACTTGTATGACAATAACTTCAAGTCTCTCGAGAAAGAAATTGAAGAAGATCTCAGAAAATGGAGAGACCTCCCATGCTCATGGATTGGCAGAATTAACATAGTAAAAAATGGCCATGCTACCAAAGGTGATCTATAGATCAATGCAGTCCCTGACTTTCCTACACTCAGAGAAATGGCAGCTATGACCCTGTAGGGCAAGTCCTCTGCAAACACGGCTGACCTGCCAAGGAGCCTATTGTCACTGACACCTAGTGGGATCAGTCCAAGGCTGCCAGGGACCTCCCACTCTCAACCCCCCCCCCATACCTACCCCACTCCCACTCCCCTCCACCCTACCCCTTGCTCTCTTGTCTCTCTCATTCAGCTCCATTTTGCTATCCCTCTGCCTGGAGCCATCTTGTGGAGAGGTTGGGAAGTACAGTTGGTTGGCTCAGTTTTTGGTTTGGGTTTTATTTTATGTTTTGTGTATGTGGGTGCTTTCCTGCGTGTATGGATGTGCATTATATACGTGCCTGGTGCCTTTAGGGGTCATAAGAAGTTCTTAGATTCCCTGGAACTGGGCTGATAATGGCTGTGAGCGTCCGGGTGGGTGCTGTGAACCAAACTGAGGTCCTCTTCAAAAGCAGCCAGTGTGCTCTTACACACTGAGCTATCTCTTCAGCCCTGAGAGACTGTTTTTATAGTGACATGGGGGTGTCTCTGTCCTGCAGCTGTTCCTATAAGAACAAATGTTCTCTCCAGAAGGTCTAGCTTTTCAACATTCCCATATAATACACCATCTACAAAGTTTACACCCAAGAACTACACAATCAAATTTAAAATGTTTCCAATTCTTTTTGGTAATGTTTTAAGTAAATTTATAATTTCGTGCTGGGTTCCATTCACAGCTGCCCTTGGCCACCTAAAGTCTATGAAGCCTTTTGTCTCCCTGAGGACTGAGGACCCAGGCAGGAAGGGCTGCCAGCGGTCTAGGCTCCACCCAAGCAGGAAAGACAGGCATCTTCCTTACAGGCATCTTCCCATGGGCCCAAATGAACCACCATGTGAGTAAGAAGCACTGTGCTTTGGTAGCACGCTGTTTAAGAGCCATAGTGCCTGTGGGATGGGTTTGCCAACCTAGACTTGTGATCTGAGCCTGTAGATTATCCTACAAGACAGAAAAAGAGGCAGTGGGGGAACAGACACATCACAGAGCTGAGCCTTACAATTGCAACCCTGAGGGTTGCTCAGGACACAGCCATGTCCTGAGCTGAGTTCATAGGTCTCAGTAGAACTAGGCTCCTCCAGGGCCCTAGCTCACTGGCCCATGCTGGCCTGGGCAAGCACCACTGCAAATTTGAGCTCCCTGGGATTTGCCTTTGGTCACACAGAGGACCGTCTGTTTTTTTCCCCTTAATTCAAGAACTCTGGGTTGGTTCAAGGTAGTAATATGTCTAGGCAAGGATTTGTAGTTGGGAGCACTGAGATGGCTCAGCGGGTAAAGCATTTGGCTGCAAACCGTATGACCTCAGTTCCAGCCACAGAGCCCAACTGATGGAAGGAGAGAAACTACTCCTGAAAATCGTCCTCTGTAAATCACAAATACACACACACACACACACACACACACACACACACACACAAAGCAGATAAAGTGTAATTCAACTTATTGTGGGACTTTCGTGGACCTGCCTGAGATATAAAAGTAAGGCATGGAGACCTCCATATAGTTCAAATATTAGGTCTGTTACAGGGGCAACCTCCCAGCTACTATTTAAACTCAATTCTATTTTTCTAGCCTGCAACCCGCCATATGGCTAGCTCTTTACCTCCCTGTTCACCTCTGGTCTGGGTCTGTTTCCTACCATGTCCTCTTCGATTTTCCCAATTCAACTTGCCCGTCCCTGCCTCACATTCCCTGACCGGAAGTTCTGCCCTCTCACTTCCTGTCCCAGCTATTGGCCATCAGATCTTTACTACAGCCAATCAGCAGAGAGACAACACTTGATTCGATTGCCTTTAGGAATAGAGGGCTGCCTGATCTTCTTTTTTGGTCACGTGTGGAAAGGCAAACATTTACAAATTGGAAGCCAGTGATGGGCCATAGAAATGAGAATACCAAAATCCTGCCAGCACTTAGCTCTCTGCCAGTACAATTGAAAATTCAGAGACACATTTCATACAAATAAGGAAGGTCACCCCAACACAAATAAAAAGATTTGTGTTCACTCAGACGCCTGACAACAACGGTGGGCTACAGAAAGGAGTATGGTAAGTGTTGCTTGTGCTCGTCCCAAAGATATTCTTCTAGAAGAAGGGAGCAGCCCTTGTGGGGGCTGCTTCCTGTTCCACACCATGTCCTCCTTTGAAACAAAGGATCAGCCTTTGCTTCAGTGCAGCAAAGTCACCTGCTCTGAAGACCACGGAAGTGGAAAAATAGAAAGAGGCAGCCCAGGGGTCTGGCTGAACTTGGAAGACTCAGAAGGAAACATGCGCATGGCGCCTGTAGAACTTTGGGCTTGACCCCGCAGGGGCTGAAGCTAACCTCAGCTCACAGCGCACTGCCTCCTCGGTTGCTAACTCTGCCTCCGCATCTACCAGTTCAAGGTCATCTCCAGCTACATACTGAAAAGCCAGCCTATGCTATATGATGCTCTGTACTTACAAAATAAAATAAAATGGAGTAGCCAGTAATTCTGTCCTGAGAGGACAGAGGCAGGAAAACTGTCGGGGTTCAGTGGCTAACCTGTCTGAATTGACACCGGTTGGGAGATTGTCTTAGTGTTTTTTATTGTTAAAATAAAAAACAAAGCCTACTGAGGAAAAGGGTTATTTCATCTTATACATCTCAGACGACACTCCACCACTGAGGGGAGGCAGAGCAGGAACTTAAGGCAGGAACCTGGAGGCAGGAACTGAAGCAGAGGCCACTGGGGAGTGCTGCTCACTGGGTTGCTTCTGCTGGTTTATTCCGCCTACTTTCTTACAGCATCAAGGATTATCAGGGGGTGCGGCACTGCCCACTGTGGGCCGTGTCCTCCGACATCAATCAGGAATCAGGAAAACCACAGAGGCTTGCCCACCGGCCAGTCTGGTAGAGGCATTTTTCTCAGTTAAGCTTCCCAAATGACTGAAGCCTGTATTGGGTTGGAAAAAACTAACTGGAACAGTGATAAACTATGACTCAAAAAATAACATCTGAAGAAAACACCTGACACTGACTTCAGGTCACCTGACACTAGGCACACACACATGGATACACACATACACACACCAAATAAATAAATAAATGTATGCCAATATATAAACATATACACAAGAAAATAAATAAATATGAATAAACACATAAAGACACATAAATAAATTCACCCCATAGATAAACACATATATACATATAAACAAATTCATACCAATAAATAAACACATACACACAAATCAATAAATTCATACTAATAAACATACAAATAAATTCATCCCAATATACAGACATATACACACATAAACAAATTCATAACAATAAATAAATACATATACACACAAATATATTCATACCAATAGATAAGCACATAAACACAAATAAATAAATTCATATCAATAAATAAATATATGTACATATACACACAAATAAATTCATACTGATAAACACACACATAAACAAATAAATTTATGCCAATAGATAAACACACATATACCAAATAAATATATAAATGTATACCAGTAGATAAACACTAAACAAGCAAATGAATAAATTCATACAATAAATGCATACACATAAACAAATTCATACCAATAAATAAACACATGCACACAAACACAAATCAATAAATTCATACTAATAGACATACAAACAAATTCATACCAATAGATAAACATATATACACACATAAACAAAGCCATACCAATAGATAAATACATATATACACATAAACAAATAAATCATACCAATAAATATATACACACAAATAAACTCATACTAATAAACACACATATAAACATAAATTTATACCAATAGACACACACACACACACATACACAGGCGTGCACGTGCATTCATGTGAACAAAAGCCAGTACTGTTGACTTAAAGACCACCATGGTGATACACTGCAAGAGAGTTCTAGAAGCTTAGGAAGTGCCAGTCCTCAAGGGCCTGCTTCAGTAGACCGGAAGACCTATTTTCAATTAGCTCTGCCTTTGTGTAGTAGCAGTTAATTTCTGCAGAGCCCCCAGACCGACAGCGCTGTGTTGATTAGGTTAGCTGCTCTTCTGCAGGCTTAATTGTGCTTGGCAAATGCTTTTTGTCACACTCCAGGTTACCACCGTATCACTCAGGCACATTCTGTGTTCACATCAACTTCTGCAACAGATGTCTATGGAAGCCTTGAGGCATACCAGGTCTCATAAGGTGAGGATGATAAAACATTGTATTTTGTGTGACTTCCCCGAGATAGCCTGTCGAAGAATATATTAGTTAGGTTTTTCAAAAAGAACACAATTGATAGAATGAATATGTATTATTATTATTGTTGTTGTTGTTGTTGTTGTTGTTGTTGTTACTACTACTGGAATGGACTGCAGGCTATTGTCTGACTAGTTTAACAATGGCTGTCTTCTAGCAGAAAGACCAAAGAAGTAGTTGTTCAGTCCTTGAGACTGGATATGTTTTCTCAGAAATCCTAATCCAGTTCTGGAGTACAGGAGGTTTTCTAGGGAGCTGTTGGTCTTCACTTTATGTTGGAATCCCAGAAGTGGGATGTAATATCAGTGAAGGAATGTCTCAGCAAGAGAGTAGATATACTTGCCAGCAAAAGTGAGAGCAAGCAGGCAAAATGAAAACGTGTCCTTTTCCGTAGACTGCTGCTGGAAGATGTGGCCCAGATTTAGGGTGGGTCTTTCAACTTCAAATGACCCAATCAAGAAACTCCCTCACAGGTGGTACCCAACTGTTTGGGTTTTATTTGATTCCAAATGTGGTCAAGTTGACAACCAAGATCAGCTAGCATAAAGGGACAGCAATGGCTGTGTTTTGCTATCCCTGGTTGATAATTTCAGCCAACATATAAATACAACACACTCAGTGGAAGAGGATACACAGTCCACTAAATCTCCTCTAGACAGTAGCTCTGCCAGTACAGAGCCTCCCTAATGCCAAAATCGGACATCCCAGAATGCTCCAAGGCCCAAAACATTTCAAGCAACAGACATGGCATAATTACAAATTCTGGTACCACAGAGCTTTGCTTTCTGTGCAAAATTATTAAAACTTTTGTATAAAATGACCTCAGCTTGTGTGTATAAGTTGTATAGGAAGCATAAATACTTTCATGTTTAAATTTATGCCTCCTTCCCAAGATAGCTCATATGCATATGCAGATATTCCAAAATACGTATTAAAAAAAAATACCTGGAATCCAAAATTGTCTTAGTTAGGCCTTTGATGCTGTGAATAGACACCACGACCAAAGCAACTCTTATAAAGGACAACATTTAATTAGGGCTGGCTTATAGGTTCAGAGGTTCAGTCCATTATCATCAAGGTGGGAGCATGGCAGTGTCCAGGCAGGTCCAGGCAGATATGGTACTAGAGAAGAAACTGAGAGTTCTGCATCTTGAGCAAAGATCATCAGCATCAGGAGCATCAGGAGCATCGGGAGATGCTTGATCAGAACATCAGGAGAAAACTGCCTCACAGGCAGCTAGGAGAGGGGTCTCTTCCATACAGGGAGCATAGGACCTCAAGGCCCACCTACACAGTGACACACTTCCTTCAACAAGGCCACACCTCCTAATAATACCACGTCCCGTGAGCCAAGCTTATTCAAACCACCACAAAAATATTTCTGACAGACTCACAATTTAGTTATCTGAGCTTGGTCCAAATGCCAGAGAGCTTACACCTCCCTAGTATTCATATTCACCTACAAGCCAGAGGTCAGACAGACCAAAGACAGACTCTAGAGAGGAGATATCAAATGCTTTCCAAATACATTGTTTCTTTCTGACCCTGTCAGCCTCAGACCTCCATTTAGTCATCAGGGGAAACTGTGGGGACAAGTTAGCTAGGTATGGGATGTAAGTCACAGCGTAACTATGGATGTCAGGGTCAGAGTCTGGGCTCTAGAGCCCAACAAGCTAGTCATAGTCACCTGTCCTCTATGGGCCAATTAAATGGACAAGAGATAGTGAAAGGCAGAGGAAAGATTTAGTCAATGTGGTCCAGCGGTATCCCTGCCAAAGTCCGACTTCTAGGTCCCAAAGTGAGATGGAGAGCAAGAGGTGTGTCTAGTTTTGTGCATTTTTTGGTCAAGGTGTGATCCTGCCTGTGAAGAATTAAACAGAGGATAAAAAATCTGCATAGTTAAGCAGTCTTGGTCGCTGTCTAGTTCTCACCACCACTGTCTGGGCATTGTCAAAGTCTTCTCTGAAAGGTGTCCTGGCAAGGGTCAGCACTGTGTGAAGCCCCTTCCTAGAAGAGTTCCTCCCTCTGGCTCCAGTGCTCAAAACTTTTCCTTTCTCCAGCAGACTACTGGTCTACTTGAAACGTCTTGGCGTCCATTGCCTCAGTTGTCTGATAGCCAAAAAAGAGGGTAAAGGTGTCTTTTTAGAAATCTTTATTCCTGCCCAGAAGATTACAGCCACCTAGGAGTTTTTCCTTAAAGGAGTTGCCATTCATTGTATGTGAGAATTCCTAGAAATAAGCGGTGTCTGCGAAGACTGTCTGACTGATTGTAATTGCAGTGAGGTGGATAAGTTGGAATTTTACAGGCCTGGAGCTTAATTATAGCGTATCTTGGGTCAGCGGTAGGCCCTGAATATCCATTTGCTTATGCACTACTCTGTTGGACCTCGTCCTATGACTAACAGATCAAACCTTGGTTTGCATTCATTAGTGAAACACCAGCTTCCACAAACCCAAAGGCTAAGAGTGCCACCAGATAGTATTTGAACCCTAGAAGAGAGAGAGATTCCCCTCTTCTTAGTGTAACTGCACCAAGTTAGGTAGGATGCACCCAAATTGCCTTAACTAATGACTTTTTGCTACTATAAAAAGTCACGTAGCTGCTGCCACGTTAGAACGTGGACTCTGAGGTAGTGTCGCCCACTCAGTATTTCCCCAGCATTGATCACCAAAATTTGGCTCCAGAATAAACCATCTTCTATTCTCTTTGAGCTAATATTCATCTTATATTCTCTTTGGTTGCTTGTTTGTCAACACAGTATACCTCCATTTCCTTCCTTTATTAGGCAGGATAGGAGACTTGGTTCCCGTGAAGGGGCAGCTTACACCACAGCCATGAAGTCAGGCTCTAAAGCACTGGCAGACAGATGAGCTGGGGTGAGGTGGCTACCCTGCCCCCCTGCCAGTTTTTACTTATAGGAGAAAGTACAGCCCTTCTTCTCACTGGGGTCTGTCACAACTCCAGAATGAATGTGCACAGTGGAGCTTTGAATCTTGCTGGAGAATATTTTCACACGAGAAGGTCCAGTTGTGTTGGCCTTCTTCCCTTTCGCCCCCTGGACCAACATTCCATCTCCCTTGGATCTGTTCCCTGGCTAGGCAATCCTTAGCATTTGGAGAAGATGCTGCTCAGGTGAAATTCACCTGCAGCCCTGCTAGCTCCATGCTCCAGGCTGATTCAAGGATCCCTGGAACTGCAGAGAACTACAGATAGCCTGTGAGTCCTTAAACTGGCTCCCCAGGTAGCCGCATTCCAGGTGAATGGCATCTATGTTATAAGCCCCGTTCCCACCTGTCCCAAGGAAGTTTCTGGACCACATTGCCAGCCTGTGGATACCAGAAAGCTATGGATAGCAATACATCTCCCACCTCTCCTCTGCTAAGTGTCTTACTGCAAGAACAATGCATATCAGCATCCTGCCTTGGACTCCATACCTGAGAACTTTCAGTCACCAGTACAGACTGGCTTCTGCTTGGACCCTGACATAAGAGGTTCCAGGGGTCTTGCAGCAGCGCCTGGCTATGGCTGGAACTCTCTCTGCTCCTCAGACCTAGAGCAAGGTTAACAGCTCCCTCTGCTCCCATATGACCCCTGTGTGGTAACCACTCAATTTTGCCTCAATAGCTGCTTTACAGTCTCCTCGTTCTATTGTTGCCTGCTTCCTGGGGCACCCAGAAGCAATGCCAAGTTAGAAATCTGTGCACCCTTACTCTTTGGACCAGTTCAAAGGCTGCTGCTAGTCAACTTTGTTATTGGTATTAGCTGGGGTCAGAACCCAAGCTGCAGAAGTCAGTAGTGGGTGGCCAGTAGCTTGGTCATGCATCCAAATTACATAGACAAGTATTGGAAAAAAACAGAGAAAGATGACTGATCCAGTGTGTCCACATTGAGAAGAGGAAATAGAGAAGTGCTGTGACCCCCACCAAGTTCATCATTAAGGTATTTACATGAGATCATGCTTAAATACAGGGCAAGAAATATGCATAGCTAAGCAGCCGGGTGAAGCTGTGATCCCACCCATCAGCCTGGGTATCAGTGTCTCCTGCAAGGTGGTCTGATAAGCTGTCAGAATGATGGGAAATCCCTTTCCTGGAGACAAGTTTCCTCTACAGCTGGCACCAGGACCCCAGCCTCTTCTTTCCCCTGTGATAGCAGCAGGTTGTAGATTTTGGTTGAAATTCTCTATCTAGAGGAAAGGTGACACGTACCCAACTGCTGGGTGACATAACCTCTGCTATTTGAGGCTTACACAGCCCAGGAGACCCAGTGGGCCCACCCCCATCCCCAGGTCCCTTTGGTGGAACTTCCAAGGCCATTACTCCTTCAGTACTCACATCAAAGGTGTTACTTCCTGCTTGCCCATGTCTCCAACACCAAGCACATATACATAGTCCTCCCTTCAGACACTGTGATTGCAATTGAACCCATGGAGGCTATTGAGGAAGAGAGAGGTTAGAGCTCCACTTCGATATCAGGGCCAAGCCATGCTGGCTAGAAGAATAAGGCTAGCTCGGAGCCCATTTGGATCTAAAGCTATGAACATGTAGAACGAGGGGCAAAGAGAATGGCCACATGGCCTCATCTACCTGGTCAAGCTTTTACAGGGATAGTAACATTGGGTGACACTAAAATTCTACTAGGGCTGTACCCTCAGCAGTCAGCATAGCATCTAACAGATGTCTCACTCTGGACCTCAGTTTTCACTCAAGCTCTGAGGACATCTCTTTCTCTGGGAGAAGAGACATGAACCCGTTTGTGTTGGAAAAAAGTCTTGTCTGCTGTTTGGTTCACATTTGTCCTTCCTGTATAAGAGGAAAGGGTGCCTGGAAGACTTGTCCTTGCTATAGACTAAAGGTCCTCTGTCTCTTCAGAAGTCATATGCAGAGGCTTTAACCCCAAGGGTACTTAGATTTGGGATCCTGGAATGTGATCAGGCTGTAGGGGTAGATCTCTCATAATTTTTGGTTGTTATAAAAGTAACAGAGGACTATCAGGTGTCTTTGGATGTGACAGAGCCTTTTTTTTTTTTTTTTTTTAGTTCTGTTGTGTTTAGGTCCAGAGGTTGAAATCCTGGAAGTTCAATAACCATCAATGCCACCTAAAGCTAGAGGTTTTGGGTTCTTATTTCAGGAACTCAAAGAATGAAATTCACAGAGCATGAGTTTTAGAAAGAAGTGTCTTATTATTATAGGACCCTCAAGAGCGAGCAGGAAGGCAGAGCTCCTGTAGCACAGAAGGGGTCCCCAGGAGCAAGAAACCATTGGGACGCACGACCTTGATGTTAACAAGGCTTTAGTGCTGTGGTTTTCAGCCTGTGGCTTGTGATCCTTTTGGCAAACCTCTATCTCCAAAAATATTGACATTATGATTCATAACAGTAGAGAGAATTATAGTTATGAAGCAACAACAAAAATAATTTTACAGCTGGAGGTCACCACAATATAAGGAACTATATTAAATGGTTATGGCATCAGGAAGGTTGAGAGTCGCTGCTTTAGTTGGGGGGAGGAAGAGATGCAGGGTGTGAACTGGTCAATCCAGTTTCTATTACAATGATAAGGTCCCTTGCAGCTTTGGTCAGTATTGTTCCAGGAAAGGGGCACTCTGTCGAAAGCAAGCAAAGTTATGAGTGAATGTGTATTGCTGGCATTGCCATGACCAAGTCAAGGACACAATGCCGCAGTCCCACGAGAGTTCCCCAGATGAGGTTCAGAGGGACGGTAAAGCCTTCCTTGCAGGTCCAAGTGTGGATGTTGACGATGTGTGCAGAAATGTCCACTATCCCTTTGTCTCCCTGGATGTTTACAGTTTGAAGACCGCTCCCCTGCAGAGGCAGCACCTACTGGGACAAGCTACACCTGTAGTGTCTGTAGGAGGAAATGGGTCTCCGCAGGCATTGTGGCCAGAGCAGCAGCAGGATTCTTCAGTTGCACTGCGTTTTAGGCAGAGAATTTACCCTTAAGAAAAATTCACTCAGCTCCCTGAGCAGAGAGACCCAGTGACATGCTCTGTTTCCACCTGTCCTTTCTTGAAACCGGGTCTCATGTAAAGCTGTGTAACTGAGAATGATCTTGAAATCCCAATCCTTCCAAAGTGCTGGGATTACAAGACTGTGCCACCACATATGGTGCTAGGGTTTTTATGTATACTAGGCAAATGTTCTATCAAGTCAATTGCATCTCTAATTCTCCTTGTGGTTTTCCAGGCAAGGACCATACTAGAAACAGAATTTTCAAGAATCTTGGCCTTCGAATTGTCAACTGCAGGAATTGTGGTGAGTGAGCAGGTTCTGACAGGGCCCGTCTGCTCTGCGGTGCTATGGTAACAGAATGAGTAAAGCGATATTGTTATAGCTTCAGTAGCCATCACCTCTGGCTTTCATAGATCCAGTGGCCACAGGTCCTATGCCGGGGGAACACACGCCCATGCTTTCCTTTCAACTGCAGACTGGCTAGGTGCTCCCTCATTCCTTCACCGCAATGCCAGAACATTCTGTTCCAATGAGGCAAACATCACCAAATCATATCCTCCCTTTGAGGAATCAGATTCAGTTACTTCATCTGCTAACAGGGATCCTTTGAAAATGTGTTGTTCTGCTGCCTCTTGACTCCTGTCTCACACTCTGATCTTGCTTCCAGCCCAGCACTATCAGTCAACTCCATGTACTGAACGTCACACTGGCTTCCCCTTCTGCCTAGAGTGTGTTCCAGGATCACAGAATCAGACTGCCCTTCTCGAAAGAGATTTTTTTAAAGTCATCAAGATTATAAACAGAGAGACAACACAGTGGAGACAACTCAGGCCCACATGACAAAGTGGGGGTCCTGTCTTATAGGTTTCAGTCAAGGGAAGATCTCACACCATGTGGTATCCCACAGTTTGTTTGCTGGTGCAGGCAAGTTGCCTCTGATTCTCAGGCACCCAATCTTCTGTCAGAAGATTGCTTTCTTTGCTTTCTTTGACTCTATTGCAATTAGCACCCCTCAGTACCGTTACACACCAATTTATTATTCATCTTGGCTTCTCCTACAAACATGGCAGGATCAAAGAGACACAAAAGTAAGGTCCTCTTTTCACGGCTGGAGTCCTAGTGCTGACTCTATTATCTGTTACACAGAAACCCTTGAGAAGTTCTTGTTAAATTAATTAACATCCCTGGCATCATAAGCGTAATAAACAGTATGTAATTTAGCAGGTCTTCTGACTCCTCTGTCAAAACTTAAGGAAGCGTCATATGCTGGTGAAAAGCTTTAGTTTAGGGTTGAACCTCACAGTTCCAAGGTTTACCTCAGGCACTTAGCAGCCTGGTGACTCACGCGTGGACACTCAACTATAAAACAAGAGCAGCCAAACCGTGAACACAATGTCTAAGGCACTGCAAGCCATCAAAATGTTACGAGTTCATGATTGCTACAGTCATTTGGTGGCTGCTCCTCTCAGCATTGTGCCTCTCTTTGTATAGCATACCATAACCACTCTTTGGCATGTCTACTTTATGGATAACAAATATCACAACAGGAGCTATATTTTAGTTAAGTCCTGGCACATTGTTTTGTCAACAAGATTTTTTTGGTCATTAAATTTAACTGAAAATTTAACATATATGATTACTTTATATTTTCCTTGTGAATACTCTAATAACTCTGGTTCACTTTCTCTTCCAGGGGGAAAATAAAAATACTCACTTCCCTGTCCTCTTGAATGCACATATTGGTCCTCTATGTCATTGGAGTATTGATTTGTACATTACAGTTTTAATCTCCTGGAGGGAAACTGTCATTATTTATTGTCAACTTCATCTAAGTTTAAGTAATTACTTGATCACATTGTGCCCAAAATAGTCTAATTTTTTCACTTACTAACTACTTCTGATCTTTTGCCTTATGTCAGATTCTGCTGCAGACTGTGGTGTGCCTTGTCATTCTGATTCCATCTGCCACACACGTCCATATCCTTGTAACTCTGTTTCCTCATGGGCTTAGGTTTTGCTGTGATCTGATGGTAGGCACCCAGCTTCTTACTTCCTGGACTGAGGAGTATGTAACTCGTTCCTTATTTTACAGGTGATCAGAGTACAGAGACTTTGGACGTTTAAGGAGATGTTGGATTATTTTTTAAAAAGATGTTGAACTTTTAAAGTTTTGTTTTTAGCTTAAGACTGTGGGAGTTTGAAAGGTATACCATGTTTTTTTAATATTATAGTAACAAGAAATCTTGGGATTAAAAAGGGAAAGAAAGGTTATGAATAATAGTGGTGTGTTATTTTGTCAAATTAACAGGGGGTCAATTGTGCTAGTTAGGGTTTTTTTCCAACTTGACCAGCACAGGTGACCCCTGTCCACCTTCCCAGTTCATCTCAGGGAATTTCTTTTGTCCTCTTGAACAGCTCCCTATTGTGAAACATACCAGGTATCTCCAGTCTCAAAGCATTATGTGTCACACACCCTGACCAGAATGCTTTGCGACACACCTGCCATAAACTTCACTTCAATAAAATTTAGTCCAAAAGTCCTCTCCTCTAAGACAGCTAAAGCCCACAACGTTGTCAGTGTTCACAACCTAATCACCTTTCATATATTTCCAACACTGTATCATCATATACAATTTCACCAACCCTTATTTGTTTACTTATTCATATCAAGAGAGCAGCTGCTTGGGGTAATGACCTCGCCAGTCTACGATCCACCCTTTCCCCTGAGCTCACCTGGACCTTTTTGGAGTCTCAGCCCAGAGTTCCAAACAGAGATTCAAATAAGGATTTGGGGAGCTAGGCTTCCCCCATTCCATTCTACCTCCTCCATTCCATTTCCAGCTGCCCAACAACAATTGGGCCCTGAAACCAGGACCACCTGGAGCCTGACCTGGAACCCTCTTAGAGACCCCCAGAGTCAGTCCTGTCCTCCAGTCTGCTCACCCCCACCAGAGTCTCCCAACATGCTGCTCTAGGAACTGCTTGGAATCTGAACCAAGAGTTCCAAGCAGAACTTTAGCTGTCTTACTTAGAGCACTGGTCTGGGTCTACTCAGAGTATGAATCCTGAAATCCAGAATGTTCCCAAGACTGAAAGTCAAGCACCATTCAGCTGACCCATGACCTGAGAGATTGTGATAACAGCAAAGACCTGAACACCCACCCAACAAAGGCAAGGCCAGTTACCCACACCAAGAAATGCCACAGATGTTGTCACTCCAGATGCCTAGATACCATTACAAAAATATAAACATGAACAACCAATACAATATGTCTCCTCCAGGAAACAGCATACCACCTCATTGTAAAATTCTCCAAGGAAAGCAATTAGTTTAAGCACAAGACAAAGACATCAAATTAGCAATGGTTGATACATTCAAAGGTATTAAAGAAGAGGAATAAATCCTAATGAACACTGTGGAAATACAAACAAACACTTGAATGAATTAATGAGAACAGACAAGGCATGGTAGCAAACACCTAGTCCTTTGGCACTAGGCAAATGCAGGGGGAATTTCTGAATTTAAGGCCATCCTGGTCTACAGAGCAAGTTCAGAGACGGCACAGAAAAACCCTATCGTGAAAATTAACAGAAGGAGGAAGAGGAAGAGGAAGAGGAGGACTATGACAAGAAAAGAGAAAGAAAGAATGAAAACAATTAAAGATATAGAAATAGAGTTACTTTTTAAAAAATCCAAACTAACATGAGACATAAAATGAAAAACTCAGAAAGTAAAATAAAGAGCTCACAGGAGAGCTCCACCCACAGACTAGGTGAAGCAGGAGAGAGTCTCAGATCTTGAAGATGAGGTAGACAATATGGAATCAGTCAAAGAAAATGTTAAATGTATAAAAAGCTCAGTCACAAAACATCCAAAAAATCTGTGACACCATGAAAAACCAAACCCACAAATAATAAGAATAGAGTAAGGTGAAGAAATCCAGGTCAAAGACACAGTGGATATTTTTTACAGATTAAAGGCAGAAAATGTCCTCTAAAGGGATACCTATCATGGTGCAAGAGGCATAAAGAAAACCAAATAGATAGGACCAGAAAAGAAACTCCCCATGACATATAGTAATCACAACACTAAATATACAGAACCAAGAAAAGCTATTAAAATCTGCAAGGGGAAAAAAAACCCAAAGTCACAAGTAAAGGCAGGCCCATGAGGGTAACACCTGACTTTTCAACAGAAACTCTGAAAGCCAGAAATTCCTGGACAGATGTTGTACAAGCTCTAAAAAACTGTAGATACTATACCAGATCACTATATGTAGCCAAACTATCTATCACAATTGAAGGAGAAAAGCATCTAATGATAAAAATAAATTTAAACTATTTATGTCTACATATGTCTGCAGAGAACACTAGAAGGTAAACTTCAGTCTAAAGAGATGGTACCTACACTCAACAGGACACAAAGAATGAATAATCCCAGAACAATTATTCAAAATGGGAGAAAAACACACCAGCATAGCAAAATAACAGGAATTAATAAGCACTAATTATAATAACTCTTAATATCAATGGTTTCCATTCCCCCCAATAAAGACAAACTAAGAAGGTAGATTATAAAACAGGAGTCATATTTCTGCTGCTTCCAGAAAAAACACCTGACAATCAAGGACAGACACTTCTTTAGGGTATAAAAAGATAAGAAAGAGTATTCCAAGAAAATAGAACCAAGAATCAAGCAGGTATAGCCATTTTTATTGACAAAAAAACTTCAAATCAAAACTAATCATAAGAGATAGGGACAGATAATACATGCTCATTAAAGAAAAAATCCACTAAAGAATATTTCAAATTTAAATATTCATGCACCAAAGGCTGTGAACCAATTTCATAAAAGAAACAATACTATAGATAAAAATAACACAATGACCCTAATACAGTGAAAGTGGCAACTTCAATGCCCTGCTATCACCAACAGAAAGGTCCTCCAAACAAAAACTAACCTCTAGAGTTAAAGAAATAATGTCATAAATCATATGAACCTAACAGACATTTACAGAGAATTCCACTCAAACACTGGAGAATACATTTTTCTCCTCAGCAGCCTATGAAATTCTCTACAAAATTAATCATACAGTAGGACACAAAGAAAGTCTTAACAAAACCAGGAAAATTAAAATAGCATCCTGCATCTTATCTGACCACCACGGATTAAAGCCGAATATCAACAATAATAGAAGTAGCCAAACATAAAGAAGCGTCGTGGAAACTAAATGACTCACCGTAGAATGAAAACTAAGGCAAGGTCAAAATCAACAAGGAAACTACAAACTTTTTAGAATCAAATGCAAATGAACATTCCATACCAACTCTATAGAACACAATGAAGGGCATTCTAAGAGGAAATTTTTGTAACATTAAGTGTCTGCATCAAAAAACTCAGGAGACCCTGTGTTAATGATTTAATGATGTCCTGTGTTAATGACGTTATGATGCACTTGAAAGCTTTAGATAAAGAACATACAACAACCACATAGAGCAGATGAGCTAGAGAATCCTGAACTATACAAATATGTAGATACTGTAAGTTCAAAAGAAACAAAAGAGTAGATGGAAAGAAAACTCAGGGATAAAATTAATCAAATATAAACAAAAAATTACCACAAAAATCAATGAAACATAACTTGGTTCTTTGAAAAAATAACAAGATTTACAAGACTTTAGCCGTATTAACCAAAAGAAAGACTACAAGATTATAAATTATAATTTTTTCTTATAATTAAGAAAAAAAGGATACACTGAGAAAATTCATAAGGACACAATTTATAATATTGTAACAGCTATAAAATATGTATCATCTGAAAATACATTTTTTCGATTAGCAAGGGGAATATATCTCAAAGAGTTTTGTGGAAATAATTTACATTTATGTCTTAAGAAAATAAATCTTCCAATGGATATACACAAATAGAACAACTTTTAAAAATCTATACTCTACCAAATTGGGAAAGCTAAAATAAATGGATGAATTTCTCAATATATCCAACTTACCAAAGTTAAATCAAGTCGAAATCAACAATTAAAAAGATATATAACTCTTAGTGGGAAAAAAACAGCAGTAACTTAAAACTAACCCAACTAAAAAAAGCCCAGGAGCAGATGGATTCGGTGCAAAATTCAGCTAGACCTTTGAAATAGAACTAACCAACACCAATACTCCTTAAATCAGTCTGCAAAATAGAAACTGAAGAAAACCTCCTCAATTCTTTTGGTGAATTCACCATAACCTTGATAGCAAAACCACACAGAGACTCAACAAAAAAATAATGAAATTATAGACTAATATTGTCATAAACATAAATACAAAAATTCTGGTGATATTGAGGAGGTGGGGAGTGGGGAACGCTCATTATTGCGGGTGGAAGTACAAACTTAGACAGCCTCTATGGAAATTAGTGTGGTGTTCCTCAAAAGGCTGAAAATAGAT